>NC_081387.1:14511908-14859408 GCF_030684315.1 Stegostoma tigrinum | reverse complement strand
GTTTCCTCCCAATTTCAAATCTACGTTCATTTCTTCTCGCAAGACTTTCCCAGATAGTTCTCGGATTTGTTATCATAGCTTAAGCAATAAACACATTTCAGCTATAGTTAATAACAATCTGTCTATTCTCAGAGGATTGTGGAAAATGTTGCCTTTAAGAAGAAGTATGTAAAGGCGATGTTGTCACCAGAACATTAAATGACATATATTGAGGAGGAAAAGAGGAAGGTCTCAAGCACGCACAAATAGTACACTCTATTCAGAAGAATCTTGCAGCTCAAAACTATCAACAATAATAATTAAATGGTTTGTCACTCAAATAAAGTTTGTCAATGAGAAGTAATAATGTTTTGATAGTGACTATAGGCACTCAGAATAGATATCATGATGTAATTGAACAATACTACATTTTCTATAAAACCTGACAATTTGGGATGGGAAAATTTTATCATATTAGGACTGTACTTGGTATAAGCGAGTTAAAATTAGAAGTTCCCAGCTGAATCATCAGAATAGTGGGATGCATTCAGGCAGGAAATGGAGCAGCTTTGGAAAATTGCCAGAAAATTGGAAGGCAGGGAGAATGATGGCGTATCTAACTGAAAGGAAAACAGGATGGGAAGGAAAGGATTTTCAAGAGCATTGCCTCATAAAACCCAGGAAAACCAGACATTTTGATGGACACAGAAAAGAAGCAAGTAATCAATAAAAATGTGAGATCCATTGAAGGTGAAGCAATTTTTTTTTGCCAGGGGATGAAATGTATGGCATTCCTGATCAATGAAAACTTTGGTTTTGCCTTTACCAAGAAAAAAAGGAGAAAGTGTTGATATTGTATCTTTTAAAACACATAGGGTTGTAGAGTCATAAAGAACGGAAATATACCCTTCAGTCCAACCGACTATGCTCCCAAATTAAACCAGCCCCACCTGCTTGTTCTTGGTCCACATTATTCCAAGCCTCCCCTTTTCACAAACTTACCTAAATGTCTTTTAAATGTTTTAACTGTACCTGCATCCGTCATTTTTTCTGGCAATTCATTCCACACACAAACCATTTTCTGTGCATAAACATTGCCCCACTTATCCTTTTGAAACACTCCTCCGCTCATCTTAAAATATGTCACCTAGTATGAGAGAAAAGCTGCAAGGCGGTTACAATGCTGGATGGTAAATAATTGCCAGAACTGGATTAAATTATTTCAGTCGTTTCAAGCAACTAGGGTGAAAATATTTGAGGACTAACGTAATAATCAAATTTGGAAGGCAAAATTCTTTTGCATTATGCGGTTGTTGAAAAACTGCGGAAGAAATAATTGTTGGATTTAGAGACAACTCAGTCAATATTATTGATGGGCAAGTATAGGGAAAATAACAGGAAATGCAATTGAAAGATGAAACACAATGAGGCAAGACATTGTGATGAATCTAGTATTGCCCAGTTATATAACAATATGTGAGGCTGGATGAACACAGCAGGCCAAGCAGCATCTCAGGAGCACAAAAGCTGACGTTTCGGGCCTAGACCCTTCATCAGAGAGGGGGATGGGGGGAGGGAACTGGAATAAATAGGGAGAGAGGGGGAGGCGGATCGAAGATGGAGAGTAAAGAAGATAGGTGGAGAGGGTGTAGGTGGGGAGGTGGGAAGGGGATAGGTCAGTCCAGGGAAGACGGACAGGTCAAGGAGGTGGGATGAGGTTAGTAGGTAGCTGGGGGTGCGGCTTGGGGTGGGAGGAAGGGATGGGTGAGAGGAAGAACCGGTTAGGGAGGCAGAGACAGGTTGGACTGGTTTTGGGATGCAGTGGGTGGGGGGGAGGAGCTGGGCTGATTGTGTGGTGCAGTGGGGGGAGGGGATGAACTGGGCTGGTTTAGGGATGCAGTAGGGGAAGGGGAGATTTTATATAACAATACCCATTTTCATTGAATGATGATTGCGAGAACAAAATTTTCTTTTCCATTGATACACTTCCTGTTCTGGACAAAATATTTCCAATGTTAATGTTGATAGCTATCACATTACAAATACCATAGAATGCACTTACTTGCCTTTAGAAGAGAATCTCTACAGTGTGGACATAGGCTATTTGACGCATCAAGTTCACACCAACTCTCTGAGGAGCATTCCACACAGACTCACCCCCCCCCTCCCCCATCCCTGTAACCCTGCATTGCCCATGGCTAATCCAGATAACCTAAACATCCCTGAACACTAGCAGCAATTTAGCATGGCCAATCCACATCTTCGGACTGTGGGAGGGAACCTGAGCACTCAGAAGAATCCCACGCAGACACAGGGAGAATGTGCAAACTCCACACAGAGAGTCACCGGAGGCTGAAATTGAACCCAGGTCCCTGGTGCTGTGAGGCCACCATGCTGCCTCCCTTGTTAGCAGGGATGTCAACAATCAGAGCATGTTAAATTCAAATAATTGGTGGAAGTACCGGGGGCTGCGAGGCATAATATTTATTGTCAAAGGTAGCTAACACTTGAAAAATTGCATGAACGAATCACATAACTAAAAAGTAAATTTAGATTTGAAGAGATGGTTCTTTCTTGACCTACATGAAGGCAATCAGTGACTTATGTTCATGATTCTACGCTACATATGCACAACACTTTGATGAGGGCTTTGTAAAAGACACAGTGGAGGTTCTGGTCAGGAGAGCAGAATATCCCTCATCTGCTTTCTCCATCTGGTCCATGTTCATGGATAAACAGAAGGCATACAAGCAGGAACAAGGTTTCAGTACTGCTAACCTGCATAAAATTTCATTACATTTCACGCCAGTTGCGGTGTTGTAACTCAAATCTATTTTCTTGTCTTGTTCCTATGCCTTCATTCCTAGAAGAATGGAAAAGCAAACGATTTTAACCATATATATACCTCAGAAACTCACTGGACTCACCACATAAACACTTTGGCCACAAGGGTAGGTCAGAGGCTAGGAATAGTGCAGCAAGTAATTCATATACTGACTCCCTAAAGCCTGACAACCGTCCATAAGGCTCAAGTCAGAAGTGTGATGGAATACTCCACACTTTCCTGGTGGAATGCAGCCCCAACAACACTCAAGAAGCTTGACACCATCCAGGATAAAGCAGCCTGCTTGATTTCCACAATATCCAAGCATCCACTCGATCCACCGCCAATGCTCAGTAGCAGCAGTATGTACTATCTACAAGATGCACTGTAGAATTTCACCAAAGATTCTTAGACAGCACATTCCCATCCCTCGACCACTGCCCTCTAGAAGGACAAGAGCAACAGATACATGGAAACACCACCACCTGCAAGTTCCTCTCCAAGCCAATCACCATTCTGACTTGGAAATGCATTACTGTTCCTTCAGTGTTGCTGGGTCAGAATCAAGGAATTCTCCTGCTAATGGCAATTTGGGTCAGCCCGCAGTAGGTGGATTGCAATGTGTCAAGAAGGCAGCACCCCCACCATCACCTTCACAAGTGCAATTAGACACAGGCAATAAATGCTGGTCTAGCCAGCAATGTCCACATCCCACATGTAAAACTCAGTGGTACACTGCATCTAAGTAGTTACATTTTTCTCACTTCATTTTTCAGCAAGAGAAACTAGAATCACCCATTGTTGGCTCAAAAAGTACGCATTTTGAATATGCACTTTTATTAGATCACATCAACGTCTTCTGATGAACAGTCCTTGAAATGCAGACTTTCTTTTGTCCATGGCATTTGGTTCTAGACCTGCTGAGTATCTCATTTATCACGTTAATCAAATCTCTAATGAGCATCACTTTTTGGCCATTTATGACAAGACAACTTTCTCATCCCAGGACTCAAGCTTTTGAGCTACCGCTAGACCATCTCCAAGAAACATTCCTACATTGATAATGAGACATGCAGAATCAAAAATCCTCTAAATGTAACTTGCAAAGCTGAAGTATTTTGTCAAAGGACATTTTTGAGTGTATAATTCAATCACTGCATGAAACCGTGCCTTCCTAATTGTTTGGTGCACGCATATGCTGTCTTCTGTGCTGCAAGACATTGAGACAGTACTCAAATGTATTACATTTTTCTGTAAAGTACACTTTTCATTCATAATAGCAAAGTAAATAACAACATAATTTACCACATTATACTGTCTGTGCCACTATTTGCAAATTCAGATAACCTATCTTTATATTTCACTTTTTTCTACCTTGAAGCATGCATTTCCTTCTTTCGTGTAAAATAATAATTATTATCCATCCATTCATATAAGGTCGTGCCATAGATCAGAAATATCGCAGTGAGAGCAACGACTCTTCTCGGCAGAGCTTGCCAACTTCGCAATACTCCTTTCGCCCCATATTCTCTGATTCCTCTCTTTTAATTAATCCTCTATTTATGTATATATGGTCTCCAATCCCATGGAACATTTTTTTGGATACAACCTTCCCATGTGGTAATAGGTCCTCTAATTATATATATTATTGGATTATATTATATGACTTGACATTTCAAAATATTTTAATGCATATTTTAGGTTCCCATTGAACTACAACACAAATTATATACACAAAAATCTGTAATAACTTTCACACAAACACACATTTCATAAAATCATGTGACTTCTCCATATATTTTTCACTTACAGAATAAGTTATTAGAGCAGCTGTCATGTTAAGTGAGCAATAACTTCCTGTTTCCTCTCTTCCTCCTTTCTTGAATGCAGCTGGTTGCATACTGATAAATTCACTGGACTAGCAATCTAGCACTTTTACCTAATATTTGGGGCATGGCTTGGAATCTAGCAGGGCAGATGATAAAATCTCAATTCAGTGAAAATTTTGAACAGTTAAAATTGCAATTTGGAAAAAGAGTTAGCTGAATGCCAATAGTTTCTGTACTCGTTTGTTCTTTAATTCTATTCACTGTGGCATTTAAAGGATGGAAATGTATAATACTTATGTGGCCTAGCCTACATGTGACTCCAGACTTATATTAGTATGATTTGCTCTTAACTACCCTCAAGACAATTATGAATAGTATTGAATGCTGACCTAGATAGCAAAATCAGCGGTCCATGAATAATTTGAAAAGAAATTACTCCCTTCCAGGAAACTGACATCAAGTCCTCAAAAGTTAGACACTTCCCTTTACTTTACCTCAGCTGAAACCAACTATTCTTATTGGACCCTGCGTTACTTCAATTTTATGATTCATAGTTTATATTTCTATTGTACAGAAATAGGATATATGTGGAATATCTTCGCCATGTTTTCATTTGTTGGATAATTTCTTGTTTTTTTTTAATGAAGGAACAATTCTTTCAAAAGTTCTTCTCACGCACATTGTGAAAGTTCCTAAGAATGTTTCAATTCAATGTTCAGAGAAACATAGTTTAGCCTTTTATTCCAAATAATTGTAGCCGATTCTTCACGTCAATTTATGTAATTGTCTTTCTTGTCCACAAATATTCTTGTTTATCATCAGCGTTTTGTATTGTCCAACTTCATTTGCAGTCAACATACATTTGCTCATCGTTTAGGCAAAGATTTGCACAGCCTCTATGAAGATTAAATTTTCTGGTGTTCCATTGACATGTTGGACTGGCATCAATATCCAGCCCACTGTATATTTAAATGTTTGCTTCATGGAATGTTTTTTACAGACATAGAAAGTCACTTCATATTTTCAAGACATCACATATCAACTTGTGGTTTTAATTGCTAGCTCACATTTTCTACAGTAATCCATTAAACATGTCTCGAGACATAAGGCCCACTGTTCAGTGGCAACACTCTCCATTTTGATCACCAGATCATTTCTGCTCTAGCATTCTGAATGGATAGAGGATGCCTTCCCAATACTCCAAACAAACCAGGAATGAGGTCGCTTAGGAGGAAGCGTATGTATGGAATTTCCTCCCACAGTCTAACGATGTGGATATTTAGTGGATTGGCCATGCTAAATTGTTCATCTTCCCCAGATGCGTGCAGCTTCCCCAGATCTAGCACCAATGACTGCTGAAATATATCATGTTATCTGTCCTGTTTGGCAAATAGCAAGTGCTGGGTTGATTTTGTTTCATGAAAATGGGGGTAAGTGAACAAGGGTGTGCTTATAACTGATCCCCCTCCCCACATCCCGCATCTCAGATGCTGCTTGGCCTGCTGTGCTCTACATTTTGTTATCTCGGATTCTCCAGCATCTGCAGTTCCTATTATCTCTCTCTCAAATAATTGTTAGTTCAACTCTGCCAATTGTTGGGTGTCCTCACAGCTGATGACACCTGAGAGCTGCAGGAAGCCATTTTTGTTACTTTCACTGCAATGGTTAGAGCCAGCCCATTGGATGGACAGTCAATATACTTTCCATACTCAGAGATTGGTATGAACTTATAAATATGCCCACCAGATGAGATGGTAAGGTCAAGGACCAGTGAAAACATCATAATTACAGAGCAAATGGAAAATGATTTGGCGATCTCAGGTCACAGTAACTATTCCCTGCCGACTCTGAGATCAGATGCCCCCAGATGTCTGCTTCCTAGATAAGATTCCTTGATATGATTCCAAACAAAATCAAATAATATGCATTGAGTGTGAAATAGAATGTCCAAAATGTTTAAATGTTCCTTTTCCTATAGAAACTGAAAAGCTCATGAAAAGTCTAAAAGACACAGGTGAGATCAAAATGATTTATTGAAGTGCATTCATTAGTTATGCCACAGGGATACGTTGCATCTTGATCTGATATATATATATATGATATTTGTTTGATACAGTCTCAGCAGAAATGTCAAAATAACACAGCAAGTAAAATAAGACTGCACACAGGATGGGATATTATGTTCCAACATTTTGGCCTCATTTTCAAAACTTCAGTTACAAGGTAGAAAAGACTTTCCAGACTAAAGAAATGCAGAAATGGGGAACAGTAATTCGGGGTCCATACATCAACAGTCAGGAAAATGATAGAAAATATTCTCAGGAACATAATCCTGTAGAAAATCAAGGTATAATTGAACAAAACAAATGATTCAGACTGGAAGATCACACTCGACGTACCTATTCTTCTTGCTCGCACGTAAGAGATAAACCGCATGTGAAGTGTGTATAGTGTATTTTCGCATTCTAAATAACAGGTTTCGATATAGTGCATACAAAATAAGTAATTAAACAAAATTTTGGACCATGTGATTGAGGCTATCACATTAACGTGGACCAAAAATTTGATGGCACAAAATAATAAAAGTTAGTGCTCTCAAAGAAACAAGTTACCACAAATTTGGACCTCAGATTCCTATTTTATCTGTATCATAAATTTATATGAGAAGATTGATGATCATGATACCAAGTTGCTCACAGTAAAATATTATTTGGGTAGCATATATTACTGGGGTGGGTCAATTAATGGGCAGGAGAGAATTAGTTGCTAAGTAATGATGAAGAGCAAGTTTCACCTTCTTCAGAAAGAAACTGAAAAGTAAAACTTGTTACTTCAATACTGAAAGATTGGAAAATATTTGCAGCCAATGTGTTAATGTGTCCTTGCCATGAGCCAACAATGTGAAGGAGAAGCAATGAATCAGAAAAGCATGTTACAATTTACTGAAGGCGAGATTGAGCATTGGGACATGACCACAATACACCATATGAGCATATTACACATGAACATTTTGAGACCGAGCTTTTAGGTACTCATATAATCCCCACAGTGTGGAAGCAACCCATTCATCCACTTGCGTCTACACAAACTCTCCCAAAAGCATCCCACCCCACCTACCCTAGTAACCCGGCATTTATCATAGCTAACCCACTGAGCCTGCACTTTGTTACCAGGATGGAAAATCGAAAGAAGTTAATGTTTTGACTCGGTGTGCAACAGCAGAGGCTGACACAAAATACATATCTATCAGCTCAAGTTGGTCAATAAGCATTGCATCAGTTTTCTTTATTTATTGATTATGACAACATCGTTTATAACAGTGCAATAAGTTATCATTTCAGGGCTGTTAATACAGAAGAAAACTTAAAATTATTCAGTCAGCTTAAAGAAAATATTGGCAACTAGTCACTACAATTAAGAGAGAGTAAGATAAAACCTTAGGACCCATCTGTGTTATGTTGCAAATCTATTTCAGTTTTCTCCCATAATATCTGTTGTGCCGCTAGCCAGGCCCGAGTCTGTGGCCTAACACTAAACATCCTTGCCCGTGAGTCCATTTCAGGGTGGGATTGTGTCACACACATGTCTTCTGGTATTGAACCATTTAGAAGTAAGTCCAGGTAAGAATCGCAGATATTTATCGCTGATGAACACAAATTAACCAGATGGCACTTTGCACAGTCAATGATTGTTGACACGGTTGCAGATTTATTAGTTAAGTTGTACGTTCCATCAGCTCCAGTGATGGGATTTGGAAGCTTTTTGATGAGGCCTTAGCTTCAGTTCTTTTTTCATACTTCAGTAAAATTGACACTGCATGACCATTTTCCTAGATCGCA
Organism: Stegostoma tigrinum; assembly: GCF_030684315.1. Lineage (NCBI taxonomy): Eukaryota > Metazoa > Chordata > Chondrichthyes > Orectolobiformes > Stegostomatidae > Stegostoma > Stegostoma tigrinum. Next base: position 14,850,937 of record NC_081387.1, on the reverse strand, counting down.
ATAGAAGTACTGCCCTGTGGCAAATAAGCCTTCTCATTTTTTGCAGAATCAGTCACCAATACAAAAATCAATCAACATGGAGCTGGTCACATACCGCAAGGCTGACAATGGGTTTCGGCCCAGAACATTGACTTTCCTGCTCATCTGATGCCGTCTGATGTGTTGTGTTTATCCAGCTTCACATTCTGGCTTCCAGCATCTGCAGTCCTTATTATCTACTAGTCACTAACAATTGATACTAAATTTGATTATTGTTATTTAAATTTTCTTTAAAAATTGCAACCTGATTTTAAAATTCCCAAAGATTAGGGAAACAAAATGTTCAGTCACTAAATTAGATACAATTTATTAAAGGTTTCATTAAAAAGTAATTTAGTAGGGTTAAAATATTGAGCAAATTACGTTAAAATGATTAACTTGTGAGCAATGAAAAGAACTTCTAATTTTCTTTGGATTTTTTTTGGATCTGCAATAGATTTTAGAAAGAATGTTAGGATATATAATGTCTTTCATCTAGCAAAATACTGTGAAATTCCACAATGTTAATATGTTTTATGTTTTTCTCTTCAGAGAAATCACCTCACTATAGTAAATAATGAAGTAATGTAAAAATTTGTGTGGTCCAACTCAATGAGCTCTGTGGTGAATTGTGCCATCTGGAGAAGTGCAGAGTTCGATGAGAGCTTGCTGATGCACTACTTTGTGCAATTTTATAAGTTTTAGAAAACTGTCCATGCCTTCCAATGTATTGGCTACATTTAAAAGTGAAAGCCATAGAGCCATATTGGCATAGCACTTCAGACCAAACAGACAAAGGCATAGAATCATAGAATCCATACAGTGCAGAAATTCAGTCCATGCGAGCTGCACAAACCCTGCAAAGAGCACACCATCTAGACTCAGCCACCCACACTGTGCCCAGATCCCACGTTTACCATAGATATTCCTCCTCACCTGCATATCATGAGACATTACAGACAATTTAGCATAGCCAATCCACCTAGCCTGAACATCTTTGGAAATAAAACCATGAAGACATAATTGAAAGGTTCACATTAACAACTGGAAACAATTTGGTTGACATTGATCTAGAAAGGTTCCCATATTTTGTGCCACTTAACAATTGGTCCATACAAGGGTATATTGTATTTGGAATATATGAAATGAACACATTTTTCAGAAAACTCAAGTCCATTTTTAAATTTTTATCTGCATGTCGCATTCTACTGTCTTCAATAAGCTATAAAATCGTGCTGGATACCTATCCAATCATTCGGGACACCGTACATTCCCTCATAAGTTTCATAATTCGATATAAAATGCTCTTCACATTCTTCTGCTTCAGTTTCATATACGTTAAAATGTTATTTGTGTCACGTGTCAGCAGATTATTTCTGTCATTCCTCACTCGTAGTTTGGAAATTTGACTGGATCAATTTGGCCAATCATTGAATACAGAACAGCAACTCGTTTGTAATCGAAAAATTCTCCATTATCCACACAGAAGAAACGCTCAATGACAAAGAACGGGGTGAGTACAGGCCCAAGCAAAGTTTATAAACCGAATCAAATGGATCTCCACTCAACTCTTTTTTGATATATTGATGCTATCCGTGTTAATGTAAGCAATTTTGTAGCCTAGCATTTTGATTCTTTCAGACAATTAATTTTATTGAGGCTTGCAATAAAACACTTCCATTTTATTTTTGAAAAAATGTAACAGAATTCAAATTCAAAACTGTGGTTTGTTGCTATCGCTGTTAACATTTCCTCGGCTTTCTTCATTTTCTCTCGCGCTTTAGTTTATTCATTCTATAGATTATACGTGAATATTGTTGAGAAGAGGCACATGGAAAAAATTAAAATTCAACTGATCACAACAGCCTACTTCCAGTGAGAAAGGGTGATGTTATGATTGAAGCTTGAAACTCATTGACAGAAGTATTTCAAGGAGGCAGCAGAGAACGGTAGGCTCCCAAACACGAAGGGGATTCACAGAATATTCGAGACTTGAATACACTCGTTTACTTTCACGGTACTGGTTTGTTTCTATAGCTGTAGGTAACATCTAGCATTTGTAAATATGCAACATTATGAGCTCGACTTATATCTTGAATTGGCTGTTAGTATCGATGTTTGTACATTTTGCATAATCTAGTAAATTCTGACAACTTTCAAATTACATCTAGCAACAGAAGTTGTGATTATGCTTTCACAAGTGGTAGGTGGTTGAAAACGTTTTGTAGTCCACATGTTACGAAGTACTGAAAGAATATATTCTTTGAATCACGTAGCCAGCTGTTGGCACATAATCTCAACATGCCTGTCATTGAAAAGCGCAAGTAATTCATTTATTTTATTGTCCAATCGTTGTTGTTGGTATAACATATATTGGGGCAGACAGCAGCATCCTATTATTAGAAAATGCTACTCATGCAAACATTGCATAAGATGTTTATATCTGTTCAGATGCTCAGCATTTGTAGCTAGACCAACACTTATTGTCCATTTCTATCTTCCGTTGAGAAGTTGATGATGCATCAGTTGGTCAATAAAATTTTACACTGATGATTTAAAGATTCTTGAGAGTTGTTGGAGCTCCACATATCCAAGCAGGTGTTGATCAATTAACCACATTCATAATTGTCCTATAAGTGGTGAATGGGCATTTGGAAGACAACAGATGGTATGTTTTCCACAGAATTATTTGCTTATGAATTGGCCTGCACCAAGCATACTGGTAGGATTGAGCCATTTCAGTTTCCAGTCAATAATAACCAACAAAATTGCATTGATAGGAGATTTAACGACTGTAAAGCTATTGATCCTCATAGGTTGATAGTGAGTTACAATTCTATTGTGTTGGTCATTGTCTGACTCTTTTTTGGCATGAATTTTGCTTGCCAATTAACAGTAATTTCTCTTGCAACCTGATCACAGGATTTTTTTCAGTTTCTGAGTTTTCAATAATGGTTTTGAACATTCTTCAAATGACACTGAAGATCAGTAATTCTGACATTATGATGAATGTCATTTATGAAGCGTTGAAGATGTTTGGGTCAAGGACACTAAGCCTGATTTGGATATCATGAACTCCATAATCATATTCTCTGAGTGAGATAATTGGCAACCAACAGCCATACTTAACTTTCTTTGTGATATATATGACTCAACCATTAGAGAGTTTGGCCTTTGATTCTTATTGACTTCACACACTTGCTGAAATGCAGTCTGAATGTAAAAGGCCACCACATTTACTTCCTCTTTGGAAATAAACTCGTCTTTATTTTCATATTTGTATATGGTGGCTGGGTGACCCTGCAGGAACCCACGCTGAGTGGCAGCGAACAGGTTTTGCTTGTGCAAGTACACAACTGATAGCATGGTAGTCAATTTTCTCCATCAAAATGCTGATGGTCGGCGTAGCAGTTAGCTGGGTAGGACTTTTCCTGTTGTTCATGAGAAGGACATTCCTGGGTAATTGCTCACATTGCCTTGGTAGATACCAATACTTTAGTTGTTGTGCATGATATTGGCAAGGGGTGGGGCAAGTTTTGATACACAATTCTTTAAAAATATTGCCAGTCAAGTGAAACAAAGAACTGTGGATGCTAGAAATCTGAAAGGGAAGCAATTTTCTGGGGAAACTCAGCAGGTCAGGCAGCATTCATGAAGAGAAAACAGAGTTAAAGTTTTGATTATAGTGACCTTGCTTCAGAACCATACTGAAGTTCACTGGACTTAAAATGTTAATTCTGCTTCTTGCCACAGATGTTGCCAGGCTCATTCAATTTCTGCAACAATATCTGTTTATCTTAATACTGGCCATCCGACACCTGCTCCAAAATGTGTGCAGGATACAATGGTTAGAATCGGTTTGTGAGTTGGTCTCAATGAAATTTGCCTGATGGCGGGCATTTTCAATGCTTGTGACCTGAAGAACAGACTGAGGTGAATCGTTCACTTCGCACTTCTGGTCGGACATATATCCTATTTGTTCCATCATTGAGTATGAGGGGTTTTGTGAAGCTTTTTATTACCTGTTTCCTTTTGTTCTTCATTCACAGCTGGAATATTAAAGGCCTACAAAGTTGTGATCTGACCTGTTGGCTATAAAGTTGTTTGGTCCTGCCTAACATATGCTTTTTCTTTTGTTTGCCGTGCAAGTAGTTTTGTGTTTCAGCATCGTTAAAATGACAGGCTTTTTTTTGTAAATACCAGTTGGCAATCCAGGTCTGAGCATTTGTTTGCTTAATTTGGGGAAAGTCCCTCTAACTTCATCGCAATGATGGAGTGTGTTTTGCAGGCAATTACATTACAGACTGTGGCTGAACAGATTCTGCTGATGCCAAAGTCCCGAAGTACCTTATTGATACCCATCTTCAGTTAGTAGAGTTATTCAAAATTTATCCAATTTGGAATGTTGGTGGAGGCAAGCACAATCACATAAGGTGCATTCAGTGTGGTGGCATTGGCTTCTTTCTAAGCAGATGTTGCTGTGATTATTCCTGTGAACACCTTCAGTCATATAAAACTGTAATCAATACATTGGTGATTCATTCATGCTCTGCCATAAAGCCAACTGAGCCACTTAGGTATCAGTGACATCAAACCATCTTTCTGACACTAACCTTGCCTTGTTGATGTATATTGAAATCACAAAACTGTCGTTGATGACATTTATATCTGCAGAGATTCCAATAGTTTGTGTCAACATATAGTAATGCAGATTCATCTGCAGAGGAGGAGAGTTCCTTCCTCATACTTTAACTAATTCAAGAAGACTTGATTTGGTCTGGAATCAATCTGGGCAGTGCTAAGAAATCTTCCTCTAGACAGTATGTCACCCTAAGCCACCATCTCTGCTTAGGGCTACATTATACATGGATATGATTGCTGTGGCATATGGAACATGGTTCCATATACCACAGTTATAATTGATTGAGTGTTTTTCGTAATTATACTGAACATGTCTGTGTTAAAGATTCTCCACGTTTGAAGAAAATCCCAGATTTTAGGAAGGAGGACTTTGCAGTGCAGAGAAGGCTCATTCTCCAGTTCTTGAAGTCGCTTTTGGGTGGTCAGTTAAGCTGCAATCTTCTTTGAATACAACTCAGTGGATTACAGCACCAGTTTCAGAGGTAAAGTCAATGCCAAAATAATTGCATTGGGTCTGAAGTCATAGCCAGGCACCAACACCAGATTTACTTCCATCTAAGCAAATGGTGAACTGGACAGATGTCTGTAAATTAATTTTCATGCTGAGTGTTAGAGCAGCTTTTAATTAAAAATGTATTTATTGAGCTCATATTTCAAGATTTGCAACAGTAAGATCGAAATCAAAGCCCAGTCTTTGTTAACCTCGGCATCTGCATTAATCAGTGAGTGAGATCAAGACAGAGCCTTGCAAAGTTGACATAAAATGCTTTGCTTAACCAGATGTTCAATATGTTCATTTACTTTGCATTTTTAGAGTAACTTGAGTAACATCCTGTACAGCGCAAGTCCGAAAGTTTCATTACATATGTGATGTGCCAACATTCTTTTGAAACCTAGGTTAATCTGAAGTATTTCATTCCGTTCTCAAATGCACATGACAGATGAGTCGGTTTAGTGTCTTCTGTCTTCCATGTTCTAGGTGAGTAATCCAAGAATGGATTTACACGATTGTGAAAATTGGCCAAACATTGCCATTCAGCATTCGTCTAAAAGTTATAAAACTGCACGGGATTTAACAATGCATATAGCCAGATACTTGTTTTAAAAACAAATATGGTTTTCCTAATTTTCTCATGCTGCATGTCTGACACAGAAATGTTGGCGTGCATGAAATTTGTTCTGTGGGACAATGTTTATTGATCTCGTCATTGTACACCGTATGGCACAGAAACTTACAAATACTCATGATTATCATTCTCACCTAAAAAAAAGTACATTGTTCTCATCAAATTATCCTTGAAAGGCAAAGAATCACAGACTTTGAACAAAATATAAGGAAAATCTTTTAATGCTGAAGTTTGCATTTGCCATGCAAAATATCATTTCAAAAACAGCACGCTGCTTTCAATGCCCAAAAATATAGATTTTTCTACTCACAGTTCAGCAACAGCATGCTTGCCTTTCAGTTCTTGTGCTATGTCAGTTCAAAAGGCTGCTTGTCCAAGCAGTAAACACTTTGAAAGGTTTGCTTTATTTTGTTCTTTTAGTTAGTTTTTATTTTGCTACTTAGATTGTGCTCAGGTGGCCGTGTTCTAAACCTCTAATCAGAAAAATAATCCCACCAAAACTATATGTATGAACGAATGAATGAATGGAGGAGGGATGGACACAAGCAAGGAAGAAATGATTTATTATCAGATAAATCTTTGAGAAGCAGTGAAAAGTGTTTGGTTGACACAATCTGAAGCCATTTTGAGTTACAATAATGGGAAAAAGAAAGTATGTAAGAGTTCAACTTCTGATCAAACTGGGGTCTCAAGAAAAACTTCAGAGATTCTGCAAGGTGAGTTTTGAGAAGATTTGTAGCTCAGGTTGACTTTCTGGATGTGAGTTTGCTCGCTGAGCTGGAAGGTTAGTTTTCAGACGTTTCGTCACCATTCTAGGTAACATCATCAGTGAGCCTCCAACGAAGCGCTGGTGTTATGTCCCGCTTTCGATTTATCTGTTTAGGTTTCCTTGGTGATGTCATGTCTAGCGTTGGTGATGTCATTTCCTGTTCTTTTTCTCAGAGGATGGTAGATTGATTTGGAGCCAACGTGTTTGTTGATGGAGTTCCGGTTGGAATGCCATGCTTCTAGGAATTCTCGTGCGTGTCTCTGTTTGGCTTGTCCTGGGATGGATGTGTTGTCCCAATCAAAGTGGTGTCCTTCCTCATCTGTATGTAAGGATACTAGTGATAGTGGGATATGTCATTTTGTGGCGAGTTGATGTTCATGTATCCTGGTGGCTAGCTTTCTGCCTGTTTGTCCAATGTAGTGTTTGTCACAGTTCTTGCAAGGTATTTTGTAGATGATGAGATAATGGGAACTGCAGATGCTGGAGAATCCAAGATAATAAAATGTGAGGCTGGATGAACACAACAGGCCAAGCAGCATCTCAGGAGCACAAAAGCTGACATTTCGGGCCCAGACCCTTCATCAGAGAGGGGGATGGGGTGAGGGTTCTGGAATAAATAGGGAGAGGGGGGAGGCAGACCGAAGATGGAGAGAAAAGAAGATAGGTGGAGAGAGTATAGGTGGGGAGGTAGGGAGGGGACAGGTCAGTCCAGGGAAGACGGACAGGTCAAGGAGGTGGGATGAGGTTAGTAGGTAGATGGGGGTGCGGCTTGGGGTGGGAGGAAGGGATGGGTGAGAGGAAGAACAGGTTAGGGAGGCAGAGACAGGTTGGACTGGTTTTGGGATGCAGTGGGTGGAGGGGAAGAGCTGGGCTGGTTGTGTGGTGCAGTGGGGGAGGGGACGAACTGGGCTGGTGGGGGAAGGGGAGATATTGAAACTGGTGAAGTCCACATTGATACCATTAGGCTGCAGGGTTCCCAGGCGGAATATGAGTTGCTGTTCCTGCAACCTTCGGGTGGCATCATTGTGGCACTGCAGGAGGCCCATGATTGGACATAGAGCAGTTTTTCCGCTGTCTTCGCCTCCATGCCTACTTTTTCAACCGGGAGCCTAACCCTCCCTCCACTGACCCCTTCACCCGCTTCCAACACAAGTCCTCCTCCTGGACACCACCCCCAGGCCTCCCATCCTCCCTCGACCTCTTCATCTCCAACTGCCGTCGAGACATTAACCGCCTCAACCTCTCCACCCCTCCACCCACTCCAACCTCTCCCCTGCAGAACGGGCAGCCCTCCGCTCCCTCCGCTCCAACCCCAACCTCACCATCAAAGCTGCAGACAAGGGTGGCGCAGTGGTAGTATGGTGCACTGACCTCTACATCGCCGAGGCCAGACGCCAACTCTCCGACACCACCTCCTACCGCCCCCTCGATCAAGACCCCACACCCGAGCACCAAACCATCATCTCCAACACCATTCATGACCTCGTCACCTCAGAGGACCTCCCACCCACAGCCTCCAACCTCATTGTTCCCCAACCCCGCACGGCCCGTTTCTATCTCATTCCCAAAATCCACAAACCTGCCTGCCCTGGTCGACCCATCGTCTCAGCCTGCTCCTGCCCCACCGAACTCATCTCCACCTATCTGGACTCCATTTTCTCCCCTTTGGTCCAGGAATTCCCTACCTACGTCCGTGACACCACCCACGCCCTCCACCTCCTCCAGGACTTCCAATTCCCTGGCCCCCAACACCTCATCTTCACCATGGACGTCCAGTCCCCATACACCTGCATTCCGCATGCAGATGGACTCAAGGCCCTCCGCTTCTTCCTGTCCCGCAGGCCCGACCAGTCCCCCTCCACCGACACCCTCATCTGCCTAGCCGAACTCGTCCTCACCTTCAACAACTTCTCTTTTGACTCCTCCCACTTCCTACAGACTAAGGGGGTGGCCATGGGCACCCGCATGGGCCCCAGCTATGCCTGCCTCTTTGTAGGTTACGTGGAACAGTCCCTCTTCCGCACCTACACAGGCCCCAAACCCCACTTCTTCCTCCGGTACATTGATGACTGTATCGGCGCCGCCTCTTGCTCCCTAGAGGAGCTTGAACAGTTCATCCACTTCACCAACACCTTCTACCCCAACCTTCAGTTCACCTGGGCCATCTCCAGCACATCCCTCACCTTCCTGGACCTCTCAGTCTCCATCTCAGGCAACCAGCTTGTAACTGATGTCCATTTCAAGCCCACCAACTCCCACAGCTACCTAAAATACACCTCCTCCCACCCACCCTCCTGCAAAAATTCCATCCTCTATTCCCAATTCCTCCGCCTCCGCTGCATCTGCTCCCACGATAAGACATTCCACTCCCGCACATCCCAGATGTCCACGTTCTTCAAGGACCACAACGTTCCCCCCACAGTGATCGAGAACGCCCTTGACCGCGTCTCCCGTATTTCCCACAACACATCCCTCACACCCCGACCCCGCCACAACCGCCCAAAGAGGATCCCCCTCGTTCTCACACGCCACCCCACCGACCTCCGGATACAATGCATCATCCTCCGACACTTCCGCCATCTACAATCCGACCCCACCACCCAAAACATTTTTCCATCCCCACCCCTGTCTGCTTTCCGGAGAGACCACTCTCTCCGTGACTCCCTTGTTCGCTCCACACTGCCCTCCAACCCCACCACACCCGGCACCTTCCCCTGCAACCGCAGGAAATGCTACACTTGCCCCCACACCTCCTCCCTCACCCCTATCCCAGGCCCCAAGATGACATTCCACATTAAGCAGAGGTTCACCTGCACATCTGCCAATGTGGTATACTGCATCCACTGTACCCGGTGTGGCTTCCTCTACATTGGGGAAACCAAGCGGAGGCTTGGGGACCACTTTGCAGAACACCTCCGCTCAGTTCACAACAAACAACTGCACCTCCCAGTCGCAAACCATTTCCACTCCCCCTCCCATTCTCTGGATGACATATCCATCATGGGCATCCTGCAGTGCCACAATGATGCCACCCGAAGGTTGCAAGAACAGCAACTCATATTCCGCCTGGGAACCCTGCAGCCTAATGGTATCAATGTGGACTTCACCAGTTTCAAAATCTCCCCTTCCCCCACTGCAGCCCCAAACCAGCCCAGTTCGTCCCCTCCCCCCACTGCACCACACAACCAGTCCTGCTCTTCCCCTCCACCCACTGCATCCCAAAACCAGTCCAACCTGTCTCTGCCTCCCTAACCTCTTCTTCCTCTCACCATCCCTTCCTCCCACCCCAAGCCGCACCCCCATCTACCTACTAACCTCATCCCACCTCCTTGACCTGTCCGTCTTCCCTGGACTGACCTATCCCCTCCCTACCTCCCCACCTATACTCTCTCCACCTATCTTCTTTTCTCTCCATCTTCGGTCCGCCTCCCCCTCTCTCCCTATTTATTCCAGAACCCTCACCCCATCCCCCTCTCTGATGAAGGGTCTAGGCCCGAAACATCAGCTTTTGTGCTCCTGAGATGCTGCTTGGCCTGTTGTGTTCATCCAGCCTCACATTTTATTATTTTGTAGATGATGTTTGTTTTGCTTGTTGTCTGTCTTGGGCCTTTTAAGTTCATTAGCTGCTGTTTTCATGTGTTGGTGGGTTTGTGGGCTACCATGATGCCAAGAGGTCTGAGCAGTCTGGCAGTCATTTCTGAAATGTCTTTGATGTAGGGGAGAGTGGATATGGTTTCTGGGCCCGTTTTGTCTGTTTGTTTGGGTTTGTTGCTGAGAAATCGGCGGACTGTGTTCATTGGGTACCCGTTCTTTTTGGATACGCTGTATAGGTGATTTTCTTCTGCTCTACGTAGTTCCTCTGTGCTGCAGTGTGTGGTGGCTCGTTGGAATAATGTTCTAATGCAGCTTTGTTTGTGGGTGTTGGGATGGTTGCTCCTGTAGTTCAGTATTTGGTCCGTATGTGTTGTTTTCCTGTAGACGCTGGTTTGAAGTTCCCCATTGACTGTTCGCTCTACTGTGACATCTAGGAATAGCAGTTTGTTGTTGTTTTCCTCCTCTTTTGTGAATGTTATGCCAGACCATCAATAATACCCTCACAGTAGAGCAAAAAGTCAATGGGGAACTTCAAACCATCTACAGGAAAACAACACATACAGAGCAAATACTGAACTACAGGAGCAACCATCCCAACACCCACAAACGAAGCTGCATGAGAACATTATTCCAACGAGCCACCACACACTGCAGCACAGAGGAACGACGAAGAGCAGAAGAAAATCACCTATACAGCGTATCCAAAAAGAATGAGTACCCAATGAACACGGTCCACCGATTTCTCAGCAACAAACCCAAACAAACAGACAAAATGAGCCCAGAAACCATAGCCACTCTCCCCTACATCAAAGACATTTCCAAAATGACTGCCAGACTACTCAGACCTCTTGGCATCAGGGTAGCCTACAAACCCCCCAACACACTAAAACAGCAGCTAATGAACTTAAAAGACCCAATACAGACAACAAGCAAAACAACATCATCTACAAAATACCTTGCAAGAACTGTGACGAACACTACATTGGACAAACTGGCAGAAAGCTAGCCACCAGGATACATGAACATCAACTAGCCACAAAACGACATGACCCACTATCACTAGTATCCTTACATACAGATGAGGAAGGACACCACTTTGATTGGGACAACACATCCATCCTAGGGCAAGCCAAACAGAGACACGCACAAGAATTCCTAGAAGCATGGCATTCCAACCGGAACTCCATCAACAAACACGTTGGCTCCAAATCAATCTACCATCCTCTGAGAAAAAGAACAGGAAATGACATCACCAACGTTAGACATGACATCACCAAGGAAACCTAACCAGATAAATAGAAAGCGGGACATAACACCAGCGCTTCGTCGGAGGCTCACTGATGATGTTACCTAGAATGGTGACGAAACGTCTGAAAACTAACCTTCCAGCTCAGCGAGCAAACTCACATCCGGATTCTGCAAGGTGTCTGAAAAGTTTTTGGGTCCTCAATGAGTCCTGCTCTGAGTACAGCAACAACGACACCGCTGACCCTGAAGACCTCGACTCTGCAGCGCTGACACAGCCAGAAGTTCAGCCTCTGACACTACAGCCATCAGAGTCCCCTTCCCGGCCATCATCACTGCCATGAGACCATACATCAGACCTACTGCCAACAGGAGTACCCGTTCTGGGCACAGATACCACCAAAAATGCAGGTTCTGAACTACAGCCATTGGGAGTCCAGTCACTGGGCCGACCACCACCAATGCCACAGTTGCCAGGAGTTCTGATTTATATTGCTGACATTGCACCTACCACCCTACTGACATCACTCCAACCTCAAAGAAGAAGAAAATAGGAAGAAGAGAAAATGAAAATTGTAGATTAAACATTTGAGGAGCTATCTGGAATGAACTAATAACTGAAAATAGATGGCTTAAGCTAACCAATTCATCTCATACCATGACTCATTTACGCCTCCATTATTTGCAAACTTAATGCAATACTTTCAAGAATTATCTCAATTATTGCCAATGAGTAGCATGGAGATCCTGCTGCTCACTCTTCCTTCCTGCATGCCATGGCCAACCAGACACAAATTACCAACAATTCACTTTATTTGTAATTTAAATTATTCTGATAACTTGAAACAGGACATTTTAATGTTTGTCCTGCTGAGTGTATCAATTACATTCGCAACTCTTTGCAGTAATTTTGTTATTTTACATTTACTTGAAGGTTTAGCCCAAGAATTGTGTATTGTAGCTTTAGTGGTGAACATTCTGAATTAGGAGTACAGTGACAAAAATAGTTTAAATAAATATTTCCTTCCAAGAACTCCTTTCTCCTTTGCTTGGTTTCCAAGATAGTTAGTTCTAATAGCAAGACTTTCTGCATCAGGTTTCACGATGTTAGACATTTGCAGTCACATATTCATTGCTGAAGAAACTTTAGCAATAGGATTGTGTGCTTTTAGAAGGGAAAAATCTCCTACAGATGGGGGTTTAACGTTGTGGAATAGCAATGCATGAATTATGTTCATTTTGCAGCTTCGGCGAATCAGATAGACCCATCAAAGCAAGCCATTCTTTTTGCCTGTTCGTTTGGAGAATTCTTAATAAAATAGAGCAGAGACAGAATAACAGCATAAATATTTAGTTTAAATAGTAATTGTTTTGCTTTACAGAGCTCAATACTGTGAAACAAGCTCTGCATAATATGCGTGAGTAACAATATAATAACGCTGGATAAAATATTTGATTCTAACTGATGCTCAATCCTGGATAATGTGTTATGTACTGCAGTATTTTCTTTTCTCACACGAAGATATACCTAGATTTCACATTTTATCAAGTTCCCAGTCCTGTTCTGACAAGCTTTTTTTTATCCTTTTCAAATGGCATGCTCTATCTGAATTTATAGGGAAATATTTAACCACTTTTAGAGACTTCGAACCATTTGTAGCAGCACATGCATCAGGTCAAATCACACTGTGATTGGAGACTTTATCCATTAACTTCACATGAAATCATTCTGAGCAGGAAGTAAGTATTGTTTTTAACCGTTTTTACACTTTGCATGTTTATGCACTATTCGCATTTCTCACTAGAAGAAAGTCTGAAGCAAACAGAGAAAGGTAAACATTCAAATATAATACTTAGTATAACTTGCCAAAATAAAACTGTACTTACGTAAGCTGCTTCTGTAAAATGATTTTTGTTTCATAATGGCTACTGCATAAAGAAAGTTTAACAGCCATCCATGGTTGCCTATTGCATACATACATTGCACGCTTGGTCTATCTCATTCAATGTACCTCTGGTTTTCTTGTGATTACTTTTCAAGATCACTTCAAGCACATTAGTCCGTCTGTTTTACTTTAACGACATTTCCCTTTCCTTCATGCAAACCAAGAACAATTGTTTATATTTGCATATAAAATATGACGAGTTAAGAGAATGTCTGATGCATGCGAGAAATTTTGTCCTGACCGAAGTTCGATGTTTAAGGACAGCACTTTCAATTCAGAAATTAAGAAAAAGAAGTTTTCCTGTCCCACATTTAGTGGTGCATATAATAATCACAGTGGGAAAATACATTTGAATAATAATGTGCAAAATTTGACACATCCATTTAGCATTTGCTATGATTTCAAGCATGTGGACCAGTGCTGGATTGTATCTACTTTTGGTGTTATTCTACAAAATATGAAGGCTCAGTACATTTTTATTTTAATTTGCTAACAGTTTAGATCTGCAAAAATTATAACCTGAATAGTTGTTGTTGCGATATATCAAAATACAGAATTGAATATCTGTCATTGTACAGCATTTTCCATATTGGCCAAAAGTTCCAAAATGTTTAACAGTGCGATATATTTTTGTAAGAATACTAGTTTGTTTTTGATAACGTGCCAATGGAGCAGCCAGTTTACATAATAGAAGGTCCCACAAAATCTTGACAGGCAAGTAATCCTTTCTTTTCTGATGCTTATTGAAAGATGAGTTTGCCATGACACTGGGGAGAAATCTTCTGCTCTGCTATGAAATACTGGGATGGATATTGTTTTTATACCACACACCTGGTTTCATGACTCAAATGAGCGACTGACTATGCTGGATATTTTGTCATTATGATAACAATTATTCAATACCTGCGGGGCTATACATTCATGACGATTTGAGCACAGCAAAGATTCTTTTCTGACTATTTGCAAGGCAATTGGACTATTTTCATTTCAAATTAGACGTTGATTACACAGTAGATTCATTCTATGGCTCAAATATTAAAGAATTATAATATATTGCATTTTTTTAAAGTTGGAAACAGTTTGGTTTAAATCCATTAGGTGTGAATGATACTAGGAATATTATATACCTTCATTTTAAAATAAGTGCATCGTATGCCATCTTCTAGCATTTTCTACAGTTCATAAAAATGTTACAACAGTACATTGTTCATCAGAATCAAACAATTCCATTGTTCGGACTCTTTGTAAATGATGCATTATACAAGGTCTGAGCCTAGATTAACAATAATGCAATGTTCGCAGACATCATAAAGCCTCGAAGGAATCCTCCTCCACAATCCTCTGGTAAAATGTTTATCTTTCATAATTATATATTCAAATTCCTAGATCAGTAAATTGCCTACTTAAGCCAGATTTATACATGAAAACGGATATATACAAATGAACAGATAGATAGATAAATAGATATAGATACATGGATCGATCGATAGATAGATTCCTGAATCTCAAATAGCTGATTGCTCCCCGAGTGACGCAACAAAATATATTATTTCACAGTCCTCCACAAGCATCCCCTCACTTTCAACTGCTACCCACCAGCCGACGTCCAGCATCTTCACCCTCTAATCCCATCACCCACTTCCCCCACCCAGACTCCCCGTCCCCTAAAACATCCTTCGAGGTATTCCCTTGGGTGTTTCTGCTTTAGAGGGAGTGCATCAGATAAAGAATTTGGCTTGACACTGCATTCTCAAACAAGATTGGCCATTGATAAACAATGTTGTATTATCTGCAAATTCAGTTGAAAAAAAAAGTTAGAGTCGGATATATTGTAAAATTCTTGTGGCACCAGAGCAGACTTCTTATCTCTAAACTCAGAGGATTAGATTACAGTTGCTCCAGAGGTCAGTGATAAGATTTCGATCAGGTTGCTGCAAAGCATCTACCCAGCGCAAGACTTCCATCTTGCTAAAGGGAATCAGGCTCTAAATTCAAAACAGGCCTCAATTAAAAGGTAAATCATCAGATGAGTTTGAAGATTGCACTGGATTTTCGATCAGCCTTTAGAATGATGCTTGAAGTGGGACATTGAGAGTCTCAAACCCAAAACGACTAGCACTTTGCTGCTGCCCAGCATTACAGATACCAGTCTTCAGCCAAATTGATTCCCTCCATGTGATATCAAGAAATGGCTGGAGGCACTGACTATATCAAAGGCTACGGGCCCTGACAACATTCTGGCAATAGTACTGGAGACTTGTGCTCCACAGATTGCTGCTCGCATAGCCAAGCTGTTCCAGTACAGTTACAACACAAGTATCCACCTTGATACAACATGGAAAATTGCACAGGTATACCCTGTACACAAAAAGCAGGACAAATCCAACCCGGCCAATTACTGCCCCATCAGTATCCCCTCGATCATCAGTAAAGTGATGGAAAGCATCATCAACAGTACTATCAAACAGCACCTGCTCAGAAATAACCTGCTCAGTGATGCCCAGTTTGGGTTCCGCCAGGGCCACTCAGCTCCTAACCTCATTACAGCCTTGGTTCAAAAATGGACATAAGAGCCAAATTACAGAGGTGAGATGAGAATGACAGCCCTTGACATCAAGGCTGCATTCGATAGAGTGTGGCATCGAGGAGTCCAAGCAAAACTGGAATCAATGGGTATCAGGGGGAAAATGCTCTGGTGGCTGGAGTCATACTTGACACAAAGAACAAAGAAAATTACAGCACAGGAACAGACCCTTTGGCCCTCCAAGCCTACGCTGATCCAGATCCTCTATCTAAACTTGTCACCTATTTTCCAAGGATCTGTATTCCTCTGCTCCCTGCCCATTCATGTACCTGTCTAGATATATCTTAAATGACGCTATTATGCCCGCCTCTACCACCTCGACTGGCAACGCATTCCATGCACTCACCAACCTCAGTATAAAGAACTTTCCACGCATATCTCCCTTACACTTCTCCCCCTCACCTTGAAATCATGACCCCTAGTAAGTGAGTCCCCCACTCTGGGAAAAAGCTTCTCGCTATCCACCCTGTCCATACCTCTCATGATTTTGTAGATCTCAATCAGATCCCCCTTCAACCTCTGTGTCTTTCTATGTAAATAATCCTAATCTACTCAAGCACTTGTAGCTAGTGCCCTCCATATCAGGCAACATCCTGGTGAACCTCCTCTGCACCTTCTCCAAAGTGTCCCCAACTTTTTGGTATTTTTTAGAGAGAGTAAGACAATTCTATTTTCTGAGTGTATCGATAGTTAAGATGCAAACATGCCCTTTAGTGGAGTGATGTATTCTTCCTGTCAGATGTGGGAGATTAGGGAGAATCATAGAATCTCTACAGTGTGAAAACAGGCCCTTCAGCCCAAGAAGTCCATACTGAACCTCACAGCATCCCACCCAGACCCATCCCCCTATAACCCACCGAATCTACACCTCGCTGAACACTACGGGCAATTTAGTATTGCCAATCCACCTAACCTGCGTGTCTTTGTACTGTGGGAGGAAACCGGAGCAGCCAAAGGAAACCCACACAGACACGGGAAGAATGTGCAAACTCCACATTCGCCGGAGGCTTGAATCGAACTCAGTTCCCTGGTACTGTGAGACTACAGTGCTAACCACTGAACCACCGTGCCGCCCATTAATGTGGTAATGTGGTGACCAGAACTGTACACAGCATTCCAAATGTGCTCGAACCAAAGTCCTTTACAACTGTAATATGACCTACTAACTCTTGTACTCAACACGCTGTCCAATGAATGAAAGCATGCTGTATGCCTTCTTGACCACTCTACCAACCTGCATTGCCGCCTTCAGGGTACTATGGACATGAACACCCAGATCTCTCTGTGCATCAATTTTGCCCAAGGCTTTTCCATTTACCATATAGTTCACTCTTGAATTGGACCTTCCAAAATGTATCATCTCGCATTTGCCTGATTGAACGCCATCTGCCATTTCTCCGTCCAACTCTCCAATCTATCTATATTATGCTGCATTCTCTGACAGTCCCCCTCACTATCTACTACTCCACCAATCTTAGTGTCATTTGCAAACTTGCTAATCAGACCATCGATACCTTCCTCCAGATCATTTATGTATATCACAAACAACAGTGGTCCCAACATGGATCCCTGTGGAACACCACTGGTCACAGTTCTCCATTTTGAGAAACTCCCTTCCAGTACAACTCTCTGTCTCCTGTTGCTAGCCAGTTCTCTATCCATTTCGCTAGTACACCCTGGACCCCATGTGACTTCACTTTCTCCATCAGCCTGCCATGGGGAACCTTATCAAACGCCTTACTGAAGCCCATGTATATGACAACTACAGCCTTTCCTCATCTATCAACTTTGTCACTTCCTCAAAGAATTCTATCAAGTTGGTAAAACATGACTTTCCCTGCACAAACCACATGCTTCCTGTCACTAATAAGCACATTTTCTTCCAATGGTAAATAGACTCTTTCCCTCAGTATCTTCTCTAGCATTTTCCCCACCACTGACGTCAGGCTCACTTATGATTACCTGGATTACCCTTGCTACCCTTCTTAAACAAGGGGGCAACATTTGTAATTCTTCTGTCCTCCGGGATCTCACCCATGCTCAAGGATGCTGTAAAGATATCTGTTAAGGTCCCAGCTAGTTCCTCTCCCACCTCCCTCAGTAACCAGATCTGGGGACTTGTCCAGCCAAATGTCTTTTAGAATACCCAACACTTCCCCTCTCCTTATGCCGACTTGACTGAGAATAATCAAGCATCTATCTCTCACCTCAACATCCATTATGTCCCTCTCCTCGGTGAATACCGACACAAAGTACTCAGTAAGAATCTCACTCATTTTCTCTGACTCCTCACATAACTTCCCTCCTTTATACTTGAGTGGGACAACCCTTTCTCTAGTTACCCTCTTGCTCCTTATGTACAAATAAGAGGCTTTGGGATTTTCCTTAACCCTGTTTGCTAAAGATATTTCATGACCCCTTTTAGCCCTCTTAATTACTCGTTCCTGATTGGTCCTACTTTCTTCATATTCTTCCAAAGCTTCATCTGTTTTCAGTTGCCTCCTTTTTCCTCTTTGCTAGTCTCACAATTTCACTTGTCATCTATGGTTCCCAAACCTGCCCTTTCTATCCCTCATTTTCACAGGGACATGTCTGTCCTGCATTCTAATCAGCATCTCATTCAAAGCCTCCCACATATCAAATGTGGATTTACCCTCAATCAGCTGGTCCCAACACACATTCCTCAGCTCCTACCAAATTTTGCTATCGTTGGCCTTACCCCAATTTAGCACTCTTTCTTTAGGACTACTATTGTCTTTATCCATGACACATAGGAAGACAGTCATGGTTATGACAGGCCAATCATGTCAGCTCCAGGACATCTCTACAGGAGTTCCTCAGGATAGTGCCCTTGGCCCAACCATCTTCATCTGCTTCATCAATGACCTCCCCTCCATCACAAGGTCAGAAGTGAGGATGTTCACCGATGATTGCACAATGTTCAGCAACATTCAGGACTCCTCCGAATCTGAGGCAGTCCATGTTGACACGCAACAAGATCTTGATAATATCCAGGCTTGGGCTGACAATTGGCAAGTGACATTCACGCTTCACAAATGCCAGGCTATGATCGCCACAATAAGAGACAATCTAACCACCATCCCTTGACATTCAATGGTGTTACCATCACTGAATCCCCCACTTTCAACACCCTGGTGGTTACCATTGACCAAAAAATCAACTGCACTCACCACCTTAACACAGTGGCTACAAGAGTTGACCAGAAGCTCGGAATACTGCCGCAAGTAACTCATCTTCTGATTCTTCAAAGCCTGTCCTCCACCTATAAGGCACAAGTCAGGAATGTAATGGAATACTCCCCACTTGCCTGAATGAGTCCAGCCCCAAAAACACTCAAGAAGCTTGACACCATCCAGGAAAAGGCTGCCCACTTGATTGGCACTATATCAACAAACATTCACTCTCTCCATCACTGACGCTCAATAGCAGCAGTGTGTACTATCTACAAGATGCGGAGATGTTTGAACGTAACTTTCTGAAATTTTGCTTTGCTGAGGAGATAATACATCAAAGGAGGCATTCACATCATGCAGTGCTGATGTGCCATTCTCTTCAGAACTCAATGGTCAAATCTACTTCAAATCTCTTCAAAACATGAAAAACTTGTACCACATCTAGTAAATCCTTCTCAGTGCCATTTCTAATATCTTGAAATTCTTCCTGAAGGTGATATTTGTGATAATATTCTCGTGAGGTCTGGCCAATTTTCTATTAAGTTTTAGCATGACTTTTTTTGTTATATTCAACTAGAAATACAACCAATGTGCTTATATTGAATAGAGTGCAAAACTAACCAGGAGTTGTTTAACCTTAAAATTACTTTTTCCATTACTTTTTCCCTTCCCACAATAAAATTTACTGAGGAAAAATTGACAACATCTGAAAACATTTTGAATTCCATAAAAGTGAACCATGAGTTGCGTGCTCTGGGGCAATATATTAATTTGTTAAAGATAGTTACATACTTGTGGCATTTTTACAAAGACTGTTATATTTCACTTCATTAATATTATACATTAAATGTTGATCATGGAATTATCCATGAGAAAATAACCTACAAAAATGCAAAGAAAGGATGCTACATAAGTCGAAGCCTTACATGTAATGATTGATATACAAGCATTTCGGAGTTTCTGTGTGAAATTAATGTTGGGATAGTGAGGGGAAATTGAGGCCAATACTGTTCCCAACATCTTTGTTGTCAATAACTCCATCAATCATTCTACCAAATATTCATCTTTCCATTACACTGTGAGAAATAGTGAGGGAGTGAAAATCAGCTTCAGGGGAAAGATAGAACAGGTTTCCTTCAGTATTAATGAACTTACTAGTCATTGGATTTAGGGTGAGCAAAATGCTGTCATGTTGTTCTTCATATTCCAATGAAAAATAATTTTAATCACATTAAGATGAAACAATTATGTGTCGTGTTCCTGATTCTGTTCTTATAATGAAATTTTGAACGCTTCTGTTTCTTGCAGCAACTGATGTACTTCGAATACAATTCAGTAAAGTATCAAACTGTGTTGCTAACATTCGTGAACGCGAATAGTTTGAACATAACTTTCTAAAGTTTTGCTTTGCCGAGGCGATAATACATCAAAAGAGGCATTCACACCATGCAGTGTGATTGTGCCATTCTTTTTCGGAAATCAATGGTCAAATCTACTTCAATACTCTTGCACTATTTCCATCTAAATCATCCCATCTTGCAGTGTCCAATTGCTACTTTCAGTTTGAAATGAACTCTGCTTCCATAACAGCTCGAGTCATAGCTCTTAGCGACCCTAAAACACACTGAGTGAGTAGCTTTTTTTTTGTTCGTACCTTTCCTTATCACCACGAGCCTGTGTTCACTTGAACTGTCACTCATTTGAGATAAATGTGAGGTGCTGCCTTTTGGAAAGGAAAATCAGTGCAGGGTTTGTACAGTTAATTGTAAACCTCTGGGAAGTGTTTCTGAGCAAAGACACCTTGAAGTGCAGCTTGGTAGTTCCTTGAAAGTGAAGTCCCAAGAGACAGGGTAATGAAGAAGGCATTTGGTGCGCATATCTTTACTGGTCAGTGCATTGAGTATAGGAGTTTGGAGGTCATGCTGCAATGTACAGAATATCAGTTTGGCCATTGTTGGAATATTGCTTGCTATTTGGTTTCCCTGCTATAGGAAGGATGTTTTCAAACTTGGAAGTTCCTAAGTTATTGGAGTAGATCTGTAGCTCGGGTTGTGGATGTTGAGGTTGGTTGGCTCGCTGAGCTGGTTTATTGTTCCACAGATGTTTTATTATCATGCTTGGTAACATCCTCAGTGCAGCCTCTGATGAAGTGTCACTGCGTTTTCCCGCCTGGTTTTTAAACTTTGGGGTTAATTGCAATGGATTGCCTCACTTCTGGGTTTCCTCCGTAGTGGAATGTATGTGGGGTTGAGTTCAATGTGTTGATTAATAGCCTGCTTTGTGGAGTGCCATGCTTCCAGGAATTCCTGTGCTTGTCTCTGCCTAGCCTGTCCCAGGATCTTGGTGTTGTCCCAGTCGAAATGGTGGTTCTCCTTGTCCGTGTGGATTGAGATGAGTGAGTATTGGTCGTGTCTTTCTGTAGCCAGTTGGTGCTCATGTACTCTTGTTGTTAGTTTCCTTCCTGTTTGTCCGATATAGTGTTTCTCGCAGTCTCTGCAGGAGATCTTGTAGTTGACATTGGTCCTGTCCATGGCGGGGACTGGGTCTTCAGTTCGGGTGAGCACTTGTCGTAGGGTTGATGTGGGCTTGTGTGCCACGCTGATGCCTAGCAGTCGTAGGAGTCTTGTGGTGAGTTCTGACGGGTTCCTGATGTAGGATAGTGTGATGAGTGTGTCAGGGTGTGTAGAATCTTTCTGATGCTGTTCATGTATGCATCTCCTGACCCAGTTCTTTGGATAGCATTATCCTTGAATGCTTGGAAGAGCTATTCCTCCTCCTGTTGGCGTAGTTCCAGGTTGCTGCAGTGTGTTGTTGCCCTTTTAAATAGTGTTCACATGCAGCTTTGTTTGCGCGTGCTGGGATGGTTACTATTGAAGTTCAATGCCTGGCCTGTGTGTGTGGTTTTTCAGTGTACTTTCATTTGCAGTTCCACATTTGCCTTGCACTCTACCATGATGTCCAGGAATGGGAGTTGTTTGTTCTTCTCCTCTTCTCTGTTGAGGATGTTGTTTATGAGTTTGTGTGTCTCTTTTAATTTGTTCTGTTCAATGATGACAAAGGTGTTGTCTACGTACCGTATCCACAGTTTTGGTTGGGTTTGCGGAAGGGCAGTCCTTTCCAGTTTTTGCGTCACTGCTTCTGCTATGAGTCTGGAGATAGGTGATCCCATGGGTGTCCTGTTGATTTGCTTGTATGTTTGGCTGTTGAAGGTTAAGTGGATGGTTAGGTATATGTCCAGTAGTTTAAGCATCTTATCCTTGGAGATGGTTTCACTGGGGTCATGTTCTTGTTGAAGTAGTGTTGTCTTGGTTCCCTTGCTAGTGGTATGTCTATTGATGTGAATAGGGCGGTGACATCAAACAATATCACGGTCTCTTCATCCTCTATCTTTATGTCTTTGAGCGAGTGGAGGAATTCTTGGGCTTGGAGTGGGTTGATTTGTTGACTAGGTGCTTGAGTCTTCTTCGTAGTTCTCTGGCTACTTTGTGCGATGGAGTGCCTTGTAGGGAGACTGTGGGTCTGAGGGGGACTTCTGGCTTGTGCACTTTAGGGACGCAGTAGAAGCTGGGTGTGTTGGTTCCTTTGGGTTTCATTCTTAAGAAGTCTGTTTTGTTTATCTGTCCTGTTTGTTGAAATCTTTGTAGCGTGTATAGGATTTTGTTGCCTAGTTGTGGTGTCAGGTCAGTTTGTACAGGCCGGAATGTGTTCTCGTTGGCGAGCAGTGCTTGTCCTTTAGGGATGTAGTCCTTTTTGTTCATTATCATTGTCATGCGCCCTTTGTTTGCAGGTAGTATAATGATGTTCTTGTCCTTCTTTAATCTATCCAGGGCTTGTCCTTCCTGTGTGTTGAGGGCGTTGAGTTCCCTCTTTCTGGTTAGTGTCAGGACTACTGTCTGTCGTATAGTTTGTTGTGTTTCTTTGTTGATATTGTTGGCCTTGAGTGTCGCTTCCAGTGTAGCTAGGAATTCTGTTATGTTGGCGTCCCTGCAGTTGTAGTTCAGTCCCCGGGTGAGAACGGCTTTTTCAGCGTCTGTCAGTTCCCTGTCAGAGAGGTTCCTTATCCATGTGTCAGTTCTGTTGTCGCTTTTGTGGGTAAGTGTGGTTCGCTTATATTACAGGGTCTGTCTTTTCTTGTTCTTGTGGTCTGTCAGCTGATGTTAATGGCTCGTTCCACGTGGGTTTTCCAGTCTTGACCGGTAGCTTCCTGGAATAACGTTTATTGGCACGTAATTTCTCTGTTGTATTTGTGGAGTCGGTTGTGTGCATCGTTTATCGTTACCCTTACCATCTTGTGGCCATTTTGTTCTGCAG
Organism: Stegostoma tigrinum; assembly: GCF_030684315.1. Classification (NCBI taxonomy): domain Eukaryota; kingdom Metazoa; phylum Chordata; class Chondrichthyes; order Orectolobiformes; family Stegostomatidae; genus Stegostoma; species Stegostoma tigrinum. Next base: position 14,827,508 of record NC_081387.1, on the reverse strand, counting down.
TTTTGCGGGCTTGTGGGTTGTTGATGGGTGGTTTGCACCTCACACTGCGTGGTAATACCTTGTTCCTGAGGCATCCATGTTGGAAGTAGAGTTGTTCGCGGGTTGCTCTCTCTAGATTGGCACAGTTTTCCCATTTCCTTGCCAGTTTAAGCATGTTGCGCCTGTAGGTCTCATGAAAGTGCCTAGAAGAGATTTACAAGAATATTGCCAGTGTTGGAGGGTTTAAGCTATAGGGAAAGGCTGAATAGGCTGGGGTTACTTTCCCTGCAGCATCAGGGACTTTGGGATGACGTTATGGAGGTTTATGAAATCATGAGGGGTATGGTTATGGTAAATAGTCCAAACCTATAGGCATAGGTTTAAGGTGAGAGGGGAAAAGATTTAAAGTGAACCTAAGAAGTAAACTTTTCACACACATGCTGATGCGTGCCTCCAGAGGAAGTGGTGGAGGCTCGGACAATTGCAACATTTAAAAGGCATCCTGATGAGCATATGAATCGGAAGTGTTTAGGGGGATACAGGCCAAATGCTGGCAAATAGCCCTAGATTAATTTAGGATATCTGATCAGCATTGACGAATTGGACAGAGGGGTCTGTTTCTGGGCTGTACATCTCTATGACTGTTATTCCCATTTACCCTGTCGAAGTTCTTCAACATTTTAAAAATTTTTATCACATCTAGTAAATCCATCTCAGTATCGTTTCAAATTTCATTAAATTTTTCATGAGGTGCACTGACAATGGTTCAAGACAGTACTCCAGTTGAGGTCTGATGAATTTTGTATGAAAGTTAAACATAACTCAGTAACTTTTCTATTATATTCTTCCAATAATGCAACCAATGATCCCAAAGAGTTTTCAAATTATACCCCAACTTTGAAAGACATTTACACCTAGCAACTGTCTATTTTCACCTGTTTCTTTTATATGTTTGAATATGAGACTTGGCTCAGTTCAGTATTAACAAATAAAGTTACTACCATTTTTAAAAGATGTGAGAAAGGTATCAAGTTCTTCCCCTAACTGTCATAAGATGCTGTTGGAGACTATGTTGAATTAATGTGTTTACAGGGCTTTAGACTATAATTGGGCATTACTTGGTCAATCAATAAATTTACATTCTGTCCAATATTTCCTTTTATTATAGTCAATGGAGCTGTCTTTTATTTGGATGTCATTCCTTTTCCAGTGTCTCTTTCATACTTAACCTCCACTTAATTTCAGACGTCATGATTGGAAAAGAGAAAGGGTCTCGTCTTTTGTGAAAAGATTTCATTAGAACTACTGTGAAGACCTAAGAGAGAATTTTTTTCTCTCTGTCATCATTGTTGTTTCCGAATAACCGATATGTTTTAAAATATAATAAGTTAGGTAGTATTTTTGCATGCTTATCAATATTGAAACAGAAGTGTTGTCTGTGTCACTCTCTTCTGAAATTGCCAAATCAAAAAACTACACTTTAAGTAGCAAATCTATCACCAGCAAAACAACCAAGACATTTAGCTCGTGTTGATCTGTAACAATAGTGATTTTTAATTAGCCTAGAAGATCTGACCAAATACATGAATCTGCAGCATTCTAATCTCAGGATTAGATTTTTTTTTGTACTGTACATAGAACACAGAACAATACAGTGCAGAACAGGCCCTCCGGCTCTCAATGTTGCGCCGACCTGTGAACTAATCTAACCCCCTCCCCCTACACTATCCCATCATCGTCCATATGCTTATCCAAGGACTGTACTCCTTTATCCTAATACAGAACATTAGTCTTGCTATTCATTCCATTTTCTAAGTTATAGCAATGATGTTTTTTGCCAACTTCCCTTTATTAATGAATTGATCTCTATGAGGCATTTGCATCAAAGCTGTCAGCTGTGAAACATTGGAAGTGGGATGAATGTTCCATTCAACCAATATTCAGAGATTTGAATCAAAGTAACGCAATTTTTCCAACAGTATAGTGATGGCCTGTTGCATTATATCATCATAGTAGTGGTAGGGTAGTTTGAAGTAAAAATGCTCCTGTTTCCACATGCGGATTGTTGAGATAGAAAATCTGTTTTGAAACAATTTGATAAAATGTACAAAGTCACAATTGTTGCTCAACCAGAGAGCAAGACATAATAAATTAGAGAATTAATATTTTAACTGTTTAATGTAGTTGATTGATAAGGATAAGGATAATGCGAGGTACAATCACAGATGTAAACAATGTATCTACTTTTTTTCAGTTAATAAGATCGCACAACTGAAAGGTACCATGGAAAATCTGCTTATTTATCTGCTTATGTGTTGAAATGATGGTAAATTTAGGTAGTCATTCACTGAAAAAGTTGATTGCACAGAGAGTGCAATTGCAAAAACTAATCGAGTGAGCACATGAAATGTATAGATCTGTGTAAATTACGTGCCAAATAAATATTATTCAAATTCAAGTGAATTATGTTTAACACAATTCATTATTGTTTCACTTCAAATTATTTAGAAACCTGAGAATAGGAGAGCAGTAAAGATCACAATTCTGTCTAAATTAAAGATTCTTTTAAAGCAGAAAACATGTAAATCAGATCTCAGTGCTCAAATCAGTTGAAAAATAAATTAATTTATGATACCATAGTGCAAATTTTTATCATCAAACATTGAACTTCAATGATGATGAATACCGTATAGATTGGTAAAATTATTGCTGATGACCAACAGAAGGTTATGTGCATAAGCAGGCAGTTGAACGGGACACTTCCCAAAGGAAATTAGGAAATAAAATACTTTGAGCAGCTGCCCCTTTAGAAACTTTGAGATTTTCATTTCCACTAACATTATAAGATACATTTCAAAGATGTGTTTTCCAAGAGAATAAGACATTTTGAGGTAGCACGGAATTGAGATAAAATATGAACCGTAATTAATTTCAATGTCACAGCAGGTTGGAAGACCTCAGCAGAGTACTCCATCACAAATGTTAAATTCTTCTTGTGTTGGAATTCTGAACTGAACACTTAAATCATGGAAGTATGCAACAAAGTTGGCAAGAACCAGCAGACAGAGAAGCAAAACTAAAGGTTCATGTCTGAAACTTACAGCACAACAGGCAAACATTAGAAATTTAATCTCTTCCCTCTGGATGAATGGAACCACAGAAAGGGGTTATAATCAGGCAAAAGATGGAACAAGTAAATAACAGAAGATTTGGCAGGGCAGAGCTCAAGGCATTATAATGCTACAAGCAAAAAAATAGAAGTTTTGGTCAAAAGATGTGTGAATGACAGAATAATGAACAACTGCTGTCCAGAAGCAAAGCAGGCAAAGCAAGATTGATTCTAGCGCAAGTGGGGAAATAACATTAAATAGCGCAATAATTGTAATCAGAAATTAACCAGCTCAATTCTAATGCTGCTATATGCCGAGGCTAAATTGACAATTATTGTTCCACAATGTTGCATTCAGCAACACTAAAGCAAGGACATTCATTGAGAACAGAAATGTTAGCATGAAAGGATGTTCGAGAATTAGAATACAAAGGCACAAAAATGGATTAAACAAAACTGAGATGCCCTGAAGAAACATTTTCACGTGATATGCATCTATCCTCCTCAATTATGAGCAGTCAGTTGAGAGATGTATACAGGAATGCTCTTTCACTTGAATGGTTTGTTTATGTATTGGGATTGTGAGGAGATGTTGAGCATTTTTGTTTTCTATTTGTTTGTTGGATGTGGGCATTGCTGGCTGTCCAGCATTCTTGCCCAACCCAAGTTCCCTTTGAGAAGGTGGTGGTGAGCTGCCTTCTTGAACAGCTGCAGTCCTCTACTGTGGTTTACCCACAATGCTATTAGGAAGGGAATTCCAGGACTTTGACCCAGCGATAGTGAAGGAACAGTGATATATTTCCAGCTCAGGATTATGAATGACTTGGAGGGGAAATTGGACGTGGTGGTTTTGCAATATGTCTGCTGTCTTTGTCCTTCTAGGTGAAAGTGGTTGTGAGTTTGGACAGTGCTGTCTAAGGATCTTTGGTGAATTTCTCCAGTGTATCTTGTCAATAGTACACACTACTGCTACTGAACATCGGGGGTGGAGGGAGTGGATGCTTGTGGGTGTCGTGCCAATCAAGCGGGCTGCTTTATCTTGGATGCTGTCAAGCTTCTCAAGTGTTGTTGCATCTGCACACATTCGGGCAAGTAGGGAGTATTCCATCACACTCCTGCTTGTGCCTTGTAGACGGCTGTCAGGCTTTGAGGAGTCAGGAGGTGAGTCACTCGCCGCAGTATTCCCAGCTTCCAGTCTGCTGTTGTGGCCAATCTGCTAATACGATGAGTGCAGTTGGTCATTAGCCTGGCATTTGTGAGGTGCAAATGTCACTTGCCACTTGTCAGCTCAAGCCCGGATATTGTCCAGGACTTGTTGCATGTGAACATGGACTGCTTCAGTATCGGACGAGTCACAAACGGTACTGAACATTGTGCAATCATCGGCGAACATCCCGACTCCTGAACTTATGACGGAGGGAAGGTCATTGATGAAGCAGCTGAAGATGGTTGGGCCTAGGACACTACCCTGAGGATCTCCTGCACAGATGTCCTGGAGCTGAGATGATTGATGTCCCATAACCACGACCATCTTCCTATGTGTCAGGTATAACTCCAACCAGTGGAGGTTTTGCCCCCTGATACCCACTGATTCCAGTTTGCTCAGGCTCCTTGATGCCACACTTGGTTGAATGCAGCCTTGATATCAAGGACTGTTACTCTCACCTCACAACTGATCCATGCCCTGAAATAAAAATAGAAAGTGCTTGATGAATCCAGCAACTTTTGGGACCTTCTGCAGAGAGAGAACAGAGAATTCAATTCAAACCCAGTGATCATTCTGTCAAGTTCGTTTTCGGAGACCCTCACGAACTTGCTGCAATAACAAGACGCTGACCTGTTTAGAAAAACACAAATCCTTTTATTACCAAGCAAGTACAAGCTGTGGAGAATCACTGGACTCAACCCGGGACAGAGTGCAGAGTCTCGCAAGCAATTCTCCCCGAGCAGCAGACAGTTCCCGCTTTTTATACTTTACAAAAGACATGATACATAAAACGATTTCACAATTTACAATGGCATGATACACAAAACAATTACTACAACAGACAAAAACAGGATACCAAACAATTAATACATCAACAACATCAAAGACCAGGATATAGTATTGATTGTTAGTGATGTAGCTGCTAATGGCAGGAGTCAATTTCGAGTTGTTGTCCGGGACAGATTGTGATTTCAAGTGGCCAGTGTGTCTGGCTAGAACAAAGTCAGTGCCCTGGCCCCTTTGTCAGCGACAGAAGTTACATGCTTTTGAGGTTTCACACCTTTACAAATTTTCCCCACCTAACCCTATTTGAAACAGTTTGATTCTAATTTTAATTCAGTTAGGAAGCTTAAGACAGTGTGTGAGAGGATAAGGAGTTACAAAAGCTTTACATTGAATTTCTAGCTGGGCAGGAAGCTTCAGGGCAGTGCCTGCATACCTATGTGTAGGTAGATAAGAGTTTACTTCTATAAATTAAAGTCTCTGTATAGGAATCAAATGCAGATAAAAGACTTTAATTTACAGAAGTATAGAAATCAATGGGAATTTATAACATTAACATCTCAATTCATCAGAACTGAAAACAGCTGAGAAAATTTGATATCTACAGTGATGACAAGGGCTGGAGAGGGAGAGGAGCTATTGAAGTCAATTCCACAAGTATGACCCTTTCCTGCTTTTTACATTTCTGATGATGGATCACTGGACTCGAAAAGTTAAATCTGTTTTTTTTTCTAAAGGTACAGCCAGATGTATTGAGTTTCTCCAGCACTTTTTGTTTTAGTTTCAGACCTCCAGAGACACTCTACCATGGTTCTTGCAGGGAATGAAATAGGAAAAATGGACAGGATTGGAATTAGAATTAATGGATGATTGTGGTGGATGTTTGTGAGCTTTGCCAGTTAAAAAAATATAAGAAACTGCAATATGCCAGGTTGAATGATCTCACGGAGACTAGATGCAGGACAAATCGAGCAGTCGGAAGAGAATCCCTGCCAGTTGCGAAGAACTGCAGTAAAAGTAACTACATCTGTCATTGGCCTTCAATGATCATTTGTTGTTAGCCTTTTGTCAGACATTTGGAAAGGGAAGATCAGGGAGTAAAGAGAATTGTGAAAGGCGGACGATTAAATGCTCCAAAATGGTAAAACAAAAAGCTGAGTACAGGTAGAATGAAACTTTCTTGTTTTGCCAACCAGAGCAAAAGTGCCACAGCTACACTCATACGTGCACGCGAAAAAATGGTGAATGATGCCAGTCGGATCAAATGTATGTTTATTCTTGCAATATTTGTTTTATTTTCTTCTTGGCAGCTGTGAGATATGTTGAATGTGAAGTAGCTCAATCGAATGATAAATTGAGGCAGGAAGAGGAGAGTGGTGGTGGATGGAGACTGTGTGGTCCTTGGGCCGTAGCTGTGGGGTCTCTGTGGAGCATGTGTGAGTAGACCTCATAAACTTGCAGAGAGATTTGATGCCCAGCATTTTGGATGCTCAACATTTTGCTTCTTCCTTTTTCTGCTTACCACACTCTTTGGCGTTGTTCCACAAATTGTTTTCGTGGGATTCTCACAGTGCAGTTAGTGGATATTCTGCCCATTGAGCCTGCACCATCCCTCCAAGCAGCATCCCATCCTATCGTGATAACTCCATAATCATACATTAACCATGGCTAATCAAACTAGCCTGCACATTTCCTCACTGGGAGAGGGAAACAGAGCACCTAATGGGAACACATGCAGACACAGGAGAATGTACAAACTCCACACGGACAGTCATCCAAGATTGGTATTGAACCGGGTCTCTGGCACTGTGAGACACAGTGCTAACCACATGCTTAATAATTCTGACCTGCCATTCTGTAACACATGTTTCATACTAATATTTTTTTCTTCTCTCTCCCAACTTTACTGTTAAGCTATTACATTTCTAATATTTTCCAGTTCTGATGGAGTATCATGGCATCAACTGTCTCTGATTCTCTCTCCAAACCTGGCGCCTAGTATGCTAAACTGGTTTTACTACTTCTTAACTCTCTGTTTATTGTGGGATGTTGTCTTGTATTTCAATAAATCCCAGCCTTCGGCTCACTGAGACTTGGCATCAAAATGAGGAAATTGCATTTGCATTGCCACATCATGTACTTTGGCATGATGCTCTATAACCTACTCATGATTGAAGAGATACTAAGATGATCGAGGATCTGTGCTAATAATGGTGCTGTTTGAAACAATGCTGACATTACTACCTTCACGCAATCATTAATCCAGCGATTGCAATGTATACAAACACATGGTCTGATTTGTCTTGTTTGTTGCTTTCCAGAACTAGAGAAAGTGCGTGATAAATTAGGTAAGATTAAATCATTGTAGACAACCAGTAATGCAATAATTTGTGAACTGAATTTAGAATGTATGTACTTACCATTAGTTTCATGCAGTGCATTTAAACAGTCAACATAAGTAATTCAAGGCTGATAAATCTTCTTATAAAACAAATTGATATCCATTGCAGAAAAATTAACTGAAACAATCTGAGTGAGAGTATCAATCTATGCAGTACATCAACCTTTCCTAAATCAAAAAAACCAAAGATTAATATGCAGGAAGTGAAACAGAAATTATCAATTGATAAGACATTGGAGAATTTGTGCACAATTTTTTTGCCAGTTTCAGTTGTTTTTCATGTTCTCGAAATAGAGTCAATTTCTTTAGAAAAGTCATTATTTCAGTTATTCAACTATTAGGCTAAACAACAATCTCCATGCTGTAGTTTTTTTTAATGTTAATGGTATATATGTGTGTGAGTGGATTTAAAATTTTTCCAAAGAATATTTAGCCTCTTTAAAATGTTTGAACTCAAAAAACGACATCAACTAACTCCTATAAGGATACTGAAGCATAGAATGCTCGTGAAAAAGAGGAAACAAAGTACTCTAACAGAGCATTACAATAAATCTCTGAGTATCAACCATTTCCCCAGTCATTACAGCCTACATCCTAAGATCTGGGTGTGTAAAATAAAACATCATGTCACTGCTAGTTTTGTTATAATTCCCCTCTGTTGAGAAATTGTGGAGTCCCCACGCGACTAAGCAATCTCAACATAAACATTTGCTAAAGATGAAAATGCTCCCTTCGCCAAATTATCCACATAACTCAATTATTTCATCCATGGTAAGCTTATTGCAAGACTTATCTTTTATTAAATTTACACAGGCTTTGTGAAATATGGTGCAAAAATTCGGCAGAACGTACTTATTTAGAATAAGCAGGAGTACGTCATAATTTTATTTTCTATTACATACTGTGATTTGTAAATCCCAAAGATTATATGCATATTGGATCATGGTGTCAATTTGCTCCACCTCCTATTACAATTTATGTACATATACCAGCAGAAAACAGGTTTTACTATATGAGAGGAGAGCACAGCTTCACTGACAAGAGGAGTCTGATTACTTGAGATATGTCATGAACAATACTCCAGTTAATGATGACTGACAGTTAACTTCTAAGGTTCTTGGCATGGTCTGCTGTATACACAAATGGGTTTCTTTCCCCAGTCATTCAAAATAGCTCTCTGCTTCCTAACAACACCAAATTTTACATTTGTCCTGCTACTTTCTAATTAATTCTCTGGTCTCCCATCTTCCCGGAAACCACATTATATCGTCCTCAAAGTCTCCAAAGCACATGAAATGTAGATTCAAATGCATATGAAGAAGCAGATGCCATTGAAGTTTGAAAATAACACGCAAGTTTTGATGTCGCTTTGGTTAATTTAGCCCTCAAAAGAAAATAAAATAACTTTAACAAATGAAAGGGTGAAAACATTTAAGTCTACATGTAATGCCATTGTTTATTTTATTGTAATTAATTGTATTGGTTAGCTTGACTTACTTTAATATCTACAGAATGTCAGAAACAACACATATTCTTTTCCTGGATCCGATGTGTTACATATTTGGGCCTGCCTGTTGATTCAATTCCCCAGTGAAATTATGCTGTGCCCCATGATTAATCAACTCTTGGACAACGGTGACAAAATGCAAAAGGTGCTTCCTGATGGAGAAAAATTTGCTGCCAGTGTAAGTTGGTTTGTACCCTAAGATTTCAATTCTATAACTTATGTGAATGGAATTTATTGCCGATTATATGACCAGACTTTTTTTCTTACATTAACTTTGGCCACTCTACACCAGCAACAAAATAAAACTTTGATTGAGCTTTCTTCAAGAAAATCATTGTATGGCACATCATAAACTAGGAATCAACAGAGTACTGAGTTTTTTGTGCAAGCCTATATGCATACATCAAAGGATTCACAACGTACTTTCCAATTCTTTAGCATATCTTCCCACCAATTGCTCATTGTTTTTGTTGTTTTACGTCATGTAACAACAGCATTTTGGTTAAGATTGCAATTATTGTAATCACTTGTTGCAGAAGACCAGCTGAGGGATAAAATGGATGGTAAGATATTGTTGTAATTATGCTCCTTTTCTTCCCCTATATATCTGTACATTTATCATCCCATAAATAGATTAATGGCTTCTATAACAATTTCATCTTAAGAAATAGAGATGATCCATACATGATTCAATCTTTGGTTGTCTTGTTGTTACTGAATAAATATTGCTATGCTCAGAACCCTGTCTTTGCACTTACTTCAGTACTACTGAAACCCATATTAAATACAAAATAGATGGCATCATACAAGCTGTTCTTCATGCACAATACCCAACATCCAGCTACAGGTCTACAGCAGAATCCTGAATGGGTTACAATGCAATAATTTCCCCCTTGCACGAATGACCAAGATAAATTATTTACTTTGTATCTACAAAGTCTAATGATTCACTTGCTATTGTTCACATCATGGTTATATTCTGAAGCACAGTGCTGTTTCAACAGTCAGTTACACAATTGCTGTTTGGTTGGAAATATTGTGGAAATTTGGTACTCCTTAGAGTGGGCCACCCACCTTTGGTGAATGAGAGATAATTCTATTGCAACACAGAAACCTACAATGATGTAAGCAAATAATTGAACCGAATTGCATTCACTGCTGATGCATTTTTTAAAAAATGGAAATAAGAACAGAAAGCACCAGAGAAACTCATGGTCTTGGAGTGTCTCTGGAGAGAAATACAGCTTTAATGCTTTGAGGCCAACTTCTCCGCAACTCAAGATAGCAAAGTGTGAAGCTGGATGAACATAGCAGGCCAAGCAGCATCTCAGGAGCACAAAAGTTGACATTTTGGGCTTAGAACCTTCATCAGAGAGGGGGATTGGGAGAGGGTTTTGAAATAAATAGGGAGAGAGGGGGAGGCGGACCAAAGATGGATAGAGGAGAAGATAGGTGGAGAGGTGAGTGTAGGTGGGGAGGTGGGAGGGGATAGGTCAGTCTGGGGAGGACAGACAGGTCAAGGAGGCGGGATGAGGTTAGTAGGTGGGAAATGGAGGTGCGGCTTGGGGTGGATGGAAGGGATAGGTGAGAGGAAGAAAAGATTAGGGAGGCTGGGATGAGCTGGGCTGGTTTTGGGATGCAGTGGGGGAAGGGGAGATTTTGAAACTGGTGAAGTCCACATTGATACCATTGGGCTGCAGGGTTCTCAAGCGGAATATGAGTTGCTGTTCCCGCAACCTTCGGGTGGCATCATTGTGGCACTGCAGGAGGCCCATGATGGACATGTCATCTAAGTAATGGGAGGGGGAGTTAAAATGGTTCGCGATTGGGAGGTACAGTTGCTTATTGCGAACTCAGCGGCGGTGTTCTGCAAAGTGGTCCCCAAGCCTCCGCTTGGTTTCTCCAATGCAGAGGAAGCTCTCCCTCTCTCCCTATTTATTTCAGAACCTTTTCCCCATCCCCATCTCTGAGGAAGGGTATAGGCCCAAAACATCAGCTTTTGTGCTCCTGAGATGCTGCTTGGCATGCTGTGTTCATCCAGCTTCACACTTTGTTATCTTGGATTCTCCAGCATCTGTTGTTCCCATTATCTCCTTTCTCCGCAACTCATGTGGAATGGAAATGTCATAAGTGCCTATCGAAAGGAAAAAGGGGAGGAAGTAGATAAAATTTGCCTAGAGCAAAAAGCAAAGTGAGTGACCAATTGTTAAATACACGTTTTCACTGAAGTCAATGCCAACAACATTTTTGTACTTTTTAAAATGAATAACAAAGTGAATATTTACATTAATTGATAAACAATACGACTTTCTGTTACAATTCTGCGTTATGATGAATATCAAAACAGACACAATTCGAAAGTGATGACATGAAGATATTTTCCATTTCCAGAATTAAGCAAATGTCAAGAAACAGGTGAACAAATTATCCATTGCAGAATTATCACGGAATGCATTGGTTTGCTGAAATTGGCAAACCCAAAATTGAGGAGTGTCAAGTGATTTTCAATGTATGCAATTTGCAAAATGCACATTGTTGCAACCTGAATCGTGTTTCGCTCTCGATTACAAAACAATCTCAGCAATTGCTTCAAACAAGAAACACCAGCACAATGCAGGACAGAAAAGGAACGATTGTAGATTTCTGTCGATTAGAATCTGTCGATTGGCTGAAAGTGTTGCCTGCAATCTATTATTTGTTTTCATTTAATGAAATGCAGGCATAAGTTCTCTGATCGAAGAATATTTCAACCCGTAGTAACATTTTTCTTCTCAAAGCCCAGTTGTTAGATTGGCCAATGCATGCAAATAACATCAATATCATTGGCCAATTTTACAGCAAAGTTATTTTTCTGTGGTAATGTGTCACAACAAATTTGGTTACATGGTTTTACAACTCAAAAGTGGTTTGTCTTTAATTTGAGGTATTCATTTGTGCCAATTAACCTTTTTTTTACATAAATGCAAAGCAGTGTTTATTTTCCTGTAATTCTACTGGTAGTGCTACAAGGAGTTACTTCAAGCTAGCAGTGGATAATTGTTTAATTAAGAAGTGATAGAATCACCATTCATCGCCTGTGATGCCAATGCAAAATATAATGTGAAAATGGTGAGTATTTGGATGTTGCAATCAAAATAAGTTCAGATAATGTCAATCATTCTTAGTTAATAACGCATCAAGTTTTGAATCGCTGTTAGCGATTGCACTTGTCCATCATAAAATTCAAAGGCCACTGAAATAATAGAATTTCAAAACAAGAATAATACTTCAAATGTCATTCAATGACACAGACCATGAGAAATATTTAATTCCCAGATCTAAGTGGAAAGAATATTTTCTGTTTTTGGTTGTCACTTTTTTATTTCTTTTTAAAGTCTGTGTTTTTTGCTTACAGAAAATCAAATGTTTGAAAAACAGACTGGTAAGCACATAACAAATTATTGAAATAGAAAACAAATTGGGTGACCTATTGCAGGGTGATGGTGGCCCAGTGTTATTATCGCTAAACTGTCAATGCAAAGGCCCAGGTAATATTTCGGGCTCCCAGATCCAAATCCCACCATGGCATGATTCAATCATCAATTGTTGGGGTAAAGTTCCTTTGGTTCACTAATGTTCTTTAGGGAATGAAACTGCCATCCCTGCCTGGTTCAGCCTACATGTGACTCCAGATGCACACAGTGTAGTTGATTCTTAACTGCCCTTTGGGCAATTAGGAGTGGCCAATAACTTAGGGCTTAACCAGCAATGCCCTTATCCCATGAATGAATAATAAATAATAATGAGGTTTGATTTATTGTTTCCACGTGTACTGAAAAAGCGATACGTGCTTTATTCTAGCTCTCTTTCCAAGTCTTGCCCCAAAAATTCTTTGAATTGCTGCACTTCAATACATTAAATCAAACATTGTTAGTCATCACACAAAATGAACGTTCTATAAAACCTCCCCTATATTTTTTGAGTTTTATGTCATTAGAACTCAATTCAAAGACCTGGTTCAACTGAATGAAACATGTTTCACCACATGAAGAACATTGCAAATTGTAAGTAACGAGGCTGAAAAGTTGGAGTGTGTATCTTTGCTTCTGCTGGGAATTATTAAATGAGCCAATTGTAACTTAGTACAATTGAAGTGTTCAAGAGATATACATACTAGCTAACACAATGCCATAAGGGTCATTTCATAAGAATATTTTCATGGCATACGTTGAATTTCAAACTGCTAAAGCCTCGATCTCAAGTTTTCCACCTTTGGCTGTGAGTACAGAAGGTATGAAACAGAAAATTTCCTGCAATTAATTTAGAAGTACCCATGGAAAGTCCAATGGTATGCTACAGAACATGGGTCACTAGATCCTGTTCAGTAACAGATTATGATGCTGCAAATTTACTGACCAGGTCTTAGGAAAGGCTTAAGATTACCTCTAAAGACTGAATTCAAGTCCCCTGGCTGGGTGTCAAATGAGCATCTGGATCGAATACATCAGAAACCGTGTGGAAAGAATGCAAATATTACACTTGACGTCAGCATGTTCCAGAATTACGATAATACATTTATAAAATAATTTATTCACGAATAATTTTGTGGAGTGATGATTATGAGAAGGAGATAAATTTTGGGTAACAACTCTTGAGGCTTAGACATCACCTGAAGAATTTAATTAGTTCATAGTTCTGCTCAACAAAATCTTCTGCTCTCCTTCTGGCATATCAAATAGAAAACTATGAGGCAGAATGTTTACATGCATTGTCTTCTCTGCCCCTCACAAAGCAGTGGTGAATAACTCAGTGATGTTACAGAACTTAATCTTGTAATACATGTTGAAAAGATGTGCAATGCTCAATTCAGTTAGCAGCATGTTCAAGCAAGCAAGATGTACTAATCAGTTGAGGTATTTTTGTTTTTTCTAACAGTTCTAGAAAATCTCCTTAAAATGTCAGGTTTGTAACCTCACTGATATATGATATAAAAGTTCGAAATTTGTTAGAAAAATATACCCATGCACTTATTGTTAAGTATGATGCATATTTTTTCTTTAAAAAATGAAAATGAAGATATCTTCTTAGGGTAAGGTAAAAGTTGATAAAAGTCATTCTCCATAATTCATTATTCATTGCAGATTCACAATTCAAAACAAAACTTAGAATTTGATATTACACTGTTAAGTGACATGGATTGCAATCAATAAGAAGGGCGTGACAATGACTTCATCATTTCTATTGGAGAGAAAGAAAGAAAAAGAAAGAAAAAAAAGAAGGAAAGTAGATAAAGCATTAGATTGACAATTAGGCAAACACAAACGGCAATTAAATATGGAGCAGAAGGGAAATTGTAACAAAATATAAAAACAAAGCATTGCTTGGAAAATTCAACAGCATCCGTGGACGGAAAATTAATGATAGGTCAAGAGTGTAAAATGTTCAACCATTTTCCTTTCAAAATTGCCTGCTTAACATGCAGTGCCTTGAAAACATTTTTATTTCTGTTGCAGATTTACAACATTCACATTATTCTGTATTTTCCAAGCAGTCATGGCCACAGAGTGTGCAACTGACAAAATTATCTAAAATCAAAAGCCATAGTCTTAACATTCTAAAGACCATATTTTTCATAATTTCTGATGCCCTGACGCAATAATGAATGTTAATGATTTTTGAAAAGAAATGTTTATTGTAAATTTCTCTCACTGAAAATCCTGTTGACATATTTGATACTGTATTTCAGCAATATGTCAAATGGTGAGGACGCATGTCAACTATCTGACTCCACTTTCCCTAATTTCATGTTAAAAATGGCATGCTCTTGGCATTAATAAAATAAACCTTAAAGAGAGATAAATAAAATATGCAATGGAATGCTCGCAAAACATTCACACTTAGCACTGAAACACATTTACTTGTCTCTATAAATATTCATATCAGGCAATCTACAGGGAGGTATGTTGTTCGACCAAAGAATGGAATCCTAGACACGGATCAGGAGGAACAAATAATTTGACTGATTTGGCATGAAAGGCAAATAGAATCAAACATAATTTGCCAGCAGTGGATGCTGTATAGTTCTTTCTGTTCTTTGCTGGTGAAGAAAAGTCTTACATGTCAAATTTAATCGAAATTAAATCTCTTTACAGACAAGGAAATAGAAATAAAAGATAAAGGTAACATCCCTTGGAAAACTGTGCTTTAATAAACTTTACAACCTCCTTAATGTCTTATCCATATCCAGCATATATTCTGAAACCAGGCATTAGCTTATACTGTCTTTAAAAACTGAATTCTTTGGGAACACTCACAGCATCTGTAAAGAGAGAAACGGAGTTAAGGTTTTAAATCTAATAAGACATCTCTTCAGTATTTCAGGCCAGTTGGTTCTAAGTTTAACATTGGTAGCGGTGTCTGTAAAATGATAGTTCAGTCAGATGCTAAACAGGGCAAATTGAGAGGTATGTTATCCAGCAATTTTGTTGCACCATCGAACTGAGATTAATAAATATTTCTAAATTAAAGTTCAAACTATCTACTAAGTTCTCAATAAATTTGAGAAAAGCATTCATCACCAATCTATTGCAAAATGTAATCAAAATGTTCTCATTTCCATGTAGTTTGCCCTATTTGGAGAAAAAATAACTAAGGAAATGGGTTAGCCTTCAGGTGACTTCACAGATTGTCTTTTCGAGGAATTGGGGAGTGTTTTGTTAAAAGGGAATAAGAGTTCACTGAAAGGGTTGATGACTAGTTTCTGACAAGTGCAAACTCATCTCCTTAAATAACTGATAGTTCATCATCTAATTAGCAAGAGACACCACACTTGTAAGAATATTTTAAAAAATCAACACTGTTTGAGCTTACCCAACAATACTCAGCTGGGGATATAATACAGCAGATATAATACTTGCCAGAGAAAGCTTTGTAAAGTTGGAAAGAAAAGCCTTTCATATTCAGTGTGCGAATTTCCTTTCACATACTGGAGACAAGAAACTGCACCTACTTTCTACTCATCTATTCTACAAAGCTCTCTTTGCCCAAATTGTTGCGTCTTTGTGCTGGGCAGAGTCTCCAAAAAGTACAAAGGACCTGCCTTGGTCCCAGACCCAAGGGCGCTCGACTCGTGGGTCCAACTATAATACCTTCAGCTCTCAGTAGCAAGCTGCTGGTCACTTACATTGACCGAATGCTTCTCAGTGCAGAACATGCTATCAAGTAAAAGGGGAAGTCGAATGCTGCCATTATTAATGCTGACCATCATGTATTATTGTCTCAGATTTATTATATTTATTTTCAACTCAGGAACTGGTTTCGGTCAAGTTGGTTCTGCATGATCACGCCGATCCCTATTGCGCACACCCACCCCATTATGAAGATCATGAATGGATAATAGATAAGAGTTGATATCATGCCATTGTCCATGTATACCTTGCATAGTGTTCCACTCCATTCTAATAACCCGAATGATAATTAATTCTTTGAAAAGTTATTCCTACACAGCTCGTATGTCCCTTGTTGCATACAAAATCCAGCAAGATTTTCCACATCTGACACGTCAGAAATGCCTTGCTTCGATACGACAGTTGTCACTGTTACAGTCAAGCCCAGGCAATATGCCTTCATTGAATCGGCAGCAAATCATGATGAGCTCATCACCAGAAACAGTACATGCTGCAATAAGGAGTATATTGGTGGAGTGCAAGAGTGATAGAAATTATACAGTAATTTACAGAATGTATATTCTAAAATGTGTTATTGAAGATGTAAAACGCCCGTGTGTCTAAATTATCCATATTTCTATAGAATTATATTCCCAAGATGTTAGTTTGAAGTCTGGACATGGAACGACTGTCGAATTCAGAGGGCAATTCTTAAGAAGAATTGAGCTTCAAATGGTTGGGCTTTGGTGCTACCAAGTTAATGAACTGTTTTTGATTGTATACAATACCATGAAAACTTTCATTTTTTCGCTACCTAATTATACCTGAAAACTAAGATCACAATTTTACATCTCAATGGAATATAAATTTTCACCCCCACTGACAAAAAAAATCTTTTTTTATTAGAAAGAGCAGAATTAACTAAACTGCTACAAGTTCAAGGTAAATTTATTCAAAGGACAGGTTTCGACCTAAATCTCGTGCAGTGATGCAAGATGGTTGGTATCATGTACTCCAGATCTTGTAATTTTATACCCGATATGTTGGTGTAATCACTTCAAATGAATTAAATCATTGAAAGTAAAAACAATGTCTTATGTGATTTTGTTACATTGTTGCATCCACAAAGCTGATTTGCTATCCGGGTAAATCTATTTACTGATAACTGTACACAGGAAACTACAAAGAAAAGCCATTCATTAACCAAAATGCACTAATATACATGCTAGATTAAACACAGCAGGCTCGAGGAACTGATTTGCCTAATCCTTCTGTGAGATAACCACAGATTATGTTGAATATCGACTGACTGACTATAAATCAGAATGTATTGAACAATTGCATCGTCATTGAGTAGAAGAGATTAAGGGAAAACGTTTTACACCTGAGAAAGGTGGTAAGAACATTGGAAATGGGAGCAGGATTGGGTAATTCAACCTCTCGAGCCTGCTTTGCCATTTGATACATTCATGATTGGTCTCAACTCTACTTTCCACCACGAAAATCCTTCAATCCATTATTAACTGATACTGACCATCATGTATTATTGTCTCAGATTTATTATATTTATTTTCAACTCAGGAATTGGTTTCAGTCAAGCAGGTTCTGCATGATCACGCCGATCCCCGTTGCGCACACCCACCCCGTTATGAAAATTATGAATGGATAATAGATAAGAGTTGATATCATGTCATTGTCCATGTATACCTTGCATAGTGTTCCACTCCATTCTAATAACCTGAATGATAATTAATTCTTTGAAAAGTTATTCCTACACAGCATCATATCCTCCTTGAATTAACACAATGTCCTGGCATCCTCTGTATTCTGGGGTAGTGAATTCCATGGATTCGTAACTCTTTCAGACAATAATTCCTACTTGTCTTTATTTAAATCTTCTACCTCCTATCCTTAAAATCTAGCCTCTTGCTCTATATTGTTCTACATGAGGAAACATCCTCTCTATATCTACTTTGACAACCTATTTACCCTCGTATATACAGAATCACGACAGTGTGGAAATAGGCCATTCGACCCAAGTCCACATGACTCTCTGGAGAACATCTGACCCAGGCTTACACCTGCACCCTATCTGTTACCCTGCGGCTAAGCCTCATAACCTACATATCCCTGGACACTATGGGTAATTTAGCATGGCCAATCCACCTAAATTATACATCTTTATACTGTTGAAGGAAGCTGGAGCACCCAGAGGGGAGAGCGTACAAATTCAACACAGACTGTCAGCCAAGGATGGAATTGAACCTGGGTCTCTCGCGCTGTGAGGCAGCAGTGTGAACCACTGAGCCACCTGAATTAGACCTCCTATCATCTTTCTGAAGTCCAGAGCGTATCAGCTCACACAAAACGCTTATCTCTGGAATCAATCTACTGCACCTCATCAGAGCTGCCTCCAAGACAACTATAATCCTTCCTCGAGTGGGAAGTCCAAAATTATTTGCAATACCTCAGTTGCGACCTTATTAATGATTTTTAAAGTTTTGATGGTGTTACATACCAATGATGAATTTGACACATGACGAATCTCAAAAGTGTTAGGAAATTCAAAAAAAGATCATAGCGAAATCTATTAACATATAAAGACCACGACGCAGTTCCATTTTCTACGTGTATGGTATATTAAGCTGTGCATTCTTAAATTGTAAAGATATTATATTTTCATTGCAAGCATTTTATAGACATCTGTCTGTGTGTTTGTTAATTGGGCTGTCAATTCCTAGAAGTAAAGTTTGACTATTGTACATTTTCCTTACACAAGCTATTTTATTGCACGTTTAGCTTGTTCATCGTTTCCTTTGCGATTTGAACTGTTTTAAAATGTTACTTAATTGTAATACACTCAACTTTGGTAGAGTCACATTTTAGAGGGTCGCAGTACTTGGCAATTCTAGACTTCAAGCCCTCTAGTGAGGTCAATGCAATGTCATAAAATTGGAAATTGTTTTGTTTTGTTTTAAACACTTACAAAAATTTAAACTGCTCCCCCACAGAACAATGAAAAATGTTGCTGTGTGAAATTTGTTGTCGAACTCACTGATGTGGATATAATTGGTAGTGAACGAAAGTGCAATACGTTACTTTCTATAAAAAAAGTTAGGCCCAGCTGTGATTCACTGTAAGTTTCGTGGCAGAATATTATCTTGCAATTATTGTAAAAAAAACTAATTCTGTATTTTAGTTAGCAACTATAAGATGTTAACATTATAGAGTTGCATTTTGACTTCATACTAATATTGGACATATTAAATAAATTACAACTCTTGATAGTTTAACGGACCATAATAAATAATTATTAGAATTCTCAGGGAAGAAGTGACTGTCAGTATTTTTCAACAGAAAAGAAGCTTACTGATGTACAGAAAGGTAAAATCCAATTCTGAAGAAGAGTCTTGACCGAAACGTCAAGTTTTCCTGCTCCTCTGGTACTGTTTGGCCTGCTATGTTCATCCAGCTTCACGCCATGTTATCTCAGATTCTCCAGCATTGGCAGTTCCTACTATCTCTGTAATATCACTGCTTGTAGCATCTTCCCATTTAAAAAAAAATTAGTTAGTTGGAATGTTGCTCGCCATATAAACGTCGGCATTAAAGTTTTTATTTTGATGACTATCCTCCTTATTCTTGTCTTCATGTAGAACAGGACATGAAATTTAAAACTGAAGGTGAGTAGTACAGAATGTAGTCATGAACTGAACAAAAATTTGAGAAGAAAACCTTAGAGAAAGATATGAACTGTCATATCTGAGGCCATTTTATCAACAATATTCGCACACCTCTGTCATAAATTGAATTTTGTTGAAACAAGACTTTCACGGTTTCTGCACTGTTCAGCATGACTCATATGGTTTGATTCTTCTTTCCAATCCTGGGTGATATTTTTGCATAAAATGCTACACTATGGGTCATTGAAAGCAATTGCAGAAGCTTCCAAATTGAACTTTCAATACAGTATCTTCCTCCAAAACAGTCAACACAATGGTTGTGAATTTTACTGAATTTTCAAAGCACTCAACAACACGCAACCGCAAAACCACGGTTAAAGAGGCGCTCACGTCTGATATCTCAATTTAATACGTCGTTATTTCCAGACTTGTGAGTTCTGATGTATTGTAGTCTGCTTATAGTATTATATTTGTACTTTGAGTAATAGATATTTCCTTAAAATGCATCATAAAAAGAGAATTTCATTTATCGTTGCTTGCAGTTCATTTCTAGATCCTAAGAATATGTTTTGGTGAATACCAATTGGTTTGGATTTTTTTTTATTTTTTGATATATTGAAGTGATGGTACGTAGTTTCATAGAGTGTAGGGGAACAATTCACAAAAGTTTTATTCCCTCAGAGGTAACCAAAAACAAATGAAAGCATGCTGATGAAGGGTCTAGGCCCGAAACGTCAGCTTTTGTGCTCCTAAGATGCAGCTTGGCCTGCTGTGTTCATCCAGTTCCACACATTGTTATCTCGAAAGCACATGTGACAGGTTTCATTCATAAAATAACCATACTGTGTCTCATCCACTTCCTTGTATTGTTAGGCGAAAGCATACCTTTGGTATTTAGGAATATATTTTTTGAAAACCTTTTTGGGTATATCTGTCATCTACATTGGTTCTTAAGGTAGAACGTTTTGAGGTTTCTTTGTGAGACGATCACGTTTCATTCAGGCAACACATTGGTGTGAAGTGCGCATCATTGGTGGTGAGTCAATCACAGCGAGGAATCTTTGAAGGTTTTATATTGGCATCAATTGAATTCAGGGTAATACAAAAAGTGGGAAATCATTCAACAACATATTTCTAGAGCAGTTTCCTAGTGGTTGACTTGGAGAAGAACTACCTTGTAGCGGCGTAGTCAATGAAACTTATCAATTGCAGCGGAAAATAATGAGCAAATTAGAAGCAACGGCTGTTCTTTCTATGTAACACTTACGTGTTCATTCAAATCCATGGCAAATAACATCTGGTCCATGCAAATTGACTATGCCGTACTCACAGTCGACTTTCCACTTGTCTCTGACCTGACACGTTTCTCCCCAACATTACTTGGGCTTTCCAATTTCCAACGTTTTTCTCATGGCCTGTCATTCACACAATTTGAAATTTAGCTGTATGGAGTTTTACATTCTATGTTGTCTTCATATGTATGCGTGTATTGTCAGAAAGCTAATTTCTGAGTAAAAGGCAGACACGGATAGACTGATTACTTCCAGTCAAATGACTGAGTTAAAGATGCATATCTCAATCAAACACAGACAGAACAATTACGACGGTAATGTTGTGTTTGTCAGATGTATTGAAATGATTGAAAAGGTAACAAGAAGGTTCAGTGAGAAGAGTACCTCTGATTATCACGCCAGTGCGTGAGCTCTGTACATTTCAAAATAGTTCAATAGATGTACTGACGTACATCTACATGGACGTCCTAGATATGTCCAAGATTCATGGAGAGGTTATACTGCTGCACTTTTGTTGCCCAAATGTTCATTTGCACAATTCTAGGATATTTTATTTCTGACTAAATTTATTATTGTCATATGTACCGAGATATGGTAAAAAGTGTTGCTTTCTATACTGTTCAGAAAATCATGTCTTACATCGGTGTATCAAAGTAAAACAGCAGAGTGCAAAATATAGTGTTACAGCTAAGGACAAGGCGCAGAGAAACAATAATTCCGATATATGTGATATCTATTCATAGGTCTGATATCAGCGAGGGAGAAACTATTTTTGAATCTGTTGACGTGTTTTCAAACTTTTGCATCTTCAGCCCAATGGAAAAGGGTGTAAGAGAATAAAAATGATGTGGGAGGGCCCTAAACCCCACCTCTTCCTCCATTACATCGATGACTGTATCGGCACCGCCTCGTGCACTCACGAGGTGCTCAAACAGCTCATCCACTTTACCAACACCTTCCACCCAACATTAAGTTCACCAGGACCGTCTCTAACACCTCTCTCTCCTTCCTGGAAATCTTTGCCTCCATCTCTGGCAACCACCTAGAAACCGTTATCCATTTCAAGCCCATCAACTCCCACAGCTACCTAGAATACATCTTCACACACAGCATCCTGAAAAAATGCCATCCCCTATTCTCAATTCCTTTGCCTCTGCCACATCTGCTCCCAGCATGAGGCATCCCACGTCCGTACATCTCAGATGTCTTCATTTTTCAAGGGCCGCAACTACCCCCCCCCCACCCCACCCCAGTGGCCATGAACGCCCTCGACTGTGTCTCCCGCATTTCCCACAACTCATCCCTCACACCCCCTCCCCGCAATAGCAACCAAAACAGAATCCCCCCCATCCTCAAATACCATCCCACCATCCTCCAGATTCAATGTTGCATCCTCTGACACTTCGGCCATCTGCAGTCTAACCCCACCACCAAAGACATTTTTCCCTCCCCGATCTGAACTGCTTTCCAGAGGGACCACTCTCTGCATGACTCCCTTGTCTGCTCCACACTCCCCTCCAGCCCCACCACACCGGGCACTTCTCCCTGCAACCACAGGAAGTACTACACCTGCCCCTACACCTCCCCACTCCTCCCTCACTCCCATCCCAGGCCCCTAGAAGACTTTCCACATCAAGCAGATGTTCACCACCACATCTGCTAATATGGTATACTGAATCCACTGCTCCCGTTGTGGCCTCCTCTACATCAGGGAAACCAAGCAGAGGCTTGGGGACTGCTTTGCAGAACTCGTAAGTTCGGTTCGCACTAAACAACTGCACCTCCCAGTTGCAAACCATTTTCACTCCCCCTCCCATTCCAAAGATGACATGTCCATCCTGGGCCTCCTGCAGTGCCACAGTGACACTACCCGAAGGTTGCAGGAACAGCAACTCATATTCAGCTTGGGAACCCTGCAGTCCAATGGTATCAATGTGGACTTCACAAGCTTCAAAATCTCCCCTCCCCCTACCGCAACCCAAGACCAGCCCAGCTCGTCCCCACCTCCCTAACCTGTCCTTTCTCCCACCTATCCCCTCCTCCCACGCCAAGCCCCACCTCATCTCCAACCTACTAACCTCATCCTGACCCTTTGAACTGTCCGTCCTCCCTGGACTGATCTATCCCCTCCCTACCTCCCCACCTACACTCACCTTTACTGGCTCCATCCCCACCTCTTTGACCTCTCTGTCTCCTCTCCACCTATCTTCTCCTCTGTCCATCTTCTATCTGCCTCTCTCCCTATTTATTTCAGATCCCACTTCCCCTTCCCCATTTCTGAAGAAGGGTCTCGGCGTGAAACGTCAGCCTTCCTGCTCCTCTGATGCGGCTTGGCCTGCGGTGTTCATCCAGGGTCTACACGTTGTTATCTGGGAGGATGTTTGATATTGTTAGTTTCTTTCCTGAGGCCATGGGAAACGTAGGCAGAGCCAGTGAAATGAAAGCTGGTTTCTGTGATAGACTGGGCTATGCTCACAACTGTCATACTTTATTGCGGCCATGGGCAGAGCTGTGATGCATCCAGATATGATGTTTTCTGTAGTACATCTCCGGAGATTGGGAAGAATTATTGTGGGCATGCCAAATTTCCCCGCCTTCTAACAAAGTACTGGCATTGGTGTGCTTTCTTGACTGCAGTGATGAAGTGATGAAAAGGACAGATTGTTGGTGGTATTTACTATAATCAGGAACCTGAAGCTCTTGAGCATTTCCACCTCCGCTCCATTAATACAAACAGCTCTTTGTCATCCAGTCAACTTCCTGAAGTAGACGACCAGCTGTTTCCTTTTGCTAACATGACGGAGAGTTTCTTGTCGTTACATCATGCTACTAACCCCTCTATCTCTTGTATGTACTCTGCCTCATCGTTGTTTGAAATCCTCACCACTACAGTGTTGTCATCAGCAAATTTATGAATGGAGTTAGAGTTCAAATGGGCCAAACATTCGTGAATGTATAAGGGGTATAGTAAAGGGCTGAGTATGCAGCCTCGACAGCACCAGAGTTGAGGGTGATCATGGAGAAAGTGCTGCTGCCTCCCCTTCCTGATTGCGGTATGTGGATCAGGATGTCAAAGGTCCAATTACAGAGGGGGAGTGCAGAGTCCTAAGAGTTGGAAGTTGGAGATGAGCTTGGAGTGTAAAAAGGCAAATAAGTTCCTCGAAATGTTGAGAAGAATATCCTTCGCCAGGATGTTATAACTGCAAATAGGAAGGATGCATAGCTGGATGTAGATCATGGAAAAGAATATGGTTAACTGGACCGAGTGGCTCTAGTGGGAGGAGGGTGTTAAGTTAATAATAATCACATCGACGTGTAAGACTAGCAATTACAAAAAAAGTTGAAGATTGATGTATGTAAAAAGTTTAAATTAATCACAGCACTATGTAAGGACAAATTCCCTCTCTGCAGGTAATGTCAGACATTCTGAGCTCTTCCTTATTTTCTCTGTGTTTGTTCACACTGTAGGGATGTATCTTCCATCTGAAATTGTACAAAGCATATTAGGAGCTCTTGACCTGACTACTAAACGTTAACTGTGAGGAAACCTTCCATAAGCTAACGTTGTTTTGTTTGTCACAGCAGATTGTATGCATTAAATGAAGTGCATGCGGACATAAGGGGTCTAGGTAGACTGTCTGTGAAAACACATTGAGTGAATAACGAAGGATACCTAGGTATGGGGGGCAGGGTACAAGCTTTGAGGGTTCAGAGACTACTTAACATTCACTAGTGTGGACTAGGGCCTCACTGCTCAAAGGAGAGTACTGGAGGCAGAAACATGCTTGACATTTAAAGAGTATATACAAAAGCACTTAAAACAAAACAGGCTTCAAGATTATGCACCATATATTGGGAAGTGTGATTAAACTAGACAGTGGAGAAAATGAGTCAAACGGTCACCTTTTATTTTGTACATCTCTGTTAGTTCCTAGCTAAATTTCCAAAAAACTTTCCGATTCACAGATGAACGGCTAATTCAATTAAGGGCAGGTAACAACTCTAAATCATTTAGAATATTTCAAATTGCTGGTGATGTACCTTGCTTTAAAAATCTGGAATGAAACAAACTTTATGTCATGTTGTATTTCATGGACTTTAGTAATGATTATCTTTATTTTCCTTTATCAGAATTGCAAACACTTCGTGAAACTACCAGTTAGTATCCAAGCAGGACTTTTTTTCTCATATCAAGATGTTAATAAAATTCTTAATAATTCTGATAAGTGCATATATTAACTGAAATACTATCATGCACATGTGCAAGCAGAAAAATGCCCAAGTTCCATTTAACTTTTAATAACAAACCGACGGTGATTCATCCAAACCAGTATGGTGAAGAGAGGAAAGACGGATGTAGAGCAGGTAAAGCCTCCTAGGTAGATTAAAACTAATTCCCTTCCAGACCGTAATCAACGACCGCAAATTCACTGTTTAATCTTTAAATGCTGTTGGAAAGTTTGTGATGAAAAACTTTCTTTGAATACATTCAACACATGCAGTTAAAGTCTGTCCAGGAAAATGCTCTGCAATTTGACTCAGTGGCAATTGGAGAGATTTGCTGCATTATTAGTTTTCTTTGAATTATTTTGATGAGAAATTTGTAGCAGGGTCCAACTCTGAATTAGTAGATGTAATGATGACATCAAAGAAATCTTGCTCTGATCTAATAGCCACTGTTTATAGGCAATTAACTTGATAAAGTTACCAATTAAGGAAGATTGTTAGCATGATGACATTGGGAGAATAGTCTGCACTGATGCAACTGAATGGTTCTTTGATGTGGATGGATGCATTTTATTCTAATAGGCAACAGCAGACACTTGCGTAGGGTAGTGGTTGTATGTCACACCAGAAATAAACTTTAATTTGAGGCACTGAGGATGAAGTGTAAAGATAAGTCTTGGACAATGAACACCCCCATAGAAGATCTTATGACAGATAGCAAGACATTAACAAGGTAACATTTTCAGCAGGCTTTATCTCTGAGGTTGCACCTTCACCAAGTTGACCTATCATCCTTTAGCTACTGCTGTATTATTCCTGATCAGATGTTTCCCTTGATAGAGGAGTCAAAACTCAGGGGACATTATCTCATCATGAGTAATATTCAACTCCATTCAAAATTCAATATATATGACCATAACAAACAAGGAACAAGAGTTGGCTATCCAGCCCGTTGAGTCTACTCTGCAATTTAATAAGATGAACCCTGATCTTATTGCAATCTCAGAGCCAAATTCGGAGAAGCTTGATAATATCGCACCCATTTTCTTAACAATAATTCATCAACCTCTGCCTTAAATATAACAAGTATTCTGTTTCTACCACCTTTTTCTGTAAAATAGTTCCAAAGACGTAAGGATCTACCTACAAAAATATATTCACCTCAACTATGTCATAAAACTTACTACCAGCATCTGTACTATTTTAAACATTAAAAAGGACTAAAACATTAAATAATTTACCAGGTGGTAAACAAATAACTAGATATTTTTGCCATGTCAGATTAGAATCAATTCCAGGAGACTGTGAAAATTTAAAAAGTAAAAGAATTTCAAGAATATTTCCCCTTTCTCCCCCAACTTCTTTAATTACCCAATTCTGGCTTACCATGATAAGTCACACAAAGTATACTAGTTTTATATACTCGGACCACAAATGGCTTCTCTTGCCCAAAGGCAAAGGACCCGTTTTCAGCACCTTCTTCAATCAAATACAACCATCTTCTCTTCCAATAGATATCTTGTTAAACAAATAGCTCTGTGTAAATTTAAGAACTTCAGAAAATAGGCTGTAGTTTTCAGTCCAGACCCAGCTACAAAGTGAAGCCGATTTCACTACACAAATTCAAGAGGCCTCATGCTCCGACTACATGCAATCAGTTCAACAGTTTCAAACACAGAATAATTAATTGAATTCGAGCAGTGGGATTAATGTGTTATCTCATAATATTACAGCATCATTCAATCCCTAGGTAGACTCAAGGAATGGAGAATAATAATTCGGAATGGCAGGTGGTGACCAGTAAAGTACCACAACGTTTGGTGCTGGGACCGCAGCTGTTTACAATAAACATTTCTGATATAGATGAAGGCATTAAAAGTAATATTAGCAAATTTGCTGATGACACAAAGCTGGGTGACAGTGTGAAATGTGAGGAGGATGTTATAAGAATACAGGGTGACTTGAACAGGCTAGGTGCGTGGACAGATGCATGGCAGATGTAGTTTAATGTGGATAAATGTATGATTATCCACTTTGGTGGAAAGAAATGGAAGGCAGATTACTATCTAAATGGAGCCAAGTTAGGTAAAGGGGAAGTACAACGAGATCGAGGTGTTCTTGTACGTCAGTCAATGAAAGCAAGCATGCAGGTACAGCAGGCAGTGAAGAAAGCTAATAGCATGCTGGCCTTCATAACAAGAGGAATTGAATATAGGAGCAAAGAGATCCTTCTGCAGCTGTACAGGGCCCTGGTGAGACCGCACCTGGAGTATTGTGTGCAGTTTTGGTCTCCAAATTTGAGGAAGGACATTCTTGCTATTGAGTGAGTGCAGCATAGGTTCATGAGGCCAGAATGACAGAACTATCATATGTTGAAAGATTGGAGCAAATGGGCTTGTATACACTTGAGTTTAGAAGGATGAGAGGGGATCTGATGGAGACATATAAGATTATTAAGGGATTGGACACTGTGGAGGCAGGAAGCATGTTTCCATTGATGGGTGAGTCCAGAACCAGAGGACACAGTTTAAAAGTAAGGAGTCGGCCATTTAGAATAGAGTTGAGGAAAAACTTCTTCCTCCAGAGAGTTGTGGATAAATGGAATGCTCTGCCCCAGAAAGCAGTGGAGACCAAGTCTCTGGATACTTTCAAGAAAAAGATGGATTGAGCTCTTAAAGATAGTGGAATCAAGGGTTATGGGGATAAGGCAGGAACAGGATACTGATTGTGGATGATCAGCCATGATCATAATGAATGGTGGTGCTGGCTCGAAGGGCCGAATGGCCTAATCCTGAACCTATTGTCTATTGTCTATTGTCTATAATAATGGAAGTGAGTGCAAAGTTGAGGTATGTTTGGAGTCACACCTAGCACGATGGATGACGGCTGTAGATTTTGTGAATCAAACTCCAGAGTCAGGAACACACAGTTTTTCAAGGAGCCATCTGTATATTTTCAGAACTGCTGGGAACACTGATCACTTTGGTTCTTTTATTCAGTAGAGTTCACAAAGCCTCAGATACTAAAGTAATGCCTGCCCAATACAAAATAAATTGGTAGCGTTCAGTTTTGTGTTCAATATTGTCATGTAACACGTCTAGCACATAACTGCTGAGTTTGAGGTCTCCAATAAGAGAGAATTTATTTGATTTTACAATCAATTACCAGGCATTTTCATGGACCTGGAGAGTGTTTCTCATTGCCCAGTGTACTTTACTACGTGTATTGCATATTTACTTAACATTCCTAATTATTTATGGGATTGTTTTCCAGAGCAGCAATTGCTTGACAAAGAGAATGGTACTTTTTTTAGTTACTTATGTGCCGTTTTCGCATACTAAAAGCTGTTATTTTAGTTCAATTTCTGTAACAGCAAAATACTGTGAAAATGATGATGTGGCAAGAGACCGTTTCTCTGTGGTTTGACATATGCAATGTTATTCTCAGTCATTCATTATGCAAAAATGTTTATCAAATAAAATTACGATTATTTATGCTAATCGACATTTCAACACCTATCAAGGCTTAGTTTCTCAATCAATTTTTCGGTTAATTTGGTACCCATAGATGTAAGACAAGTAGCTATACATGGCAAGTTTTTATTCAGTCAAATGCATGCACTGAGTAACTTTGCAATGAACACTATACTTATCTCACACACCCCCAGCTACACCACAGCAGACCATTTCCATTCTAAAACAGTGATCAGATAACTTCATGACCCAATAACACCCTGCACTATGCCAGAATATAAATTACTGGAAAACAACCCCAACTGCCAACTTTCACCCTGAACAGGACCGATGTTATTCTCCTAAGTACAGCTGTCACACGCGACCCCATGTTCAATCTGACCTGATCCCCGAATTTAAATCTGTGTCTGGCAACAGAACCAATTCCATTGTTTTCCCTTCCCTTTTCTCAATTTTTCCAGCCAAATACAACCTATCTTAAAACTTTCATTCCCCACTCCCCCAGCTGAGCACCTGGAATCCCACATCCACAACATCTGGCACCCTGCCCACCCGGAATCCTATCCTCATTGTAACCTAACATTAGACTTACGTTATAGTATTTTGATCAACTTGTTCGCAAATGTTACAATGCAGACATTTAAGCGACTGCTGGACATGCACATGGACAGCAGTGAATTGAGGGGAGTGTAGGTTAGGTTATTTTATTTTTGGATTAGGATTATTCCACGGCACAACATCGTGGGCCGAAGGGCCTGTACTGTGCTGTACTTCTCTATGTTCTATGTTCTATACCTGGAACAGGTAGCTATTGATCCCAAGCCTCGTGGTCCAGTGGTAGGATAACTACCACCACACTACAAGTACCTTTTCCATTATCTTGCATATTTATCCTTAGGCAGTTAAACCCACTGAGGCTATCAGGTTTTCAAAACTGACTGCTGTGGAAAGGTTTATAATTTGGATTCCTCTGACACTTCTACACTTTGAAAGAACTGTCAGAATGAAAGTATACTGCCACCTTTCTAGAACACCCTGTCAGAAATGCTGAGTTAACTTTCTTTCATAAAACAGAAGGATCAGAGTTGGCAATAAGTTTAAAACTGTTACGCACTGGAAATTCTGGTCAATTGTTTATGCTTTGCACTCAATTCAGCATTTCAATATTTGAGTTAATTTGGAGGCATGTTTCTGTGCATCGAAATAGTTATTATTAATGAATGCTGCTTTAGTTTAGAGACAAATTTGTCCGAAATATCACTATTATGTGCCCGGCAAATTCTGAGACATCTAATCATGAAACTTTCTTTCATCTGCTACAGGCTTACCACATTTTGTTTCTTTTTGTATATATTAGAATTGAACACTGCTCTTCTAAGTCAACAGGAAAAAGGTTAACAACTTTATTGACAAATTCCTCTCAATTGTAAGCCAATTTGCTGAAACTATAGCTTACTGTTCAGTAACATTTCAGTGATTTTATTTAAATATGCCAAGCAATAAATTTTGTAACAACATATCTGCTCAAATAAATGGTCTCTAACATATTTAAACTTTCTATAGCATTCCAGTCATGCAACAAGCCATACATTACACATTAGATACCTACCTAACTGTGCTGAGGTAATTTTTGTAGGGTCTCAGTTATAATCTAATCATTGACTTGTGTATAGTGATGAATATGTTCCCTTTTGATAACTCGGCTGCTTACCTCATTATAACCATACAAACACCAACATTCTGCTCGCTGGAAGTAATGTTCAGGTTACTTCTGTTGACATGAAGGCAACCTTTACCCTAGTGCTTCATCGTGCCCTTTCAGTACCATTGCAATCAATGAGATGATGACAACTTTTTATTTGGAAACATGCAAATTAAAAATGTAAATTGCTGTAGTTGTTGTAAGCCAATCACAGCAACTACAGGATTGCACATGGTCATCATCCCCAGATATGTTTTAATGCTAAAGGAGAAATTTGGACACATAGTAACTCACTGATGGATTAACGTGACAATGTCCCACAGCTCAAAATAAAGTCTTTGTACATTATGAGAATAATTAGAGGAAAATTATAGAGTAATGTTAAGGGAACGTTGTGTTATGCAAATACTTACACTTACATTACAAAGTATAACACATCACAGATATTTTATGTTAGAAGGCCAAAATTTATCATCTCTCTTGTATTCTGCCAAACTCTGCTCATGCTCCCATTGGAAATATTTTGATAGTTAGCAGGTTCTTGAAGCTTACATATCTTCTTGAAGCATATATATGGCTTATTAGAACCAATACCCAACAAACCCATAGCTCTCGAGCAAAATGTTTTAATTCTGAGTTGCAGCAATTCTTGCACAATGACTGGGACAGAAACTTTAAGCATCTTTCGTGTCTAATCACTGTGTTCTCCCTGTCTATAGTTATTACACAGCAGCTGGAAGTTCAATTTCCTTGATATCCTGGATTATTAGATTGCACACACAAAAGTAAATTGTTTCACCTCCAACCTTGAAGCCTTTCAGCTAACTTGAAACAGAAAGCCTCACAGAATTCCAATCAAGACTCAGTTCTGAATCAATGATTGCTAAGGGAGCAGAGATTTGTTAAGATGTTCTGAGATTTTGAAACCAATTCTTTGTTTCTAGCATCCAAATTCAACTATTTTTCTTTCAGGAACAAGATGAAAAATTAAAACATAAACTCAATTAATTAAAAATTTTAAAGGCTTGCAACAGAACTCTTCTTATTTAAAAAAAAAGGTTTTCATGCAGCTAATGGATCTGGTAACAGTATGAATAGTTTAAACTCCTATGAAGATGATAGTTATTTCATGTCAATTTAGAAAAGCAGGCAAATGATCAATCATTTACACTTTTCAACCTTCCATCTCTTAATTTTTTTACACATATGTGGACTTTGGAATGAATGTTAATCAACTTAACTCAAATATCCAAATTCTTTCACTGTATTTGATTTAACTCTTTACATCTTAAAACTAAAACTGTTAATTATAGAATACATGTATTATTTCAGTAGATGACCACGCCAGGGGCAAAGTTCAACTTCTTTCATGATTGTTCATCAAAGTGCAATAATTCTGTCTTTTGCCAAAAAAAACGCAGGAAATAGTCTGACTTTCAGCTCTAAGCGGCAAGTAATATTTATCACATTTACCTAGGAACAAGACATGTGTCAAGAGGCAATTTTACTATCTACATTTTGTATTCACCGATATTTCTCTCGTTGGATCCTGTACAATTGAAATCCCTGGGGTATGTCTGAGTCTGAAGCTTAGCTAGACCAGTCACATCGATAATTTGCCCACAGGTGCACGTCAGAGTTTGGTAACTGAGTGAAGAATGTTTAACATCCTTGTTTTCAAAATAGCTCACTCTGAAAAGACGGGAATCAGCAGAGTGAATGAGTCCCCACTTTCCTCAGTGACTGGCGTTCCAACAACACTCAAGAAGATTAACATCAATCTGACAAAAACAAAGTTGCTGGAAAAGCTCAGCAGGTCTGGCAGCATCTGTGAAGGAAAAAACAGAGCTAACGTTTCGGGTCTGGTGACCCTTCCTCAGAACTGTTCTGAAGAAGTGTCACCGGACCCGAAACGTTAACCCCGCTTTTCCTTTCACACATGCTGCCAGACTTCCTGAGCTTTTCCAGCAACTTTGTTTTTGTTCCTGATTTAGAGCATCCGCAGATTTTTCGGTTTTTATCAGTCAGACAAAACTGATTTTATCGTTAATACAATGGCAGGGTTTTATTTAATTCCCATTTCCTATATCAGAGATGTGCTGTGGTTTCAGAGGAAAACATCTAAAACAGTCACAACAACATTTTTCCAACGGCCTTTTAAATGTACTTACCCAAGAGTTCAAAGTCAGGAAACAAGGCTATCAGGCATTTGAAATATGTCGAGTTTCAAATTGCCTACCAAATTAAGCTCCACATAAACTTGAAAATATATCACAAGGAATTCAGTATTACAGGGCCATACGTTCGACGTTGCTTAGTCAACGTTCTGCTGCCTAAAAACTTTGTGGATCGATATACATGAACGGCAACTCGACGAGAGGTGGCTCACCAGAATCTGTCGCAGTGCGATTGAGCAATGGCAGTAAATGTCTTATAAGATTAAAGAAAGGTTATCAGAGATAAACATTCATTATTCTGTATTTTGTTTCAGAAAATAAACTGTCAAACAAGACAGCTGGTATGTATTAGTCTGTTTTTAATGAGTATCACTACTCACTTACTATTATGCAGTCGACTTATGAAGTTGGTTTAAAAAGTATGTGTAATTAAACTGTGGCTACTTTTCTTTTTACTGCATTCGTGAGAAAGGTCTTTGAAGATTTCATTCTCTATTCAGATCATCAACTTTTATCCGAGAAAGTAAACGGTTCCAGTTTATGCTGCATAATGTCCCGTGATGCTTCATTTTTAGTTTACTGGGTTTATTGAAGGTGTACTTCGTATCAAGGCAACAGTTGGCCAAAAATGCAACAAGGGTACTTAATAAAGTTTGATTAAATGGAAATTGTGGTGTAGAGATCGTTGATAGCAAAACTTTCTGAAATCATACTTAGTATAAGGAAAAATGTTTGAAATTGTAGCAGTTAGATCTTCTCAGCGTCAGTGCATTATCGCAGTCATTCCTTCCGTTAGTGTACCACAACTTCAGCTTCTTCAACGATGATTCTTCCTTCATTGTGACATCAAACCTTAGATGTCTACACATGATTGAACAATGTTCAGTACAACTCGGAAGCCCTCTGATAATAAAGCAGGCAGTGCTTATATGCAGCCGAACCAAACAAAAAAAGTAAAAACCCCCAAAAAACTCTGTAAGATGCAAATCGGAAGTAAACACAGAAATTGTTTGAAAAGCTCAGCAAGTCTGGCAGTATTTGTGGAGAGAAACCAGAGTCAAGATTTCATGTCAAGTGACCCTTCCTCAGAACTGATGGTAACTAAGAAAACGTCCATTTGTATGCAGAAGTTAGGATGAGGGAGAGGGATAAGGAGTGAAGGATAGTTGGTGTTAGAGCCCAAAGAGACAGAACAACTGGGCAGAAAAAGTAGTGGACAATGATATGGCTAGCCAACTATGTGTTAGCAAGGCTTGATGTGTCAGGTTTGGGATAAGGACATGGGACAGATCTAGCCCTGATGTTATTGAACTCAATGTTGAGTTCAGGGGGCTACAGGGTCCCCAAGCACAAAATGATGTGCTCGTCTTCCAGCTTGTTCTGAGTTTCACTGAAGCATTGCAGCAAGCCTGAGACAGAGATATTGGCGTGAGAACAGGGTGGTGTGTTGAAGTGGCAGGCAACTGGAAGCTCGGGTTCTTCTTTGGGATCGTAACGTAGGTTTTCAGAGAAGCAGTCACCCAGTTTATGCTTTGGGTCCCCAAAATTTAGGAGACCCAATTGTGAGCGGCAAAAACAGTAGACTACATTGCAAGAAATGCAGGTATAGCGCTGCTTTACCTGGAGGATGTGTTTGGGCCCATTGATATTGAGGAGGAAGGATGTAAATGGGCAGGTGTTACACATTCATGCTGTTGCAGGCCAAGGTGCCTTGGGGCTGTGTGGGAGTATTGGGAGTGAAGGAAGAGTTGACAAGGATATCCAAGAGGAAACAAACCCTGTGGGAGGCTGATAAGGGAGACAAGGGAATATGTGCCTAGTGGTAACATCTCACTGGAGGTGGCAGAAATCCCAGCTAATCATCCATTGGACGGGAATGCCAGCAGAATAGTAGGTGAAGATAAGGGGGATGCTATCACTATAGTGGGAGGAAAGACGGGAGGGAGGGCCAGAGTGTGAGACATAATTCAATCATGCTGAAAGCCTTGACAACAACGTCACTGGGGAAATCTCAGTTGGGGAAGAAAGTCGACATTTCTCAGGCTCCCTTGAAACTGGCATCATCACAACAGATGCAATAAAGATGGAGGAACTGACACAATGAAATAGAGTCTTTACAGGGTGTGAGGATGTGTAGTTGAGGTAACTGTGGGAGATGGCGGGTTTACAGTGGATATTGGTGGCCAGCCTATCACTAGAAATGGAAATAGAGATATCGACAAAAGGAAATAGATGGACCAGATTAAAGTCAGAGCAGCCTCGGCTCAAGTTTAAAATTGGAGAATATGATTCTTGCCATGCAAGTACAGGCAATGATCATCTGCAACAAGGGATAAAACAACAATCACCAATTAACTTTTAATGAAATTACTCATTACCACTGAATTCTCCTAAGATCAACATATTGGGAGTTACTAATGCTAACCATTGTACTAGGCAAGATGTACAAATCTAGTGGCTACAGGAAAAAATAAAATGCTGGAACTTCTGATACAGGAACCTGCCTGCCTCTTCCCATAATTCTTACTCACTATCCAGGAGCTAAAAGTTACTTGCCTGGAATGCTATAGCTTTAGAAAACACAGAAACCTCAACACCAACAGGGAATTTGCACTCCATCTACCTCTTTCATAGTCATTCATTGTGACAGCGCAGTGGCAAAAATTTATGCCACCTGTAAGATGCACTTCAGGAACTCATCAAGGCCCTTCCAAAATGCTGATCAAATCCTGGCCTCACCCATCTCGAAGAACAGCAGCAGGTGATGCATACAGAAACTTACATCTGCAAGTTCTCCAAATACACGCAATCCCGACCTGGAAATGTATATCAGTCCCTCACTGTTCCAGAATTAAAATGTTGGAACTACCATTGTAAGCGCTATGGGTGACCATAAACTTCAAACACTTCAGCAGTTCAAGAACACAATTAGTAAATGCTGTCCCATGAAAACATTTCTTTTTTCATTGTATCCTTCTTCAGAACATTATTTTAATTTACTATATTTGTCTATAAAGAATTTTCTTAGCTATTACAAAGGATGTGATGTGGGTTATTTAAACAGATAATAAATAACTATGTGCCACCACTCAACACTTCACATAGAACTTCTCAATTTTGTAATCACACAAGTCATGCAAATACAAATAGGCAATAT
Organism: Stegostoma tigrinum; assembly: GCF_030684315.1. NCBI lineage: Eukaryota > Metazoa > Chordata > Chondrichthyes > Orectolobiformes > Stegostomatidae > Stegostoma > Stegostoma tigrinum. The sequence goes on along the minus strand of NC_081387.1, from coordinate 14,791,666 downwards.
CACTTTATTGGTTTTATATAAAGCCACATTAATTTGTAGTTTTTAATTACTTTCGTTCTTAAAGCCATAGACAATTCTGTTTGATCACATTACTGTGAAATGTTATGCACCCTCTCTTCAGTATTAAATAATTTCCAGTTATTTGCCATGAATAAGTCTAAAAGTATAGAATCATTTATGCCTGAGATATTTCTCTTCCTTCACTGTTTCACAACTTTGTAGTCAGTTCAACAGTAATTTTATGGATAAGAAGCCAATCACTGTTATTTTCATCATTCCTCTCCATTGATGTAAAATTCCATGTTTCACATAGATAATTCTGTTTCTAAGATATAGATGAGGTTACAAATTTCCCCTTACTGCTTTCACCATAAAAGAGAAGCATTGTCTAAATAACTGCTAATAACACTCTGAAGTTCATGTCACTTCTGAAAGCAAATGAGGAGCAGTTATCATTAACTATTCTTGCCTTTGCTGAAAAACTGTCATGTGATTGATAGCTAAGTAAGTGTGCTTAAAATAAACACTTTCAGAACTCTTAAATTGTGGCAAAATAGTAAATGCCATCCGAATCTAACGATGTCCCATTGTAATCAGACTTACTTATTTTTAGATGTTTTCATTCTTATATATTTATGGTATATGAGCATCTTTGAAACAGACTGATGTCTATAAATCCTGTAAAATTCTAAGAGTACAATGAGACAATATCAATGTAAGAAGGATGTTCCAAATAGTGGGGAATCACAGACTAAAGGTATGGAATGAACAATTTTGTACTGAGATGAGGAGAACTTTCTTCACCAAAGAGTGATGAGCCTCTGGATTTCACTGCCACAGGAAGCAGTCAAAGCCAAAATACTGTAAGATTTCAATAAGGAGTTTGGTATAGCACTTCATACAACATGGAACCAAGTATAAGGGAGAAACCGAAAAATGCTACCAAGTTGGATGATCAACCACAAACATGATGAACAGCAGAGTAACCTCAAAGCAGGAAGTGGCCCATTCATGCTCTTAATTTCTGCATTTCTATATTTCTTGCCCATCTGTAATATCTGTTCAAAAGACAATGCTGATTTCATTAGTGAATACTTCCGTTCATGTGATGAAGTAAAGGAACAGTCCTGACGAGAGAATTGTTACAGAATTTTGACTAAATGAAAATGAAATAATGAAATCTAATTCCAAATTAGGATGTTGTGCAACTGCAAGGGTAATTTTCAGGAGGTAGTGTTCCCACTTGTTTGTTTACTTCTTCTTTTGTTTGGTAGAGTTTATGAGTTTGAATGTTGCTATCAAATGAGCCTTTTGGAATTTTACCACTCTATCTTGCTGATCACCCAGAAAGATGGTCCATTGCTTCTATTGGTGCACTGGTGGTGAACTGAATCCTTAACAATCGTGTGTTATTTAAGCTGGATCTGAATGATATCAACACTTTGATTCCTATGAGTTTCTCAAGCATTTGGTTTCTATCTTTCAGAATTCAATAAACTGAAAGGCATCCTACAAGATTTAGGTGAAAATATATTCATTATGGTTTTACGAAATGTGTCAGTGTATCCTAACCAACTAGTATTGCTATTAGTATAATAGGTTAACATTTTAAGAAGAGTAAAAGAACAGCAAAACTCGGAATGACGGCTATATTTTAAAATGCATTGTGTCATCATATATATTATCCATTATTATTTCATAAGGGGACTACAAAGTCCTACCTTGTAAATGCATCCCTTCCTGGTTGCATAAATCAATACAGGGTTTTTTAGCAATTGCATTTCCAATTTGTAAAGAAGTTTAACACTTTGATATCTCATAATCGATCACAACAGCCTTCCTATTTATGCAGGGATGAAGACTAATTGTCAACACAGTTAATGATATACCTCACCAACCTTCTTTGTATTGTTTTACACTGGACCTGCTAGTTCAAACTTGACCTGAAGAACTGATTTCAATTTTGCAAGTTTCTTTTTTTTTTCCATTTCAAGAGACATTGACCCATAACTTTTTAAGGCAGTGGCGGGTAATTTTTGGACTGAATGGTCAGGAGGTCAAGTCATGCACACATGTGGTGTACTCACAGGCAAAAATCAGGCTTCTGCTTGACAGAATGATGCTAACTGAGCTGCTTCATGCCCAAAGATCTACTCCCAGCTATACATAGCAGTAATCATAAAGATAGGATCTAGTTTTGAACTGAACAGCAATGGGTAATGTGTCAGGAATGCCTCAAAATTAATGTAAAAATAAACTAGCTGAAAGCATGATATCCATAATAGCCTATATTCAAAATTGCCAACCTTGCATCCAGAACCTTCGATCATTTGCCACTTAAAATCTCACAGCACACACTGTCCACCCCATGTGACCAACTCACCAACAGCATCCATAACCTAAACTCACACAACACCCCATTCACCTCACATACAACTCACCTCACCTGACTTGTAAACAGCTAATGTGCAGGAATCCTCCCTTTTACCGTAGGAAACAGCAGTATTCAATTCTATTACATTTATTGTGGTCACAGGAAACTATCTTCAATATATTCAGAATTCCAACAGATATCGGGAAACATTTCAGGTAACTATCCCAATACATTCACAACCTTCATAAGATCAGAGCATTTATGAAAACAATAATATAAAATGTTAAGGCATTCAAAAGTCAATAGTTTTAGAGAGGGTCCATCCACATTTGATGCATTTAATGTGTAGACTGTAAAATAAAAAGATATCGGAACATAGTATGAGTTGGGTTCATTGAAATTTTGTCATTAGTAACATAATCGAAATACAGTCAGATGCCTTGTTCATTTTTATATCACCTGTGCAAGTTATAGTTTGAGAATTACACATTACCAGGCCTTGCACAAACGACAGAGAGAGAAATTGCGAGAGTGGAATGTTAAAATACCTTAATTCTCTCTCTCTCTCTCTCTATATATATATATATATATAATATAAAGAATTTCAAAAACATTTAATGATGATTTCAAACTCCCAGCATTTAAATTATATTCCCTGTATCAAAGCTGTTTAAATAAATGTGAAAGATTTAGAACATCAGTGACAACTTCTAATATGCTTATTGTATAACCTGTAAAAAAAGGTCAACATATTCAGAAGGTGTGTAGCTTTAGAGCAACTCCATCAACAGGAATAACCAAAAGAGTCACTAAATTTGGTAATAACAAAGTGTGAAGCTGGATGAACACAGCAGGCCAAGCAGCATCTCAAGAGCACAAAAGCTAACGTTTTGGGCCTCGACCCTTCTGATGAATGATATAATTCTAAAATTCAAATTCTTAGTTTTAATGCTCCCACAAGCCCTCAGCATTTCTCCCCTACGCATGCAATGTCCTCCAGCCCAACAATCCTTTGTCCTCGATGAATTATTTTTCTTCAGCAACCTCAAATTTGACTGTTGCACGACTAATAGCTGAAACTTTAGTTTACATCACTCAAATTTCTGAAATACCCTTCTTCCCTTCCTATCTCTGTCTCCCACTTCTCTTCTTCCGTAGGCAGCTTTTGATCGCAGTGTTTTGTAGCCACGTGCTATGTTTCATTTGATACTGCTCCTGTGAAGAACCTTGAGTCTCTTTAATTACACTAACCTGTGATTTAAAGCATGCTGTTCTGGTTAAATGCCATATTTGTATTGTTATTTCACAGAGGGAAAACTGAAGGATAAAGCAAAAGGTAATTTTTTATATATTCTCGTTCTTTTCATAACTGCTGGCTCCATTGAAATATTTCAGATAGTGTTGACATCTAAATATTGTCTACTTTAAAACTTTATAAAGAGCAACAAAGTTAAAAATATCAAAGTAGTTCGAAAATTGAATGGTTGAAATTTGATTTTTGACAACGCAAAACATCAACAATAAATTTCAGAGATATTAGGAACTGAAGATGCTGAAGAATCTGAGATAACAAGGTATGGAGCTGGATGAACACAGAATGCGAAGCGGCTTCAGAGGAGCAGGGAGGCTGACATTTCAGGCCCAGACCCTTCTGCAGAAATGGGGGAGGGGAAGGGGTTTCTGAAATAAATTGGGAGAGAGTGGGAGGCAGATAGAAGATGAATAGAGGAGAAGGTAGGGGGAAAGGAGGCAGACAGGATAAAGAGGCAGGGATGAAGCCAGTAAAGGTGAGTGTAGTTGGGGAGCTAGGGAGGAGATAGTTCAGCCCAGGGAGGACGGACAGGTCAAGAGGGCGGGATGAGGTTAGTAGGTAGGAGGTGGGAGTGAGGCTTGAGGTGGGAGGAGGGGATAGGTTGGAGGAAGGACAGGCTAAGGAGACAGGGATGAGCTGGGCTGGTTTTGGGATGCGGTAGGGGGAGGGGAGATTTTGAAGCTTGTGAAGTCCACATTGATACCATTGGGCTGCCAAGGGTTTCCAAGTGGAAGATGAGTTGCTGTTCCTGCAACCTTCGGGTAGCATCGTTGTTGCACTAAGGGAGGCCTAGGATGGACATGTTGTCTGAGGAATGGGAGAGGGAGTTGAAATGGTTCGCAACTGGGAGGTGCAGCTGTTTATTGCGAATCGAGCGTACGTGTTCTGCAAAGCTGTCCCCAAGCCTCCGCTTGGTTTCCCGATGTAGAGGAGGCCACAATGGAAACAGCAGATGCAGTAAACCACCTTGGCAGATGTGCAGGTGAACATCTGCTTGATGTGGAAAGTCTTCTTGAAGCCTGAGATAGGGGTGAGGGGGGAGGTGTAGGGGCAGGTGTAGCAATTCCTGCCATTGCAGGGAAAAGTGCCGGGTGAGGTTGGGCTGGAGTGGAGGATGGAGCAGACAAGGGAGTCATGCAGAGAGTGGTCCCTCCAGAAAGCAGATAAAAGTGGGGGAGGAAACCACCAAAGACATTTTTCGCGTCCAAAGTTACAAATAGAATTCCTTTCAGTGCCCTATCTAGCAAACACTCTGTAGTATGCAATAAAAAAAAGAACATTTCCATTCTTTGTAGAAAGACAATTTTTGGAATGGGATACTTAAGGAAAATGTTTTTTCTTCAACTCAGAGTTCGAAAAGTGTCAGAAATTACAAAGTGAGAATGGTAAGAAACAGCCAAAAACATGTCATGGTAGCAGAAAATTGATATTAGATAATGTTGGAGAGGTTGACATAAATCTTATTTCAATGGCATACAAACTGGGAATGCAACTGGTAAAGTTGCCAACTTTGTCCATGTTTTAAAGTGATACAGTCTGACACTGAAGGAAACAAAGGATGCCTAAAGTGTGGAAGCAGGCCAACAACCAGCTGAGTTCAAACTGAACAGCTGAAGAGTATCCCACCTAGACTGACCACACATATTTTACCTATATTTCCCATGGTTAATGCACATCCCTGGGACACTATGGGCAATGTACTATGCTGATCCACCTCATCTGCACATCTTTAGAGCTCCTGGAGGAAACCCACACAGACAGGCGGAGAATGTGCAAACTCAACATAGACAGTCACCCAAGCATGGAATTGAACCTGGGACCCTAGTGCTGTAAGCCAACGTGCTGCCCAAAAGTAGGATAAAACATGCATCGGACTCAGCCGACAGTGCTCTGGGTGGGGAGAGACCAAATGGTAATCTGAAAGAAAATGCTGTTAGGAAGATAGGATTAAATTTTGCTTTCAATTTGCTTCTGTTATTAATGAAGGATACGTTGCTTCAGCTTTTAACAGAGGACACTGTCGTAATATAACCCTACTCATCCGATTTTCAAACTGTATTCAAGCAAAGCTTTATTGATTGAAAGTTGAAACTGTTTATTCTGCTCATGGTTAATACTTGTGTTTACATTGATTGGAAGATGTTGTCATTTCCGTAAACGTCCTACTCTTCAAATGAAAATCTTTTTCCTAATCCCCGTCCACAATGATGTGTCTATGCATTTCAAAATTTGTCTTCCGTGTTAGATTCTGCCATCAGTGCTGAACTATCTCTCAATGTAGTCTACCAGTTTATTTCACCTTAAATTCATCATTGCGAATGATTCAAGTGTAATTCATACAACTGAGACTCATACTCAAACCTTTCAATCTTGGACCACGTGATGATGAAAATGTGGTGTGACTTAAATTATTAAGAATTCATTTTATATCCCACATTCTGTGTTTCCTTGGAACGCTTCTCTTTACACCCAACAACTATATTTGACTGATTAGTGTACCTGACGAATGACACACTTCTGAAACATATATCCCTTCCTCCCAACAAAGTGACATCACATTGCAAGAGTTTTGCTGTAGGAAACGTCCATGAATCTTAATCTTCCTTGAAATAAAGAAAGATACAGTGATGTCCTACAATTCTGAGTTGACCCATAAACACATTAGTAACAAGCCAAATTTGGATGCCACCATGGAATTTGGAGGGAAAGTGCATTTTCTAACTGGAAAGAAGTGAGAATTTGTTGCAAACCAGGGAAAATACATTAGGACCATTCGAGTTAAGAATTGTGCAGTACAGGTTTTCTTCGAATCGACTGGCACGATAACTTTTTTTTAATAATAAAGGAAATGTAAATACTTAGCATTTGAAACAAACAGAAATACCGTCAGATGATGGAATGTCCATAGTGATCATCAAAGAAACATTGCACTGGCAGGTAAATTTCAAGGCCAGCACATTACTTCTTCCATGTTTAGTGATAAAGTGAATCAAGTTGAGCAAAGCACTGGAACTCCTCTGTCTCAGGCTGAAGTCTTTTTGCATTGAGACAAACAGTAGGGCATTTGTTCCTAGTAGAGAGACCCAGGCCTCACAGCCACTGATGTTGCCTGGTGGCATACTTTTTTTTATTGAGTGAGTTCACTGAATGTGAAGGTGGTTACTTAAGATTTTGATCACAGTTACATACATTTTTCTTTTATATATCTGCTTTAAAGCAATGAATTAGTTACTTTTCTAGTCTCAATTGGAATAGTTTCCACTTTTCATCAAGGTGATATGAATCTTTTGCTAGCAAACCATTGAACTGGTTAAAGTAGCTGCTGAAGCTCACATTTGAAAGAAGATCTCTCAGAGTGATTCAACAATAGCGTTTTGATTATTGATCAGAATCACACTAATAGAAAACAGATTCAGTTATTTTTTAGAGATAATGGGAACTGCAGATGCTGGAGATTCCAAGATAATAAAATGTGAGGCTGGATGAACACAGCAGGCCAAGCAGCATCTCAGGAGCATACATTGTTTCAGCTTCTTGATTGCTCTATGTTTTTTAGACATGTTGATGGGAATGATGTGACTAAAGGTTTGAAGGTAAACAGTGATGAGTGCTCTACAATGTTGTCCTTGCCTGAAGAAATGCAGGAAGTTCCAGATTTAAGAAGCGTCTATCAGACTGGGGCAGTGGTGTCAAAGATTGCTTGCTATTATTTCAATATATTTTGGACCTTTAGACCTTCAAAGATGGTGTTCATTCATAAAAATGTTCCTGCTTGAAACTGAAAATGAAATGAACTCAAAGCTCTTTGAATCAATCTTAGCCTGACAAGTGAATAAAGAATTATGGGGAATGGACAGTAAAGTGGGGTTGAGACTTAATCTGATCAGCCCTCATATTATCTAATAAAGTTGAAGATTCGATGAAATGAATTACCTGCTTCTACACATAATTCAATGCTGTGAATCCAATGAAACAGGAATCCAAATCCAAATCCCTATTCTTTGTTTGTTTTTTTTATTATTGCTGGTGAGTCTTCCCTGTCAGGGATAGATGCCCAGAAATATTGAAAGAGAAGATTTTTTCATCGCCCTTCAGATTTAATTTGGTGCCTGCGGCAATATCAATTTCTTTTTCGATTATTTATGGAAAAGCACATTGAATTTTGGACAAGCCTTCAGATATTATAAAGGTAGATTCTGCAGGGTTGTATATGCACGTGTTATTTTATTTATGCATACATGGGAAATGGGTGCCTCTGGGTGGTCAGCATTTATTGTCCATCCTTAGCTGCCCTTTGGAAGGAGACGTGAGTTGTTTTCTTGAACAGCTACAGCCCAAGTCTTATAGGTACACTCACTCCTTCGGGAGTGAATTCTGGAATTTTGAAACGGTGTAAGTGAAGAAACAGCAGCACATTTCGAAGTCAACACAGTGTGAAGCTGGAGGAAAAAGAGGTCCTGATGAAAATTTATGAACCAAAATATTGACTCTCCCATTACTCTGATGCCACCTGACCTGCTGCTTTGCTCCAGCTCCAAGTTGTGTTGACACTGACTCCAGCATCTGTAGTTCTTGCTGTCTTTGAGTACATTTTGAAGTCAATTGGTGGTGTTCCCCTGTATCTGTTGCATTTTAGTTCTAGATGAAAGTACTGTGTATTGTGAAGGTGCTGTTTAAATATTCTTCGTGAATTTCTGCAGTACACCTTGTAGATAACACACTATTGCTACTAAGCAGTGTGGAAGGATTGGATACGTGTGGTTGCTGAGTCAATTTGACTGGATGATGTCAGGCTTCTTAGATCTGCACCCACCCAGCCAAGTAAGGAGCATTCCATCACTCTCATGACTTGTGCCATGTAGGTGATGGACAGTCTTTGAGTAATTAGGAGGTGAGTTACCCACCACAATAGTCCTAACATCTGTCCTACTCTTGCAGCAATTGTGTTTATGTGGTGAGTCTAGTTGAGTTCCTCGTCACTGGTAGCCATCTGGATGTTGATAGTGGGTGTTGACAGTGATGGTAATACTATTGAATACCAAGGATTGACAGTTAGATTATCTCTTATTTGAAACGGTCGTTTCCTACCATTTGCATGCCATGAATGTCACTTGCCACCTATCAACCCAAGTTATAGTGTGTTCTACTTCAGTATCTGAGGGGTCACAAAATATGCTGAACATTGTGCAATCATCAGTGAACACCACCACTTCTAACCTTATGATAGAAGGAATGTCATTAAAGAAACAGCTAAGACTCTACCCTGAGACCTTCTGCAGAGGTGCCATGGAGCTGAGATAGCTGAACTCCAATAACCACAACCATCTTCCTATGTGCCAGGTAAGACTCCAACTAGCGGAGAGTTTGCCCCCGGAAATTCATTGATTCCAGTTTTGCTTGGACTCCTTGATGCAGCACTCGGTTGAATACGGCCTTCATGTCAAGGAGTATCACTCTCATTTCACCTCTGAAATTCAGCTCTTTTGTCCATGTTTGAATTAAAGCTGTAATAAGGTCAGGAGCTGGTTGGCTATGGCAGAAGCCAAACAGTTCATTGAGCAGATTATTGCTGAGCGAATGCTATTTGATAGCACTGTTAGTGGCACTTTCCATCATTTTACAGATGATTGAGAGTAAACTGGGAAGGTGGTAATTAGTCAGGATGGATTTGCTTTGCTTTCTAGTACAGGGTATTTATGAGAAATTTCCCACATTTTTGGGAAGATGTCATTCTTCTAACTGTAGTGTACAACCTAGCCTAGGAGAGTGGCAAAATCTTCATTGCTATTATGGATTGATGTCAGCCCCTACAGCCTTTGTAGGATTCATGCTTCCAACCGTTTCTTGGTCACACATGCAGTGAGTCGAATTTTCTGAAAACTGGAATCGGTTGTGCTTGGAACCATTGGACAAGGCCATGATGCATCATCCACTTGATATTCCTGGCTGAAAATCTTAGCTGTGCCTATCACTTGTTGCTTTGCTGTTTGGAACACAAGTACTCCTGCCTGGTGGTTTCCCGAGAGTGCGACCTCACGTTTGGTTATGCCTGATGCTGCCCCTCACGCACCGCCCTGCACTCTTCATTGAACCATGAGAAGGCACATAATGCTGGACTTCACTTCTGCTGCTGTTAATGGTACACAGTGCCACGTGGATTTCCAGTCTTGAGTTGCCAGATTTGATGGAAGTCTGTCCCAGTTAGCACAGGGTATAGTGCTACACAATAAAATTGAGGGTATTCTTAATGTAAAGGCAGGACTTCATTTGCAGAAGAACTGTTCAGGGCTCAGTCTTGTTGCTACTGTGATGGATAGATGCATCTACACCCGGTAAATAAGTCAGGATGAAGTCAAGTGTATTTTTTCATTTCATAGGTTCACTCCCAACTTCCCCAGAACCAGAAACTATGTCATTTAGAACCAAAGTAGCTCAATAAGTAGTGCTACTGGGGAACCATCCTTAGTGAAGTTTAACATCCACACAGAGTACATTTGAAGTTTTTGACACACTCAGTCTGAGCGTTAGTCAGAGTGGAAGGATACTGATTTACCTTCCAAGGGAGGAGGGATGTAGTAATCAGCAGCATGCTTCCTTGCCCATGCTATACCTAAAACCATGAGATATCATGGGGCCAGAAGATATGGTTGTAACTCCAATATCAACACCCTCCAGACTGTATGTCGTTGTGCTATCATTTCTGCCAGTACGGTCCTGCTGGACGTAAAGAAAATATCCAGGTCTGGTGACGGTGGTGTCTATGACATTGGTTGTAAACTATGCATCTGTGAGTACGACCATATCAGACTACTGCCTGATGTGAAATAGCCCTGCCAATTTTTGCACCAGCCAGCTAACCACATATTAATAAGGCAGACTTCACAGGATCGACAGGTTTGTTCCTATCATTTCTTTCTGGTACCCATGCCGATGCCAGGTGATCCATCCAGGTTGAATTCTTTGTTGAGACTTTGTAATGATCGATACAACTGAGTGCTTGTCTCAGTAATTTCAGAATGTAGTTGAATATTGTTTTCTTTAATGCAGTCGTGGAGGTTGATATACCTGGATGATCAGCTCTTATTGCATGTCCTTAGCTGACCTTGAACTGAATGGCTTTCTCAGCCATTTCAGAAAGTAATTCAGAGATAACCACATTGCTGTGGGATCTGGAGTCGCATGCTGGCCAGAGCAGGTGAAGATAGTCGATTTCTTTCACTGAAGAATATCAGTGAGAAAGGTGGGTCTTTTCAACAATCGTTAATGGTTTCATGGTCATCAGTACATTCTTAAACTCATTTTTTATTGAATTCAAATTCCACTATCTGCTGTACTGGGATTTAAACCTGGGTATCCTGAACATTAGCAGAATTTCAGGATTAATTGACTCGCAATAATACCACTAGACCATCATCTCCCAATGTAGTCAACTACATTGCTGTATTTTAGGACTAACACATAGGCCAAACCATAAATAGTAGATTTCCTTCCCTGAAGGACATTAGAGAGTCATGTGGGTTTTCCAGACATTCGACAATGATATCATGGTCACCGGTAGATTCATAATTTCAGATATTCCAGTCTGTTTGTGACATAATCTGTCCATTCTAAGCTTTGTTTTCCATATAATTTTACACCTCTTGACCTTAATCTGTGAGGTCTTCCTTAAAAAGCTTAGCTTTATGGGATATTTCAGGAAGCACTTGGGAATGGAATATATTGCTATATGCCAGGAGTCACTTCAAACAAATCAAAAATGATCTAATGATTTATTTCTTCATGGGAAATTAATAATCGATGCTTATTATAATCAACTTTAAATAAGCATGATTTATTCACCTGTGTCATGTATCATTTCTTCGCCCTCTAAATCCATGGGATGGACAAGATATTCTAAAGAGGACTACTCAGGTCCACTCAGTGACAAATGCAAATGTCTGAAGACACCACTGTTATGGCACCATCATGCAACAACCTTCACGCAACTACCATCTGTGAGCAGATTCTAGACAATGATTCTCTGGTCCACAGCCATGTTGTGATCACAAATTTTCCATTGCCAGGGGACTTAGCACATGAACTTGTGCAAATCTTTGCTTGAAGTAGGGTCCTAGGTAACAGTTCTTAGCCATAATATATTGATGGTCTATAGTCAGGTTTCAGTCTCATTTCAATCCACGATGACTGTGGCTGCTTTGCTCCTGAATCCCTCATTAGCTTCTGCTGCAGATGAGACCTATAATCCTATATTGCTCGCTGCACCATCAAGGAATAGAGAAGCTTCCAGTTTCTAATTATCCCTTTAGCAATGCCTTGGAAGGTATTTACTCATAATAAAGCCACCAATAATGGCATAGTCAGGAGCTTTGCCAGAGTAAGAGTAGTTCAAACACTTTTCAAGTTTGTAGACTGTTTACAGCAAGCTTCCACAGCATTAGATTTTGGGGCCCTTGCTGTTTCCCGTGTCAACTAAGGATTTGGACTTAAGTGGAGCGAGATGACCAAGAAGTTTGTGAATAATTCAGGTGGTGCTAAAACATGTTGAGGATTGTTGTAACTGCAAGAGGGACATCAAAGGCCTGGCCATGTGTTCACAATAATGTCAAATGGAATTCAATCCTGAAAAGTGCATGTAAATGTACTTAGGGAGCTTTAACAAGGTAATGGATTACGCTAAGAACGTCAGAACTCAGAAGAATTGTTGAAGCTCAGGGGGACATTGCTGCACACATTCACAGTTCCCTGAATGTAGAAAATGGTGAAGAAGGCACTTGATATACTTATCACTATTAACAGGGGCACAGAACAATAAAGGCAGGGATGTTATGCTGGATTTGCATTAAATGCCTGTTAGGCCACAAGTGGAGTTCTGTGTGTTTCCGGTCAGCAAGAACGTGATTACATTTGAGAAGTTGCAAAGCAGGTTTACCAGTATCCTGCCTGGGCTAGCGAAGGTAAGCTATGCAGAAAGATCAGACAGGCTGGTTGTTCTCATTGGAGAGGCGATGGTTGAGTGGGGGCCACATGTAAGCATTTAATGTTATGAGGCGTAGAGAGACTGTGAACAGTGATGCACTCTCCTTCCATGACTACAGCAGTGTTAACCAGAGAACGTTGTTTAAGTTGAGAATCAGCACACTAAGAGGACATCTGAGGTGAATGTCTCCAACCCTGAAGGTAGTGGAAATTTTGAATTCATTGCCTGAAAGGTTAGTCGGGTCAGATTCTCTACAAATATTTAAGTATTATTACGATATTTACTTGCTCTACTGTAGTCTATGGGGCAGTGGGCCAAGAGCTGGAAAGTGAGATTAATGTAGTCAGATCTTTCTGGACCAATTATTGACCAAATGTTCCCAGTCTGTGCTGTAAATGTCTATGAGTACACAAGACTGTGAGTCTAAACCCTGGAAGAGCTGTGCCATTACATTTTACAAATTGGCATTTGAGCATATTCGTGATTAATCACAAGTTTTACCATGCAAATAGACAAAATATAGTTGGAATGTTTGCTTTATCCAGATTGCATATCACCGTTTCTGAGTTCAGAGAAATCCACCTCCCTGTGGAAGGGTGACTGAACCAACAAAAGGCTTGTTTTTTTTTCAGACTTGAGGACTTGATCATCAGTGCACTGCAAGAATCGGTGCTGGGTCCACCACAGTTTGTTATTTACTTAAATGATTTGACTTTGAATATTGGAGAAAAGCTGAATGAGTTTACAGATGACAACAAAATTGGTGGTGCAGTTGACAGCGAAGAAGACTACCTCAGAGCACAACGGGAACTTCATCAGATAGGCTGATGGGTGTACGAGTGGCAGATGGAATTTAATCCAGATGAATGCGAGGTACTGCATTTTAGTCGGGCAAGTCAGGGCAGGACATCCCCCAATACGACATCCCCTTCCCCACCAGTCACCACTCCCCACGCCCACAGCTGCCGTACCAAACTTTCATAAACCATCACCTTTCAAATAATAATGTGCTGTTCCATTTTTGCTATCAATGTGTGTAAACTCGCATTAATCCAAATTATACTTTATATGCCATGCATTCTACTTTATATGCTATATCATGGCACAATTTCAATAATTGTTTTGCTTGCTATAATTGCAGCTCACACTAGTAAATCTGGTAAGAACTTCACATTTATCAGGAAAATTATCATTTATCGCTTTTTTCTGCACGTCTCTTCCAATTATTTTCAACTGAATGCGATCCATTTGTGCTAGATTTCATGGGAATATTCGGAACCAAATTATACAGTTAAACTGAAATAATTAATAAATATTTATACATATATCACTGATGCAAATATACATGTATCCAAGTTATTTTGAATCACCTTTTGATCCATTATTGCAATTCTGTGTTGGGATTCTCTTTCTACATTAGGAGTCGAGGTGCTTCGATTGCAACTCGGTAACGTATTGATGCCATGTATTCAAATTGTTCACTTTCTCAATAAGTATTGTAGTACACGCGTTTCAGTTTTTAAAGTGTGGGTGAAATTCACAAAAGTTAAGATGCACCTATGTGGTAGAAAATCGGAGAACATCAAGGAAAACAACTTTTCTTTATTAAGAGATAACAAAGTGTAGAGCTGGATGAACACAGCAGGCCAAGCAGCATCTCAGGACCACAAAAGCTGATGTTTTGGGCCTAAACCCTTCATCAGAAAAGGGGGATGGGGAGAGGGTTCTGAAATAAATAGGGAGAGAGGGGATGAAGGGTCTAGGCCCGAAACGTCAGCTTTTTGTGCTCCTGAGACGCTGCTTGGCCTGCTGTGTTCATCCAGCCCCACACTTAGCTATCTTGGATTCTCCAGCATCTGCAGTTCCCATTATCTCTGATACAATTTTCTTTATTAAGACTCTGGTTAATCTTTAAAAAATGAATATTCCCACAACCAGTGTTTTGACAGATTACTGTCAATTCCTGGAAATACCTGGTACTATGTATACTGGTGGATTATCACGACCATTTCCTTTCTCTCCAGTGCAAAGTAAGCTGGCGCCTCCTATGCTTTGAGTTTGATTTGGAACTCCATTTGATTTATACTTAAAAACAGCATTGTATGAACAGGACAGTGAGGGTGAAGGGTTTCCATGGGAATTTGTCAATGATAGCATCTCATTTCTTTAAAACGGGTAATCTCCAAACAGAGACCAAGCTTACAATAAGTAACAGGGTAATTGGTGACTTTATTTTAACTTTTATATTTTGTACATTGTTTTCCCAATCAGAAACAAGTCTTCAGATTATATGTGAACTTCGACTTTTGTCAGTTAAACTGCAGAAACTCAGTACAGCAATTCAGTTCAGAAATGCATTCCATTGGGACGTCTCAACCCAGGATTTTTTTTCTGGCTATCGCTCAACTAGCTGCACAGCTTGTCATTCATTGCAGAATATCTAGTCTGGATTTCACACTCACAAAGGAGCTACCAAAATAATAACGGATTTGCAACCTGTGGGAACAGCAAGTTTCTGAAAGTGTGAACACCGCAGTTTATCAATGTGAAGGCATGGATGACCATCAAAAAGCCAGGTAGTGCTGGAGTTCCCTGTGTTCTGCCTAGCTTTCTAGCCAGTACTCACTTCTAACTAATAATAACAGCCATGCTTAGTCTGTCGACAGCAGCATAGGTGTTTGAGAAAACCTAAACTTTAAAACAGATAGCTATCCTTGCAACTCCTTATGGAGCTTTCTCAAGGTCAAACTAGAGACAGGCAACAAATATGAAAAGAAATCAGGTTTTCGGGTCTGGTGACCTTTCTTCGGTTCTGAGGAAGGGTCACTGGAACTGAAACGTCAACTCTGATTTCTCTTCACAGATGCTGCCGTAGCTGCTGAGCCTTTCCAGCAACTTCTGCTTTTGTTTCTGATTTACAGTATACGCAGTTCTTTTGGTTTCTATTGATGGTAAACAAATTCTAGCCAATCAGCAACACCCACGACCCACGATTGAATAATAACGGAAAACTTGTGTACATTTCAACCATTCAGGTAATTTACGGAGAATGACACAGACTAGGCAATTTGCTGATGAGAAATGTGGACTCCTTACGTATCTGCAAGCAAAAATTTGTTGAAATTACTCAGAATTTTGGATCATCATGGTATAATGATTTGCAAGTTATAAACTTTATTGTATTTGAGATCAGAGGTTGGAGATTTCATTTTTTATGTAAGATTGCTTGTCATTAGTACCAAATTTAAATTAATTTAGAACCTTGTTTTTGTACTAAAACGATAATTAAACAGCAGGAAAAATACTGAGAGATTCAACTGTAAAGTCCGGCTGTTACTGGCAGAGGAAAACTCAGGGTGCCCACTAACCCACACTTCTGTCTGCTCCACTAGCTTCTAAGATCAAAGAAAACAAAGGTAAGCTATACAAGATCACAAATATATCAATGGTTAATTTATCCGTGTACAAGTAAGTAAATTTGGGTTTATAATTCATAATTTATTGTCGCTGCAATGTGTGCAACTAAAGTATGGGTCTCATTAAACATATCCTATAAATGAGAAAATAAGTTTGGCAAATGCTACTGTTTGCTCAGAGGGTAAAAATGAGGGAGCAAACATATCGGTAAAAAGGCTGATCTAACCATACCTTTTTTTGGCTTAATTAAGTTAATTAAATAAGCAACCATTTCTGTTAACTGGACAGGGTGTTTGGAAATAACTCAAGAAGCATTACTGAGGCAATTGCAAATAGCATCACTTCTAGTTTCTGGCAATTTGTTCTATAACACTTAAGAACAGTCATCAACAATTGAACTGTAGACCAACCTAATATCATATTGTGAGTTAAATTTAAACTAAAACATTCAAATGCGAAAACGTGTTTTGTCTCACAATGAATGTACGGAATTCCTGCCTCAAGAAATTATATATTTAAAATTCCAGAACTAAAGCTGACTGATTTGTGAAAACACACAAAACTATTACCGAGATTTTTCATTGAATGAGATGCAACCATCGAACGCAAATTTATATCATTCTTCGTTGAAGTTATTTTGGACGTATGAATGACAATGATGGTGATTATTTCATTCTTGAGGAATACATGTTACATCCAGCCTAGGCAACGATTATTAGTGGATTGCATTCTTTCTTTCACGGGATGAGTATTAATTTGCTTTCAATATTTTATGCACTATATTCTTTTAGGTGCTTCTATGTTTGATAGAAATCTTTACACATGGTTCAGATCTATGCTTGAAGTGAATGTTTAGTGCAAAGTTAGTCCTACGATTAATGTGAACCTTAAAACAAGAGCGGGCAATGATTGTTGTGAGTCATTGATAAAAGGTCATCCTACATTTAATGTGAATCTTTCAGAGAAGATCTGCTGTATGTTTGATGTGACCCTTCAATATATCATCAGTTGTGTATTTGCTGTGAATCTTCAGTACATAGTCAGCTCAATGTTTCTGCAAATCTTTAATAAACATTAAGTCCAACTTTTGCCGTGATTCTTTAACAAATGCCCAATCCTATGTTTAATGTGAACATTTTTTACACAGACAACTCTCTGTTTGGTGTAAACCTATAAATACATGGTCAGTTCTCTGTTTGATGTGAATATAAAATCCCAGACAGCCAAATGCTTGATGTTATTGTTCAAAACAGGGCCAGCTCTATGTTTGAGGAGAATCTTGAGTACTTGGTCAGTTATGTGATTGAAGTGATTTTTTTTAATACATTGTTGGCTGTATGTTTGATTTACCTCTTTAATACAAGGTCAGCTTTCTTATTGATGTGCATCTATAAAACATGGTCAGCTCTTGGTTCAATGTGAATCTAAAATACAGGATCAACCAACTATTTAATGTGTTTCTTCAACAGATAGCCATTTCTAGTCAGATGTGAATCTTTAACATGATGTGAATCTTTAGTATATGTTGAGCTGCATTATTTAGGGCATTATTTAAATTGGCAAAAGAACTGTGGAGGTTTAAGAGTATATGGATTATAAGAGTAAGGTATTTTTCCTGGAATTCTACGATATGCTTTTGAAACCGCTTCTGGTGTAACATGAGTACTTTTGCCCCCTTTAGTAATGGAAAGCTGTCACTTATTTGGAAGCAGTTCAATGAAAGTCCGCTAAAATGATCTATGTTAAGAAGAGATTCACTAATGAGCGAAGGCTATATACGTTGGAAACCTACACACTGGAAGTTAGAAGAGCAGAGATGATCCGATTGATTCATGGCTCTTAGAGGTTTAGTATGATAAATGTTGAGAGCACATTTCCCCTCATGGGAGCATCTAGGACCAGAGGGCACAGAATAACATGGCATCAATTGAAGACTGAAATGAGGAGAAATTTCTTCTCTCAGAGGATTGTGAATCTTCAGTACTTTCTACAGAGAACTATTGAGGCAGGGTCCTTTTTGATTTAAGACTGAGATTGATAAATTCTTGATCATCAGAGGAATCAAGCCTTTTGAGAAAGCTGCAAGAACCTGGCCATGGGGAATTTCAAATCAATTCATGATTCCTTTTAATGGCTGAGTAGACTTGAGGGGTTGAACTGCGTTCCTGTTTCATATGTTCTTATTGTGCATGGTATTGCAGTTGTTTCAAGATGAATAGCCTTTGATGTGACCTAGAGTATTCACGCATGGAGAGTAAATCTTAAACTTTATCACCTACCAACTGTGAGATCTTTGACAGTAAATCAAACGGCATGGTGGCTCAGTGATTAGCACTGCTACCTCACAGCACCAGTGACCTGCGTTCAATTCCACCCTCAGGTGACTATCTCTGTGGAGTTTGCACATTCTCCCCGTGTCTGTGTGGGTTTCCTCTAATGTTCCGGTTTCCTTCCACAGTCCAAAGACGTGTAGATTAAGTGGTTTGACCATGCTAAATTGCCCATAGTGCTCTGGAGGTGAGGTGGATAAGAGAGAGAAGGGTCTGGGTGGGATTCTCTGAGGATCGGTGCGGGCTTGTTGAGCTGAAGGGCTTATTTCCACAAAGGATTCTATCATTCTAAATCTCAAGGCTTCTATGAGCGGTGTACCATACTATAGGCAGATTTAAATTCTGCAGTAAATCTAATCCATTCAATCTATGATTTACAAATGGGCAGAATGTAAGTATGACAATGACATATGCAAATCACCTCTCATTTTGTTAAATAAATGCATCCTTTCCTTCAGACTATAAGAAAAATATGGAGAGTCTAGGTAGGGATAATTTGTTTCTCATACCTATGCTAATGCCAACATTTTCAAAATGCTTGAAATACCTACAAGCCACATGCTTGGCAAATAATGTAACTAACAATGTTGAGAATGGTTTTCCTGGGCGAGCAAAAGACAGCATAGTAATTATTTGCCAAATGGTTAAATATTTAGACCAAAAAAAGAATTATTTTCCAAAGGTCCCTGAAGACCTTTGGAAAATAATTGAAAACTATGTGGCTTCTCAGAATGCCAACATTTTTCATTCTGTTTTTATCAATAACTTTTATGTAGTCAATGCATTTCACATTGGCATTTTCAATAAAATTTATGACGGTGCACTATAATGCTTAATGCAGTTACACAAAATAAAACTGGCTCACTAACAATGGAAAAGTGGATCAGAAAGTTGCAATGTGAAAATTAATTTCAAAAACAGTCGCTACTGTTTTATCCAAAACCTTGCGTTTGAAATCATCACTAACGTATATGAACTTATACCCTGTAGTTAGTGCGCAAATGGAGGATTACACAGAGTTTGTTAGTTCTCATATCAGTCAGAATTGTACAAAATCTTGACTATCTGCATAGTATCATAGCTGGTCAGAAATATTGACTTTAAATTGAATTTAACCTGTTAGTTGATTTCAACCCCTAACAAAGCAGGACTGAATGCAATCCATGAATGCTACATTACTTGGATGGGATTAAATGGTTGTTTAGTTTAATGCAGTAGACGTGCATCTTTCCAAAATACGAGCTGCTTTCTCCCAGGTAAAAATGTAATTGATATATACTACCAGGTATAAAGTCTTATCCCAATTGCGAAGTTTAGCTAACTGAAAATCAGTAGCTACCAGAAAGAGTGTTGTAGTCTATATTTCCCTCAGGTATAAAATAACCAACGAGAAGACGTATGTAAAAAGTTTGAGACTCAATTTGATTATTCAGCCCTCCTTCTTATAAAAATAATTTTAACCAATTACATACGTATTCGCATCAGAATTATCCCACTCGGATATGTGACATACAAAAAAAATTAGGCAAGTTATGGCAGTTTCTGAATACCACAAAAAAGTGTGCATAGATTTCAATATACTTGCAGGATGAAGCCTGGTGGTTGTGTTGAAGTGTCAAATATTAAGCATTAATTTCCTTTTTTATTTTATGTTTGTAATGAATGAATATTTTGAAATATTTTCTTTAAAAAATGTCACTTTAATTGTTGCTCATAGAGGCGCAGCTCAAAGTTGCAACAAAAGGTACAAACTCAAAACGTGTCTTTGTTCCAACCGTAATGTTTCTCCTTCAATAGCTGCATCCTGTATTCAATCTCACATTTGTTAGATATGCTAAAAGTGCCAAATATTATACAGATGATTTACATAATCGAGTCATGCACATATGCATGCAATCAAACTTAGCAAACGTGGAAATTTATTCATTTATGTTTGTCATAGAAGCAATTTAAACTGTTTGAGAAGGTTAAAATCAAACATCTACGAAGTTGCAAAACAGTTTGAAACGTACTTCTGCATACTTATAAAATGATTGAATGCTCACGTATTTACAACATTGGCACTGAATTTCAGATAGTATAAAGGTAACAAATGCAAAATCTCCACACCAAACTGCATTTCCATTTCACTCACTTGATAAGCTAATATGACTTGTGTTGTTTATTTTCCTACAATATTACCTTTCATAAGAGAAGTTGACTCCTGAGCTTTGACATTGGGTAGATTGGTAAAGTACAACCAAAAAGGCCATTCGTTATCATCCAAGAATGTCTGGATTTACACATCTCCAGAAAAAACATTGCATAACAAATTACGGAAGGCTTTTAGGGCTTGAAGCTCATACTATTCTGAATTATATGGATGCACACATGACCACTTTCCAGAAATGGAACTTGTGCTCTCGCAATGTTGAAGATAAACTACTTTGTCTGGTTCCAATATCTCCAAAATTAAACTGAGTGTAGTCATATGAAAGCTATTGTGAGCCAGAATCTGTCGAAACCAACCATAAAACCTAATTATGAATGTCTGTTCTGTTCCCAACAGGGAATGTATCTAAGCAAAGGCAGCAGTGCTGTAACCTGTGAAATGCCATTACAACAATGTTAAATTTTAAACTAGTTACAAGACACAACAAAGCATAGTAATACATAGTAAGGCATATTTAGTAGGAGGCAATGACCCAGTGATACTATCACTGGACTGTTAATCCAGACACATGGGTTTCATGGCAAGATGTGTGTGTAGGGTACAAGCGCAAGCTGACCTGAGAATTATTCAAGAATCAAATCAACAATTGATTTAATCCTACATTTGTTCATTGACAGCTAATTGAATAGAAAATAGAATAAAACAAGTTTTGAAGGCTTGTTATTGTCTAAGAAATGAGTGTAATCATTGATTATTAAGCACATCTGACTCCGTCAATGCCAAAATTTACATTAATGCATGTGAGGGATTGTTTCATTTCACATTTTATTCCACCTAATGTTTGAGAAAATCAAATATGTTTAAATATTTTTATTTGGTTGGTTGAGATTTGGAAACTTCAAAGCGAAGCCTTGAAGACAATGGTGAGTAAAAGTGCAGCCTTACATTTTGCAGCGCATGTAAATTGTAATAAGGCTTTTCTTCTGGTTGTGTAAATATCTAAAGAATTGATTGAGAGACTATTATTCAAATTCTATCATCACAACTGGAAAAACTGAAATCAGTTGATTTAACTCAGCAATTAAAAGTCAGTACAGGCAGTGCTGTCCATGAATCTGCAAGGATTTTGCAATATTCCATCTGACTCACAAACTGTTAGATGGATATGTGATTCTGGGTCAGCAGCAATATGTTTGATTCTAAAATAACCCATCGAACAGGCTGGCAACCAATTCAACAGTGTGATTATCACCCTCTTCTGCAGATGGGCAAATTGGCAGTGTTGGGGCACATATGCAGACTATCTTACGACACATCTGTATCAATATTACTAATAATATGGACTGTCAAAGACTATCAATAGTTGAAATATCTATTGTAAAGGAAAGGTTACAATCAATGCAGGAGCATTCCACTCTATCATTTCGGAAATACTCCACAAAAAAGGACTTTTTGCATAATTTGATATCTGTACAAGAATTATTAATACTTTTGTGCAGATGAATTTGCTGAACGATCTTTGTTTTCTTGACAGCAAAAATTCTGAAAGAGAAAGACAATGGTAAATGTTTTAAAATGCCTTGCTTTAAACACTGCTTCTGAAAATAGGTTGATATTTCCTCTGATCAGCGTTTAAATCTTGTTTGTCTTGTATTGGATACAATTAGAATAAATTCAAAATATAAGTAGCATGTTTCTATTCAGTAGTCTTAAGATTATGGAATGAAATTAACATAATTTGGGCATGATTATTGCCCATAAAAGAATATCTGTTCATCCAGATTCATTAAGCCTGGCGACAGTGGACTAGGACCACAAATATGCTATAAATTAATCTATAATTGTTTAAAATAATAATCAATTCACTGATGCCCTTAAACAAAGGGAGACTTTTCGATATTTGCATCTTGAAAATCCATAATACTGATGTATATCACAGTATGAACATAAAATGAATTTGTCTGCAAAATACTGGCTCAATCAGACTCCCTGTTGTCAAACACAATGTTCATCTTTGCTGTCAATAAATTGTAAGTCAGACATGCGACATATATAGGGTCAAAACCAGATATGCAATGTCAATCTGTCCATGTTTGCAGTCCCATGACCTCATACCAGAGGAAAAGTATTTCATCGATTTGCACAGCTTCTGTAAATGACTCTGTAGGCTTATAGTGATCTGTCAATGTTGCAACCTTCCATTTAGCATTGAGGCATTTGGCATTCACAAAACATCTAAAATTGATTCCTGCTGCTTGACTTGGTATCAATAATGAGAATTCCTTGCCAGAAACTGGCTATGATCCAAAGGAAAAACAGCATTTATCAATTCAAATGTAGGTGGCTTTGATATCACAACCTCGCTGGGCTAATGTAGAGATCGTTCAGTAATTACCGACTTATTTTTCAGAACTCCGTATTTTTGAACGGAATCTCACAATTGCAGGTATTGATACAGTAATGGCTTTGTGTTCATGATTCAAAAAATTTCTGTAAATGTTCAACTTCCTTGAAATGCCAGTGAAAATACTACACAAATAATTTGATATGAAATGATCAGATTTCAACTTTTTTTTGCAATTTTGAATTGTTTCTGCTACTAAAAGGATTGTCGTAAACTGTCACTATGTTTATACAGTTATGTTTTTTTTAACAGAGCTCAAGCTTAGTGAGAGAGAAGCTGGTAAATATACGAAAGCATGTTAACCAAAAGAAAACCTACAATTTTCAACTTAATTCAATATATTAATTCATTAATTTTATGTTACCTTGTGTCGTTAATTATTTGAAAATGCTTTTTACAATAGAGACGGCCTACATCTCATTTTAAAACTTGTCACTGCCTGTATGATACGATCTTTGATGAGTCAACCAGAGCTATACTCTGAGCCAGTTTGAGACCAGCAACATTTTTGTTTAAGTTGTGAAATATCAGATATTGACAAAGAGAATTAAACATTACTGAAAGAAATAAAATAAACTTTACTACACACCGTCAGAATAATAAATACTGGTAGCATCTACATTTTACTCAAACATTGAAAATAATTGCCTATGTAATGATAAATTAGCAGAGAAGTTCTGTTTGAACAATATACCTTCCATATTGATGTAACATTACAGATCCCACATTTTGTCATCAACTCACGCAGACTTTGATAATTACTGCAAGTTTGTAATCTCGTTAACGCGCTGTTTTCCTCATGAGGAAACAAAAATTGCTTACGTCCAAAACTCCAACCTCTGAACAGCCCTTGAAACTGCTCTCACCTGAATACCTTCTGGTTATCTGGTTGTTCAATCTCTTTCCCCGCGTCTGTGCTCGCCAAAAGAGCTAAGACTGCATTCTAATAAAGACTCCCGGGCATGCGCACAGCACGAAGAGCAGAGGGCATTTTTTTCTTTAAAATGATTATCCTTGCCCACAAACCACCAGCACAAATCCAGACTGTTAACTGCTATTTCAGTCCAAGAATCCTTGTTCCAAACTTCAACTGAACCAAATGACTCCCATGGATTGTCTGGACTATCAAAACTTGTTCTTGGCTGCGTGTGACTGTCCCTTGATTTTCCATCAATCCAAATCACTTCATGCCTGCTGATTGCAATTCTAACTGAATGGGTACCTTACAAGTCTTCTCCAACTGGGATCTTTCCCTCGAGGCCTGTCTCTTCACTTCTGTGACACAGGACTTTGCTTGCACTGTAATATTGATTCCCGTGGTCCATTTAGATTTCACCACCAGACAATCAATTAATAATCATCAGTGGTCCCTTACAAACGAGAATGACCCTCTTTCCCTCTCAGACAGAGTCTAAAGATAGCTATGCAGCCTGATATGGATCCCACAGGCTCTGTTACAGTTGGGGCAGGTAACAAAACAAGAGATTGTGTTTGGGGCATTGGTGTTTCAGCGCACTCCAGTCACTATACTCACCTGGCTTTCCTTTTTCCTGACAGTAAGTTCCGAGATGCTCAATGCCTTCCTGGATGTTCCTTCTACATTTTGTATAGTCTTGGACCAGTAATTCCCGGGTGTCTATGTGAATGTAACACTTCACCAGAGAAGCCATGAGGTTATCACTGAAGCAGTTACTCTGTTTTCCTGGGGTTTGCCTGTGATTTCGAAGCTTGGAGTAGAGCCCCTGCATGGGGAGCCTTATGTTGGTCATGTGGACCATGTGCTTAACCCATGAGGGCCAGTCAAGGGGGCGTCAGTGCCTCGATGCTGGGGGTGTTGGCCTGGTCAAGGACCCTGATCTTGGCGCATCTTTCTTCGCAGTGGATTCACAGGATCTTTTGCAAGCAGTGTTGTCGGTAATGCTCCATTGCTTTGAGGAATCTGCTGCAGACAACTCATGTTTCAGAAATGAACAGGGGTGCATGAACCACCACAGCACTGCAAACTATGAACTTGGTGTTGGATTTCATGTTGTTGTCCTCAAACACATTTTTTCTCATGTAACCAAAGCTATGTTAGCACACAAGAGGCGACGCTGGATCTCTTCATCAGCATGTGGTTTGGCCAACAGAACACTTCCACGGTATTGGAAATGGTCAACGTTCTCTGAGGCCTCCCCATGGTCGTTGATGATTGGAGGTTTGCTCCTCAATGCTAAACCAGGCTGATGAAAGGCTTTCTTCACGCAGACATTCAGGGTAAGACTCATGCTCTCATATCCCTCCATAAATATGCTGGCAATGGTTTGGAGTACGTCTTCGCAGTTTGTGCTTGCGTAAGCATCCTCTGCATACTGCAGCCCGATGACACTAGTTGGGGTGACTTTGGTTTTAGCTTGAAGGCAGCAGAGGGTTGAATAATTTCCCGCAGGTTCTATAAGTTAGCTCCACTCCAGCATGGAGCTTAATAGTGGGAAGGTGAAGCATTGCAGCAAGGTTGATCAAGAGCAGTGTTGGGGCAATGGCACAGCTCTACTTGACACCAGTCCAAACAGGGAACAGGCCAGTAGTGGGGCCAGTTGTCATTACCACGACTTCCACGCCGTTGTGGTGCAGGCGAAGGATGTTGACAAACTTTCTGGTGCAGCCAAAGCGGAGAAGGACACTCCATAATGCTTCGCAATTGACATTGTCAAAGGCCTTTGTCAGGTTGAAGAAGGCCATACATAGGGGTAGGTTCCTTCCTCTGCATTTTTGTGCATCTGTCACACAGTGAAAATCATGCCTGTTTTGACACTCTATGGCTGAAAGCCACACTGCGACTCCATGAGGAGCTCCTCAGCCACAGGAAGGAGATGATTGAGGCCAACCTTGATGACATTGGTGAGACCAATACACAGATCCACCTTTCACCATAGAGATGCATCATTCGTGTTTAACTGGGATTTTTAAGACTAACAAGAAAATTACTCACCCTCTGTAATGAAGAAAGAGCATCTGATGATAGTAAAGATTTAATGGGCATTAGAGTTTATCAAAAGGGTTTCAGAGATAATTCTGAATGTTTGTATAGAAAAAAGAGTTGCATAAAAAGTTCAATGTTCATGGGTCGTTCCATGTTCTAGGATCCTCATTTATATTGTATACTAAGCAGCACCTGGTCACTTATACTTGGGCACCATTCATCAAATCCATTCAGTTCCAGGCTGCAATGTAACCTTTCTCCAAACATGAAGGAAAGGCCTCAATTGCAGAAGAGAAAAATACTGACAACAACAATTGACTGAGTGATACACCGAGAACCATTAGCAAATTTGAAATCAATGGGAAACGAAGTAAACATAATCTCTGTTTGTGAAATACTTAGTATTTTTACGAATCCCCCTACCTCAACACTGAATGAAACACTATTCCCCCAAGTTGAATATCACTTGGAGGAAATGCTGAGGGTTTAAATGCCATTGCACAAACTCTGACTCATATACTTCAATGTCCATCACCAAGAGTCCATTGTAGCACCACTACTGAGACCCTGGGATGAATCATAACAACATCACTGGTAAACTGGAACTGAAGAGGAAAACAACAATAAGAAAAATCTTAGGTAACAAGGTGTAGAGCTGGATGAACACAAGTTGCATCAGAGGAGCAGGAAAGCTGATGTTTCGGGCCTAGACCCTTATTCAGAAATGTCTTTCTGGAGGGAGGAGGGTAAATTCTTCAAGGTAGACATCCCTAGAAGAGGCTTTGCAGTGGTGTTAAAATTGCTTCAGAGATGGTAGGAGCTGCAGATGCTGGAGAATCTGAGATAACAAGGTGTGGACCTGGATGAAAAGGCCAAGCAGCATCAGAGGAGCAGGAAAGCTCACGTTTCGGACCTAGACCCTTCCAACATCTGCAGTTCCTACTATCTCTGAAACAATAAGAAAAATCCTACTTGATCCCATGCTTTTCCATTTGCAAGTAGCAGAAGCATCAGTCCTTGACAGTGTCCATAGAAATATTCACCATTCAACAATGCAAAGCCCCATTGTCACATGAGGATAATTCCACTCTGTTCCATGATCTTTCCACCACGCTAAAGAAGATATACTTCAAACAGATCTACTAACTTAAAAATGGGAATCCACGAGGAACTGTGAGGATCAACAGGGACAAGATTGTACCAAGCCACAATCTCAGAGCCACGCTTCGTGTTCCCGCTACAATCACCACCAATAAAATGGAATCAATATTAGTTAAGTCAAAAATTCAGTCCAACATCCAAGGGCTATCACCAGGCTTAATTCTAAGTGATTATCAATCTGAATTAGCTGTTGAACAAGATAGCTTGCACCTCATAAAAACAAGCAATGTGCAACAGACAGAGCTAAGTAATTCCAAGACAATGGATGAGATCTAAGTTCTGTGGTCTTGCTATATTCAATACTGAAGGGCGCTGTCTACTTAAGCAACTCACTGGAAGAGACAGATCCAGAAATATTCCCATCCTCAATGACAGAGGAACCCGGCATCTTCGCAATCAAAAAATGTAAAACCTGCATGCAGAGGCGCTGAGTGGACGGTATACCTTAGATAAGCATACCTAAGTATGAAGGCCACAGCATCATACATGCCAATTCAATTCGTTCCACGTGATGTCAAAAACAGATGAAGATACTAGGTCTACAGAAGTTCTTCGAACATTCTGGTTATGATACTGAAGATCTCTACACCAGTTATAAATATAAACTTCGCCAGGTTCTTCAACAGAAGAGCTGATAATCACCAGGAAATGTGAAGACTTGCCCAAATAAGCCCTGTCCACAAAAATTCAACAAAGACAATTACTGCAGAAGGGCAAAGTGACAGAAAACATCATTAACTAAGCTATGAAACAGCAAATGAAATACACTTGCTTATTGATGGTCTGTTTGTGTTATGCCAGGCTATTCAGTTCCTGTGTTCATTTCAATTTTTGTCCAATCATACGCAAAATAGCTAAAGTAAATAGGCCAAGAATGGATTACTGCCATTGATATCAAGGCAGTACTTGACAGATTTTGGCTTCAAACAGGTCCAATAAAATTACACTTAATAGAAATCACATGGAAGAAAGTCTATTCCTTGGAGCCAAGTCTTCAGATCAAGTTATTGAGGTTGTTCAATGTCAATTATCACAGCCATATATCAATTCAGGAGTTGTTCGTTGGACTGTCTCAGAGGTAATCATCATCAGCGACTTTATCAATTACTAGACTGCATTTAATGTCAGGAAGTCATGATATCCAGTGATAATTTGCAGTGTCGTGCCCAAATACATCTAGAGCTGTACATCATTCAAATTTGAACAAATACTTTGTGCCATTCTTTACGGTGGATCACACGAGTAACATCACACAACTTCAAGAAAGTTGGGAGGCAGAGGTGAGTATGGTAGGAATTGCCCAGGAGAAAATGCTAGAAAAAAAACTGAAAGGTTTGAACATGGATAAATCCCCTGGACCAGATGGACTGCACCCTAAAGTTCTGAAGGAGCTAGCTGAAGAGATAGTGTAGGTGATCTTTCAAGGATCACTGGAGTCAGGGAGGATCCCAGAGGAAAATCAGTAATGCAACTCCCCCCCCCCACCCCCCAACCCATCTCCCTCCTACCACCATTTAAGAAGGGCTTAAGAAAAAGGCAGGAAATCACAGGCCAATTGGCCTGACCTATTTGTTAGTGAGATTTTGGAGTCCATTGTGAAGGGTAAGATATCTGAATACCTAGAAATGCAGGGAAAAGTAAGTCCAAGTCAGCATGGTTTTGTCAAGGGATGCCATGCCTGACAAATTTACTTGAATTCTTCAAGGGGGTAATGAAAAGATTAGACAAAGGAGAGGCAATGGATGTTATCTACTTGGACATCCAGAAGGCACTTGACAAGGTGCCGCACAGGAGACTGCTCAGTAAGATAAGAGCCCATGGTGTTAGAGGCAAGACACTGGCATGTTTAGAAGATCGGATTCCTTGGAAGAAAGCAGAGTGGGATAAAAGGGGCATCCCCAGGATGGCAGCTGGTGACTAGTGGTGTTCCGCAAGGGTCAGTGCTGGGGCCACAACTTTTCACGCTTTACATTAATTATTTCAATAAAGGAGCTGAGAGCATTCTGGCTAAGTTTGTAGATGATACAAAGGTACGTAGAAGAACAGATCATATCAAGGAAGTAGGGAGGCTGCCGATATATTTAGACAGGTTAGGAGAACAGGCAAAGAAGTGCAGATGGCATACAACATGTGGAAGTGCGAGTTCACGCACTTTGGTATGAAGAACAGAGGCATAGGCTAGTTTCTAAATGGGAAGAAAACTCAGAAATCTGAAATGCAAAGGGACTTGGAAGTCCTCGTCCAGGATTTTCTGAAGGTTAACTTGCAGGTTGAGTCACTATTTAGGAAGTCAGGAAGGATGCATTTACCCTGGGAGCAGTTCCAGAGGAGTTTCACAAGAATGATCCCAGGAATGGAATGCTTAACATATGAGGAACTTTTGAGGACGCTGGGTCTATACTCGAGTGAGTTTAGAAAGATGAGGGGATACCTAGTTGAAACTTACAAAATACTGAAAGGCCCGGACAGAGTGGACGTTGGGAAAATGTTTCCATTAGTAGGAGATACTAGGACCCGAGGGCACAGCCTTAGAGTAAAGGGAAGACTCTTTAGAATGGAGATGAAGAGAAATTTCTTTAGCCAGAGAGTAGTGAAACTTTAGAAGCAGAAGGCTGTGGAGGCCAGGTCATTGAGTATATTTTAGACGAGCATAGATAGGTTCTTGATTGTTAAGGGGAAACAGAAGTTATGTGGAGAAGGCAGGAGAATAGGGTCAAGAGACCTATCAGCCATGATTGAATAGTGGAGCAGACTCGAAAGGGCCAAATGGCCTAATTTTGCCTCTAATGCCTTGTGGTCTTATGGTCTAAGTCATAACTCGAACATTCTCCAGGATGTTTTGTAGCATTTAGCTGTAGATTGTTAAATAAACTGAGTGCAAAAGCTTTTCATTATCAGAAAGCAACGTAGGTAAAGGAATTGATTTTGAAAATATATAATCTGCATTGATAAACCTTGATGGATGTTCAAACAGATTTACAACAGATACAATCAACTTGGTAATGCTAGAAAGAAACAATTCACAGGCTTCATAGCTGACGAAGACCTGGATGCCAAAAGAAACTTGCACCTTTCAAATTGCTGTGTTATCTTTTAACTGAACAGTACCAATAGATGAGATTTCAGGTCAATATTTCAACTGAGAAGCAAAAGTGTATCGTACAATCTCATACTACCATTATTATGTCATTTATCTGCCAGTAATTTTATTGAGTTTGTAGGTATCTGTGCACTTCACAATTGTCGATGGGAACCCAGTCTCATTTGAATCAATTCAACAGAAAAAAAGAACTCTTTTGTGAAGTTTGTATACTTACTGAAATTGAATTTATCAAACAAAACTTAACACACATCAAGATCGGTGTGCCATTTTAACCTCAGCATCTAATAACCATTTGATACTTTTCTATTGACTATGGTAGAACACAATTCTCTGATCACTGTAGAGTCAATGCTTTTCAAAATGAAATGGCCTCCGAGCAAATTTTGATTTGTTCTTTGTCTACATCAAGGCACAGCATTGAGTGGCTACAAGCTGTGAATAAATGCAGTATCCATATCAACTAATTGTGATTGAGGGTAAAATGTCACACTGTGCCATGCAAGAAAATGTCTTCAATAGGAAATGCTCAAAATTGAAATAAATGTTCTAACAGTGAAATATACCGTCTAACTGGTCTTTCTTTTTTGTTTACAGAACTGAACAGAATAAAGAGATCCCCAATGGAAGGTGACACAACAATGTTGAGAAATCAGTTTGTGATGTTTGGAAGTAATATTTTCACAATTCAGTGAGAACCATAGAATACAATAGCACGTGACCTGTTTTGAGCTGCTAATGTTTAAGTGAGCTACCAAGTAAACTTACTTTTCTGTCCATTCACAATAACTGTGAAGATGCTTTGGCATTAGATTTTACTACATGAATTTACTATGCAATAAGAAAAGATAATTTTTGACTGAAGAAGATTTTGAACAAGGAAGTCATTCATATGGATCTCCAGTTTAGGTGTGTGCAAAACTTTCAGATCCCCATCTCTAATTTGATTTCTTTTATGAAATCCAGGAATGAAAAACTGCCCTTTGATTGATTGGTTTTAAGCAGTAAATTTTAATGATAACTGGAGAAAATACAAGCACCCACCCCAGTACATTCGATGAATCAATTTTTTTAAAAATACTAATTCACTAACATTCATTGGCGATCCCTAATTACCCAAACAGCAGTTGAGAGCCACCTTGCTGTAGGAATGGAATAACATGTAGGCCAGACTGGATAATAATGGCAGTTTCCTTCCCTAAAAGAAATTAGTGAACCAGACTTTTTTTCCTGACAATCTACAACAGTTCCACGATCATCATTATATTAAATTCAATCCCAAGTCTCCAGAATATTACCTAGGTCTCTGGATTAATTATCTCAGCAATAATACTGCCACACTATTGTCTCATCAATTGTCTGATGATCAGGCTGATGCTTTTACAACACTTATGTTCGACCATTATATGTATATCTTTGCTATAGTTGGGTCATCCGAATTCTGTTTCTGGAAATCTTGGTTTTTCAACATTTATTCAACATTTAAGTTTGGGAAAATGTCATTTGACATACAAGGCCTTCACCATTAATGAACAGAAAATTAATTATATTTTAAACGTTATTAATTTGTCGTGATCTTTTAAGCACATAAGTAGAACTAAAGAGCCCCAAACAATGTCTTGTTATCTTTTGCAAACCCATTCTCCCTCTTGATTCCAACATCCACTCCAAATGGCTGAGTCTTTGTGCGTGTGTGCTTGCACGTGTGTGAATGTGTGCATGCACGCACGTGTGTGTGAGTTGTTTTTGTGGAGCATTGCTAAAGCTTTTTAATATGCTGTACGATGCACCAAAATGACCATCCTCACATCCTGAGTTGATTAGGCTAATTAAAATTGAGGCACCCTGTTACTCAGAATAATGGGTCAGTACAAAAATTTTGCTATGACAGTATAAGATGTTTCTGGGCCTTTGCAATCCCATCAATCATAAATAAGCGATAATACTTGTAGCTAAATGACAAAACCCTAGACATACACTTTGACGTCGCAGAAGTGATGGCCTAAGAGGTATAATGGCTGGACTGTTAATCCAGGGACGAAGGTAATGTTCTGGTGATGCCATTTTGATTACTGCCATGGCAGGCAGAGGATTTTGAATTCGATTTTAAAGAAAAATTTGGAATTAACAACCTGATAATGTCCATGAATCCATTGTCAATTATTGGTAAATCCATTTGGTTCAACAAGGCCCTCTAAGGAAGGAAGCTGTCATCCTTTCAAGAAATGCTGCCTAGCCAGCAGTATAAAATATAAAGAAAAATAAAATGTCCTGATGTTCAAACAAACTTTGTGCATCCACTGTGACCTATGTAGAAGAGGCACTAAATTACTTACCTTAACAGTGTTAATGACAGTTCATGTTATGCTTGAAAAATTAAGTTCAGAGTATCAGATAAGCTACAGTTTAATTTCTTAATCGTGCTTCTAGTCAAATAAAACAGGTAGTAGGGTTATTTTTGGTTCTGTTAATTCTCAGAAAATGTAAGAGTAAAGAGAGAAGCACAGCACAGTGGTAAGTAAAATGTTATACTTTGACTTGCTTATGGGGTCAAGTTGGTTCTGCAAGTTGACAGGATTTGGAAACTGCATGTGCCAGATTGCAAATGATTCGCCCAGAGTTTTGACGCCAAGCAGAACCTCTCAATATTGTGGCAGAAACAGTCATTAAAAAAAAAAGTAGTGCACATAATAAAGCGCTGTAATAATGAAGTGGGCCAAAGGCTGATTCAATCAACTGCAATAGCACAATAACACTTTATGGAATTTATTCAGGTTTGTTTTGGGCATGACTCATTGGAGGCAGATACAAGATATAATGGAGTGAGATACAAGATATAATGGAGACAGGTACAAGATACAATGGAGTGAGATACAAGATGTAATGGAGACGGGTACAAGATACAATGGAGTGAGATACAAGATATAATGGAGACAGATACGAGATACAATGGAGTGAGATACAAGATATAATGGAGACAGATACAAGTTACAGTGGAGACAGATACAAGATACAATGGAGGCAGATACAAGATGTAATGGAGGCAGATACAAGATGTAATGGAGTCAGATACAAGATATAATGGAGGTAAATACAACATATAATGGAGGTAGATACAAGATATAATGGAGGTAAATACAAGATATAATGGAGGTAGATACAAGATATAATGGAGGCAGATACAAGATATAATGGGGGTAAGTACAAGATACAATGGAGGCAGATACAAGATATAATGGAGGCAGATACAAGATACAATGGAGGCAGATACAGGATATAATGGAGGTAGATGCAAGATACAATGGAGGCAGATACAAGATATAATGGAGTTAGATACAAGGTATAATGGAGGCAGATACAACAACAAGGAAATACAATAATACATTCTAAATGAAACAATTGTTAATGTAAATACGAATTTTTTTTAGCCCACGACTTGCCATGACTTTGAATCGCTGTGTGAGGGTGTAAATGTAGGAACTGAACGATGTCAAAACAAACTTAAATGGGCAGTTGAAGGACCGAAACTTCTAGAGCTGTATAAGTAGAGTAGATAATTGGGTTAAAGAGCTATTTTAGATTGGGCCAGGAGTGGGAGAGAGGGGGCGCACAAATGACCTCTTTCTGCGATGGAAGTGAAACGATGTAACCATAATCTTTGTGCTGTTAAGGAGTTAAAAACTTGCCTATTATTCTGCCTTACTTCAGAGATTGAAAAATATAGAGCACAACTTGGTAAAGTATGAGCTTGACCATATAATGTTTTCACTGTATGTTGAAAAGGCACGTATTATTTTCTTGGGTGAAATTGTAAAGGTAGGGTTTGTAGGCTGTAAGAGAAATATTCCGAACACCTGCATTGCGTTTCACAGGGAAGTGGCTGTCCAAATTTCCTTTCCTTTGCAGAAGTCCTTGCCACTGTGGGTGACAGAAGGAAATTATAATTCGTAGTAGTGCTAATATTTGTTCATCTGGTATAAAAATAATGTCTTATTTTAAGTTACACTAAAATTAGGAAGTTTTATGCGTGGACAGTGAGATCTATGCAGTAATTTTATCGTACACATTTTGTTGTTGGGCTAAACAAGACTGGTTACCTATCAAACAGCACTTAATGTCATTTGACGCTGCAGCTTTCCGTAGTAAATCGTCGGTTGAAGCAGTGTATGTACTAATGAAAAGACAATCTTTCCAGTTTTACCTCATTCGAAGCTAAAACAAATCAATGACATGACTGTAAATACATTGAGGCTCTGACCTGATTTCTATTTGTTTTTGTATCTTAGCGGAGAAGGTCAAGCAAGTGAAAGGTAATATACCATGAAATGTTTTTATGTTGCTATTTGGTTCTTGCAAGCGTGTGATCGACGATTGTATGGAAGTCAAAAAGTGAATTCCTGCTATATCCTATAATTAATAAAGAGTTACAAATGTAAGACTACATATGCAAGACGCTGTTATTGCATCATCTACATATATACTCCAATCATGCATTAAATATCTATTTAAAGTAATTTAGCGGAATATTACGCCAATTTAATCGTCAGTGGACACTAGATTGGCCTTATGAGGACTGATGCCGTCAGGGGCACGAGAAAAATATATTTTTCAGATGACGGAAGCACAGAAACATATCGATATTTTAAGGGTTCAGGTCAGTTATGGAAGGGCAAACATTGGTGAAACGTTTCCACACTTGTCAAGTTAGGAAATGAGAAATTCTGCCAGTAATGTTATCTTATTTAAAGCGGATTTTTTTTGAGGAAAAAGCGCATTGTTCAGTTTACCGTTCATAATGAGATCAAGGTGTCTGTCCTCTTCTCAGTGTGAATACAACACTTCAAAATATCATCCGGGATTATACATTCAACGAAGGACTTCATGCAGAATTCGGTATAAATGTAGTCTTTGAGATAGAATTATAGGGTGGCAAAAGCACGGAATGAGTGTATTCAGTCTTTCCTGACTGTGACAGCTTTATCAGTGTCAACTTCACACGTTGTCCCCGAGAATTTTTTCCCCTTATGAGATATTGATTCAATTATTTAAAAGCCCCAGTTAAATGTGCATCCAACAAAGGGTCAAGCAGGGCATTCCGATTACACAAACGCTGCTAAAATAGGCTTTCTTCATTTTCAGTTTGATGTGATTATTTTGCCGATTGCCTTAAAAAGAAAACATGCTGTATGTGAACGCTGCTAAAATAGGCTTTCTTCATTTTCAGTTTGATGTGATTATTTTGCCGATTGCCTTAAATTAAGTGTCGGTGCAGGCATCTGTGCCTTCCGATTCTCGACGCTTCTACCAAGAGGGAAGTTACCGCAATCTTCTCTTTCCAGTAAACAGGGCAATTCTGATTTTTAATGCTTCTAGGAAATCTCTTCCTTGCATCTATTCTACAAACAAACTAAATCCAGCTACCCCAATCTATTTACTGGTGTTCATGTCGGCTGTCTTTTGCATGAATATTTTCTACCCGCCACAGTGCTGTCATTGAGGCTGGAACAACGTTTTGCGGGCTCCTTGCCTTCCATGCAGCCTCTTTAACTCCCAAGTCAAATTACCTCGTTCTGTGTTGTGCTCACTTTGTGTCTCTGACAGTGAGTGAATTAAAACTAACTTTGTCCAGGAAGATAATATTGCCCTTAAAGCCTAGCTAAATGAGCACTCACGAGAAATAAAAAGTAAACAGGCAAATGCATAGCAGGATGAAGGAAGGTCAGAAGGTGTACACCATTGAAAACATTTTATAGTAGGCCTGTTTGGCAGCATAAGCCCCTTTTTTTTAAAAAAAGAGTCAATTCTAAGTATTTTTATGAGACAGATTTATGAATCAGTTTTCAGATTATGGAGGCTCTGGAGCTCAATAGATGCCTGTACCCTCCCAAGTTACTGCAGAAAAATGCATAATGGCCCATATGGTGCAAGTGGGAGGACGAACAGTTCCTGGCATGTTTTGAACATTTCATCGCCAATTGGGGTCATATAATCTGAAACTTTTGCGCATTGACTGAACCATAATCAGTGCCCTCGCAGGTGAGCACCAGTGTTGTTTGGAAGAAAATAACTTGGCAGGGACACGTGTGTATGGCCGTATTAGTAGAAACGAACACCCAACTGCGCAGAAAACTGGAAAGAGAAACAGTTAGTAGAGAAAGAATAGAATGTTGGACGGCGCCAGGCTTGGACTTAAAGCAGCAAAATCCAGGGAAAAAAAAGCTGTTCTGTTTAGATTTCCTCAACTTTCACCTTGTTAAAAAGAAAACATGCTGTATGTGAAATTCCCTTGCCCCACTTCCTTCCTCCCCATCACCACCCCCCAACACCCCGCCACCCCACCAGCATTAAGTATAAATCTATGTCTCTGATGTATTTTTCCCTCTGAATCTTTGGTTCCAATTTACTCACGCTTAAGCTCCACTTGTCCGGTTATAGATAGGAAACTTAAAATTTTACACTTCCTCTTTGCATTGCTCTTTGGTCTTCCATTTCACTCAATGAGACATTGTGACAGAATGACCAAAGAGAGTACCATGTTTCCCTGTAGACAATAATTCTACTTGACCCAACATCATGCTATAACATAGGTTCAGCAATGTCTCATGTTAAAAAACATATTTCCCAAAGTTGATTTTCTAATCATTTACTTTTCATAAACTTATCCTTTCCCTATCCTTACTCCAAGGTTATCACAACCTCCACTTGGTTAACTAACATTCCATATAATTATACACTATGCCAGGACCGTTACATATTTCTGTGTTTTCTGTGTGATGTTGCTCACACACCTCTCGCTATTTGGACTCCAACATACCCATGACATGGTAATCTTTATGCTGCCAAAGGAATTGTACCTTTATTCTAAGGAAACAAAGCTTATCCTAAATTTCTGCTACCTCATCTTTTAATTCTATTCCCCGTCTATTCCATGGATAATTATACTTTCAAACAGCACGTGCCTAGTTCTTGCAATTTTTGTTATTTTCCATTGCTGTTTATGCAAAATATGCCCATGCATTTATTGAACTTTTTGCAAGAACTTATATGCATTATGAATCTGCCTTGAAGCTCAATATCTCAAGAATCTGAAATACCCCTATTTTACCATTTATCCAAGGACAATTCTATTCGTACAAGTCAGTGGTACTGGTAGCAATCCAAAAATTGCAATGATCAATCTCTACTTTTCAGATTTTCCTACTTCCGGAATATCTAACCATATGATCTCATTACGAGCTCCCTCAATGGCAATGATACTATTGCGTGGATCAAAATCTGGTAAACTTGCTTACCTGCATAATATCAGAGAGGCAGCACACCATTTGGCATCCACGATGATGGATTCAGAATAGTCTATTCAATGCCAAACTCTGCAAACCCCTACAATAACCGAATTCTAATATTTATGTGTCTCTTGTTTACATTTCTTTTCATATTGTGAGCATTAACTGCATCGCTCTCCATTAATGTGATGAAGAATCTGTTCAAAACAAATAAAATTTAACCTATATAGATTTAAAATAACATACAAGTTCAGGTGGGTGAAAATTTTGTGAAAAACAAAAAAAAAAGCACTCCACAAACTAATGTGATAGCTAAGCATGTGCACAGTTCTGAAGTATATACTAAATACGAAGCTTCCAGCAGAGGACCATAAGTCCAGAACTCATAGGAGTGGAAGTAAGGCCATTCGGCCCATCAAGTCCACTCCGACATTTAAATCATGGCTGATGGGCATTTCAACTCCACTTCCCTGCACTCTCCCCGTAGCCCTTGAATGCTTATGAGATCAAGAATTTGTCGATCTCTGCCTTGAAGGCATCCAACATCCCGGCCTCCGCTGCACTCCGTGGCAATGAATTCCACAAGCCCACCACTCTCTGGCTGAAGAAATGTCGTCTCATTTCAGTTTTAAATTTACCCCTTCTAATTTTAAGGCTGTGCCCATGGGACCTCGTCTCCCCACCTAATGGAAACAACTTCCCACCGTCCACCCCTTCTAAGCCATACATTACCTTGTAAGCTTCTATTAGATCTCCCCTCAACCTTCTAAACTCTAATGAGTACAATCCCAGGATCCTTAGCCGTTCATCATACATTAAACCTACCATTCCGGGGATCATCCATGTGAATCTCCACCGGACACGCTCCAGGGCTAGTATGTCCTTCCTGAAGTGTGGGGCCCAAAATTGGACACAGTATTCTAAATGGGGCCTAACTAGAGCTTTATAAAGCCTCAGAAGCACATTTCTGCTTTTATATTCCAAGCCTCTTGAGATAAACGACAATGTTACATTCGTTTTCTTAATCACGGAGTCTACCTGCAAGTTAACTTTTAGAGAATCCTGAACCAACACTCCCAGATCCCTTGTACTTCTGCTTTACGAATTTTCTCACCATTTAGAAAATAGTCCATGCCTGTATTATTTTTTCCAAAGTGCAAAACCTCACATTTACTCACATTGAATTTCATCAGCCATTTCCTGGACCATTCCCCTAAACTGTCTAAATCTTTCTGTAGCTTCCCCACCTCCTCAGTACTACCTGCCTGTCCACCTATCTTCGTATCATCGGCAAACTTCACCAGAATGCCCGCAGTCCCTTCATCCAGATCATTAATATACAAGGTGAACAGCTGCGGCCCCAACACTGAACCCTGCGGGACACCACCCGTCACCAGTTGCCATGCCGAAAAAGAGCCTTTTATCCCAACTCTCTGCCTTCTGTCAGACAGCCAACCCTCAATGCAAGCCAGTAGCTCACCTCGAACACCATGGTCCCTCACCTTGCTCAGCAGCCTCCCGTGAGGCACCATATCAAAGGCCTTTTGGAAATCTAGATAGATAATATCTCCTAGGTTTCCCCGGTCTAACATACTTGTTACCTCTTCAAAGAATTCTAACAGGTTTTTCAGGCACGACCTCCCCTTACTAAATTCATGCTGACTTGTTCTAATCTGACCCTGTACTTCCAGGAATTTAGAAGTCTCATCCTTGACAATGGATTCAAGAATATTACCAACTACCAAGGTTAGGCTAATCAGCCTATAATTTTCCATATTTTGCCTTGATCCTTTCTTAAACAAGGGGGTTACAACAGCAATTTTCCAATCATCTGGGACTTTCCCTGACTCCAGTGACTTTTGAAAGATCATAACCAAAGCATCTGCTATTTCCTCAGCCACCTCCCTCAGAACTCTAGGATGTAGCCCATCAGGGCCAGGAGATTTATCAATTTTTAGACCTTTTAGCTTTCCAGCACTTTCTCTTTTGTAATGCCTACCATACTCAACTCTGCGCCTGACTCTCCCTCGCATCTTCCCTGAAGTTTTCATATATGGTGGAACAATGCCATCAAACATGATAGATTATATAATATATTGTAAATGCTCCTTTCCGGCAATCTGTGATAAATTAGCTTAAAAGAATTTGCATTTCCATGGGAGAAGGCGGGGGGCAGAATAGAGAGAGAGAGAGAGAGAGAGAGAGAAACTATGTGTGCCTATCCGTGTAACTATATATTCTGAATTATCAATTCAGAAAAAACACACAAATTGTCAGAGGAAATGTTCAGGCACAGGGCAAAATTGCAACTATAAATAATACTGATCTTAATTTTCTCTGCCATGTGTCTAATTATCATTTCTTCAAATATAGTTTCTCAGCAAAAGAATGCACAATGAAAATAGTCCCTATTTGGCCATGCTAACTTTCCTGTTGTGTTCAGGGATGTGTAGATTAGGTGGGTTTTAGGGGATGGATCTGGTTGGGATGCGTTGATGCATTGTGGACCTGTTGAGCCAAAGAGCCTGTTTCCACACTGTAGGGATTCTATTAAAAAATATTTCACAGGTAATCAGTCTTACGTGGAGCAAAATATTATGCAGTAGAAATGATGAATACAATGAATATTGTGAAATGAAATTAAATTATCCCACTGTTATTTTATGCAAAACCACCAAAATAAATAGCCCAAATCACACTTAGAGAGGAAGATAGGAGTATGTCAGCCCTTATTGAATTATTGTAGTGCCTCGATTTTCCAGAATATAAATAAAACACTGATTCCATTATAGTTCCAATCAACATCTACATTCATTGCAATGAAAATATTTCTCCATACTTTATTATTTTTAAAGCTGTTCTTACTATTTGTGATTTTGATACAATTGTACATAATATATGCTACTCTTTCTTTTTTTAATTCTCCACAATACGTTCGCCAGCCAAATACATTTTTGTGATTTCATTTTAGACTTACAGAACAAACTTGAAAGACTAGGTATGGCTAATTCACGTAAATTGTACTTACAGTCGCTAGAAAATAAAAAAAACCACTTGAGCACACCACGTTCAACAGATGAACGTTCAGTTCAGAAACAAATTGGATTGAACATATAACGATTTAAAATAACATACAGCTTCAGAATTTTTTGTGAAAAAATAGAAAATCCATAAATTTATAGGACAGTGTGAGTTTCTGGGTGAATTTTGCCCTTTGTGGCCTGGTGAAAAAATATTTCTACAGTTGTGGGGTGACAGCCTGCTATGTAAGTAATTCCTTTACAATATGAGCACTAATTCCATGATTCACATTTTTCGTTAATTGCACCAACAATTTCAGTTGGATATCACATGTTTAATGCAACCACATCACTAAATGTATAAAAACACTCGTCAATCCATATAATCAAACATGTTCAAACTAACTTAAAAACTATAAATCGTTTCTTACTCGTTCAAGAAGCCTTCATAAGCAATCCATGTGAAATTGCAGAGAGAAGACTTATATATAATCTGTGCTGTCATTCAGGATTTGTCATTTTACTAACGCCGTTTTAGTCTAAATATGCACAAGAACATGAGGAGCAAGTTTTGGCACATGTTCAAAATGTTTTTTGCAGTGCCGAATGTAGTTGCTTCCGAGTATATAATCAATGTTTCTACATTTTGATTGTTCCTAAAATGCCTCTATTTTGCAGAACGGAAATTAAATGACAAAGATAGAGGTAAAATCTAAGAATTAAGTTTATATTCCATGTTTTCCTAAATTTCGGTGTGTGTCAGCACTAATTTCTGTTGTACTTTGCTATGTTGCTCTGAATGAATTTAAGAGATTAGACTGGCACTTACAATGCAGTTTTGTTGTGGAACATGAAATCTTTGGAAAGTATAATTAACAATTATGCACCAATGTGCCAGATTCACATCTCCTGCAAAGAATAATTTTAGCACCCTGCATATTATCATATGTTTATTAGAATAGGACTGCCACATGCATTTAAAAGCATCATGTCCAATATCACATGTGGTATATGTCATTAAAACTTCATGCTGAGTTGGAACCACATCCTTTACATATAAATATCCCTGGATCAAATTAGTCTATAACTCGTTTCCTAAGAACACTATAAGTGCCCCTACACTCGATAGGTTCAAATGGCAAAGAAGGCAAAGCGTGAACATATTTCCAACAGAAGGTAGGTATGGTCAATAAATTCTGGCTTTTCCAGAGATGACAATATGCTGAAACGAATTTAAAAAGACTTCCAACTCCTCTGGAATTTCCAATTGTACCTTGAAAATAATTATTCTTCTCATGACAATCGAGTAAATTGGAATGTTCGTTGAAATGCTTGTTTCAATCAAGGCAATTTTAGGTTTAAAAGTTGAGAGAAACTTTGCTGCCATACTGAGAAATTAAAATAACATTAATTTCTACTTCCAGAATTAGTTGAAGCTCGTGAATCAGGTAATAAATCGAGTTCCTTTACATACACATTATACATTTCCGGATTAGTTAAGGCAAGTAAGATAGTTGATGAAATTAACACATTGTTTTTTCAGCTGAGGATTTCTTAACTGCATGAGTTTATTCAGCGGTAATTATACAGGAGTGAGATGCAGTTAATTATATTCTTCACAGAGTAAGTCATTATGAACTATGTGGGTTGGAGCTCTTGAATTTTTGTTCTTAATTTCAATATGTTTGCATTGGTCATTGGAATAGTATGAACTGAGCTCAGATATTTTCTAGTAAACCAAGGAGCTCTGATCTCTGATCTGGAAACAGCATATTTAGTCATGTTGATGAAGAGCAGGAGGCTTCACGGGAAATGTGTATGACTGGCTGGC
Organism: Stegostoma tigrinum; assembly: GCF_030684315.1. Lineage (NCBI taxonomy): Eukaryota > Metazoa > Chordata > Chondrichthyes > Orectolobiformes > Stegostomatidae > Stegostoma > Stegostoma tigrinum. The sequence continues at coordinate 14,749,343 of NC_081387.1, read as the reverse complement.
ACATACTTTGTATAACATGTAGATATTCCAAAAACTTTTATGTTTTCTAAAAACAGGACATCTAGTTGTAATGGTTCTGGTTGTACACGACAAAGAGTGATTTTTTCAGTTATATCCTCTGCTCAGTACTTTTCATTTTAACAGTTTAGCGCTGTAAGGCTCTTTGCTATTGTTTCTCATTGAGACAGTGTCAAGATTTTTGCTCCAAGCAGTCAATCAGTCTCTGAGGGTATTCTATTCCGCTTTATAATGCAATCTTTAGAATGTAGTTGATTACTTTATTAGTCCACACATCATGCTGATCTGATGCTGGCAAAATGATGACTGTATTATTTCTCAACTTGTGAAATAAATAATGCATGCTATATTCACAATTATTTTACCCATCCCACTCAACTTCTGTTTATACCTGGCTGTGTGAGGCTGTCGTGCATCAAATAACAATGGCTTTGGAGACAGCTTAGATAGGCCATGAAATCAACTGCCGTCTGGTGATCTGAGACAGTCCTAATGAAAGTATACACACCCTTCGGTGAATCCACATGTTAGCTATCTGCATGAAGAACATGAATCGCGTGTCCTTTTTGCCTGCCATTATTTGACACACATTTAATTCACTGATCCGTGGGAAGCAATGGGAATTCATTGTGGGATTTGTTGCATTAGCTTGGGCCCTGAAGACATCGAGTTTGACGGATAGAACATTCATTTAAATGCAAAACATATCGAGTGTAGAACATAGTAAATATGCTTTATAACCTTGCATTTGCTTTTACAGAAGTCATCCTGCAAACTAATCACAGAAGTAAGATTATTATTGCATAATTGAAAAATCATCAGTGGAGTATAGACAAGTCATTGTGTGAATGAAAGTCTGTGATTCACTGGAGTACATTTGTCTTCAAGGTCTGGTGCATTTTTATTTGAGGCCAATGACGGAAGTGGATATAAACTTTACGTCTGCAAATTCGATTTTGCATTTACTTATCTGGAAGTGAGAATCGAATGATTTTCTAGTCGAATTCTCACTTCCAGATAAGTAAATGCAAAATCGAGTTTGCAGATCATAAAGTTTAACGATTTATAAATTGGTCTGATGTGTATATATCTGTCTTTTTTTGTCATTCAAACAACATGTACTCTGAGTAGATGGATTTTAGGACTTCCAGTTTGGCCAATATTTGGAAGTACGAAACTGTGTGTGGTTTGACATTAATTGAGAAATATTTCGAATTAATGTAAAGTCAATTTAACTTGAACTCTACAACACCAAAAGAAAGTGTGACAAAGTGAAGAAAGCATGCAATACCAATCAGCTCTTGGAAGCACAGTGGTAAAACAAAGAAAATTATAATTTCAGGTCAATATTTGATGACCAGTATTTTGCGTAACTGTCATCTTAAGTCTTTGAATCAATAGTTACTTTAGCATTGTGCAGAAATGGAAAAATCTTTAAAAATGGTTTAAACGTTGTCAATTCTTTCAAATAAACTTTGATAGAACTGTGTAAAATATATAGCTCCAGCATGTATTTTAATCACTTATAGCCTGCTCATGATTTGTTGAAATGTTTATTTGTGTGATTTGTCTTGATATGAGGGAATATTTCTTTGAACAATTCCAGAACTGCAGAAAGCCGTTAAGGATGCAAGTATGTAAATGAACATTTCGTTGAAGCGTTTCAGGCAAAATCGTGTTAATATGATGATTAGATTGACCCTTTGTACAATGATTTAGATGATACTTTTTATCCCATAAAATATTTTAAGTTGTCATATATCTACTAAGTTTTGTGTGAACTGGCTCCTGAAGACAAATTAGCATTGGTCTTAGGAATAGTATGAACTGAGTTCAGATATTTTCCAGCAAACCAAGGACCTCTGATCTCAGAATGGAACCAGCATATTTAATCATGTTGATGAAGAGTAGGAGGTTTCACGTGAAATGTGCATAACTGGCTGGCATATACGTTGCATAACATGTAGATATTCCAAAGACTTTTAAGTTTTCTTAAAACAGGACAACTAGTTGTAATGGCTTTGGCTGTACACGACAAAGAGTGATTGTTTCAGTTATATCCTCTGCTCAGTATTTTTCATTTCAACAGTTTAGCGCTGTAAGGCTCTTCGTCATTGTTTCTCACTGAGACAGTGTCAAGATTTTTGCCCCAAGCAGTCAATCAGTTAGGAAACAAGCTGCTCTCATTTACATTTTCTGACAGGTATCTTTTCCTGGTTCATATCAATTCATGATTGAATGATCCAATCCTCTGAGTTGACCTGTCTTTAGTATAATAGCAGAATGGAAGTTCAAAACAATTATTGTGAGGCACAGTGGGGACTTTGATTATTTGGTGGTTATATTACTGCCTTTGAAATGCAAATTAATTAGTTCAGCTACTCCAAAAGCATTAAATCTTACAATGGGGTACTTTTCTAAACAGCAATACGACATTTTGCAACTCATAATAAGGAGACTTACCTGAAGTGCTGGCCTCTGGCACGGATTTGAGCATTTGGAAGCACTTGGTGACATTCCTGACCACACTGAGCCAATTTTGTTTTATTAACATTGGCAATAGAAAATATCAATAACGTAAAGACTTTAGAGTAATATAAGTCGTTAAGATGACCATATTGCGACCATTGTAAAAATGATCTATTAGAGACAGAGTGCACAGACCAACCACTTAGGCCAAAAAGGTAATTAATAATTCTACTTCTTGGGATTAATTTCAGGTGCAGATTTGAAATCCAAAGAAAGTGGTAGGACTCTTATTGGATTTTTACTGCTATTAGTTGTGAAATTATGATCAGTACTGATCAGTAAACAACACTGATATTAAACACTGGAATAATAGCAGGAAGTGCTGGAGATGCTCTTTGAGTTTGGGAGCATGTTTAAGGTAGCAATGGAGTTGATGCCTCAAGTCCCAAAATTTCTATTTTCCAACAATTATTGGAAACTGCACATGGTTACTTATAAAAGGTTGCAAGTTTGTAATCACCCAAAGCCTGCTGCTGTGCAGAATAATAGTGCAACTCTTCCGATTGAGGTGGCATTTTATGGGGAGGTGGTAGAGGTGTAATAATGTTACTGAAGTAATAATCCATAAACCCCAGGTTTATGTTCTGGGGACATGAGTTCAAATCCACCATGCCAGGTGGCAAAGTTTAAATTCATAAAGTTTGGAATATAGCACAGGCCGAACAACAATCAGGTAATCACTGTTAGGTGTTGTTTTAAAAAATCCTGGTTCACTCATGTCATTTAGTGTCGGAAATCCACCATTCTTACCTGGCCAATATTTGATTCTGAATTCACAACACTACAGTTGAATCTTAATTGTATTCTGAGTAATTCAGGATGTACAATAGGTGTTAGCCGAGCTGCTAGTGTCTAGATACCAGGAAGAAATAAACAAAAGTCACAACAATTCTAACAATTTCATGCATTAAGGTCAAGTGAACATTTAGCTTAATACCTATAATACCATTCTAGATTAGTACCAGATTCTCATAGTGAAAAATAAAGAGTATGCTATAATTTATGAATCTCATTACTCTTAGAGAGGTTAAACATAGTTCATTCTGATATCAAAGATGCGGAGAGAGATATATAGTTAAAGAATATATTTCCAAGCTGGCTGCACACACACAGGGACCGAACTGCAAACCTACATTAGAGGCAGGACAGCTTGACAGAGTTGTTAATCAGCCAAGCAGCAAAGACATTTATGAACAACTGAAGAGGCTATCCTTAAATCGCAAAGTGCGCTCTTCAATTTAGAAATCGGAATCTGTTCTGATTTCTTCTGTTCCTAGAGTTTGATTACATGGAAAACCTGTTGCTGACAGCGTCAAAATGAAAAACTGTCATCCTAGTATGGAACCAGTGCACTAAACAGTATTAGAGAAATTGTTTGACTGTGTCTGTAATCACGTAAGTGTTTATTTGCAAAGTCGTAGCTAGAGCAAAAAATCATTTTCACAAACCCACAAGTTACATGCAAGTGACTGCAGCAATGGTTTTTCAGATTTTAGTTAGGTCACAGATTTTAAAAGAAATAAACATTTACCTATTTAGTTATTTCACCTGGTTCTTCAACAAATATTTTGATCTCTTTTAATTACTTTTTAAATATGCTGACAGATATTTTCAGGTTTAGGCTCTATTGAGCAGAAAAGATTCTGCAATATGTATTGGTCAAAAATAATTGTTATCAGTTCGTCTGCTCACACGGATAAAAGATGCTCATATAGAGTGCTGCACAAAGGCCCACTAAGTTTATGAAAACTTCTTACCTAATGTGTAGCGAGCAGTTATCCATAATCACTATTGGCAAAACTCATTCCTGGAATTATTCCAATATGGAATAATGATTTTGGAGCAATAATTCCAAATACTGCTAGAAATAAAATTTCTTGAAGCACAAGCATTGTTTCAAGTTAACAAGATATTTGGCACAGAGATAGTAGAAACTGCAGATGCTGGAAGATCTGAGATAACAAAGTGTAGAGCTGGATAAACACAGCAACCAAGCAGCATCAGAGGAGCAGGAAGGGGCTTCGCAGTGGGGTTCTGAATTTCTGAAGAAGAGTCTGGGCCTGAAACATCAGCCTTTCTGCTCCTCTGATGCCGCTTGGCCCGCTGTGTTCATCCAGCTCTACACCTTGCTATCCAAGAAAATTGGCGCCTTAAGTATTGTCCATTATGTCAGAAGATGGCCAAAATCTCTATGCGTCTGAATCACTTACCTAGAGATAAATAACAAGATAGGCATCAGTATTCCCTGAATGTAGTGTGGGCCACAAGCACATTGATATTTCCAAGGACATTCATCGGGCTGACAGGATCTTTTCTGAAGTCCAGGTTGAAAGTATCCTTCAATGAGCTCTATGTCATAGATGAGTGGGTTTACTTAGTACTTTCACATAAAAGTTGTGTTGGGTATTGTATGATCTAACTTGGAAATTATCTATCATCTCTCACTTAAGTTCTATGTCTAAAGTCTCCAAATTCCAACATCACCTAATGATGCCCCACTGCCACTCCAGACGTGTTGTCCAATCCAAATTAAATATTTCTGATCCAATCCAAATGTACCACAAAGACCTGCCTGACCCAACCAGGCTACCAACACCCATTCTGAACACCCCTGAAACAAAATAACTTCACTGAAACCTGAGCATAATGACACTCTGAGCTGAGATTATTATAGTCTGGCTACCCTCAAACCATGACCAAACCATGATCAACTACCTCCAAATGTGATTTGGCTATCAATCCCTCCACATGACTGTAAACTAACATTTTGCAACTCACCATCCATCCAATTACTCACATGAAAGATCCCAAATATCCTGATCAAGTCCTTGCACACTCAAATACACCTCAAATCACCATGCACTACCAGCTCAATCTGACAAATTATTTGGCCACTTTATCACAAACTAAAACATTTTTCAGGCATCCATATATTCACCATTCATCTAAACAATCATCACTTTAACCATTGACTCATAGAACACAGAACATAGAACATTTACAGCACAGTACAGGCCGTCCGGCCCTCGATGTGGTGCTGACATGTCATACCAATCTGAAGCACATCAAACCGACACTATTCCATGTACGTCCATATGCTTATCCAATGACGACTTAAATGTACTTGAAGTTGGCGAATCTACTACCGTTGCAGGCAAAGCGTTCCATTCCCTTACTACTCTCTGAGTAAAGAAACTACCTCCGACATCTGTCCTCTATCTTTCACCCCTCAATTTAAAGCTATTCCCCTCGTGCTCGCCGTCACCATCCTAGGAAAAAGGTTCTCCCTATCCACCCTATCTAACCCTCTGATTATCTTATATCTCAATTAAGTCACCTCACAACCTTCTTCTCTCTAACGAAAACAGCCTCAAGTCCCTCAGCCTTTCCTCGTAAGACCGTTCTTCCATACCAGACAACATCCTAGTAAATCTCCTCTGCACCCTTTCCAAAGCTTCCACATCCTTCTTATAATGCGGTGACCTGAACTATACGCAACACTCCAAGTGCGGCCGCACCAGAGTTTTGTACAGCTTCACCATAACCTCATGGTTCCGGAACTCAATCCCTCTATTAATAAAAGCTAAAACATTGTATGCCTTCTTAACATCCCTGTCAACCTGGGTGGCAACTTTCAAGGATCTGTGTACATGGACACCGAGATCTCGCTGCTCATCTACACTACCAAGAATCTTACCATTAGCCCAATATTTTGCATTCCGGTTACTCCTACCAAAGTGCATCACCTCACACTTGTCCGCATTAAACTCCATTTGCCACCTCTCAGCCCAGCTCTGCAGCTTAACTATGTCTCTCTGTAATCTACAACATCTTTCATCGCTATTCACAACTCCACCGACCTTAGAGTCGTCTGCAAATTTACTAACCCATCCTTCTACACCCTCATCCAGGTAATTTATGATGGGTTTTTCTGACATCAACTACGGATTCATGGCCATCGTTAGATTCTTAATTCCAGATAATTATTAAATTCAAATTTCACTATCTGCTGTGGCAGAATTCGAACCTGGTTCCCCAGAACATCGTCTGAGTGTCTGGATTAACAGTCCAGCGATAATACCCCTCGCCTCCTCATGTAATATGGATGGACCACAGTTTCCCAGAGGGAACAGTCTGTGCGGAAGGCTGACAAGGGAGGGTAGGGAAATATGTATCTGGTGGTAGCATTTGCTGAAGGTGGCAGAAATGGTGGCCAATGACCCTTTGGATGTGGATGTGGGGAGATGGTGGGTGAGGACAAGAGGACTAGACAGGGGGTGACGGCTGAAGTGTGGGAGATAGGTTGGACTCAGCTGAGGGCCCTGTCAACAACAGCACTGGAGAATCCTCAGTTGAAGAAGAAAGTGGACATTTTGGAGTAAACAAATGTATTCATCCATCACTGAACTCGCCCCAATCACTTACTTTTAAAAACAGTTCTCATTACTTCAGGCCTTCATAAGTTGACAGCAATGGTGACAAGGCCAACCAATGCTGCGGATCCCAACTTGCTTGTTAAAATGTATAGAAAGAGTAGTTTGGGGCCAACAATGTTGTTGTGACCCATATCATGAGTAGGCGAAACTGGGTGGGGATGACAAATGTGCTTTCCAATTAAGGAATCAAATATTTATCTTGCATTAGTTGATGATACTTGTTGCAGTTGTGATTATGGAGAATAGCTTTCAAGTTCAGACATGATGAAAATTTAAAAGCCACCAGCTCAACAAACACACCCAATGTATTAGTACAGGGCCCTCTACACTATCAATCCAAAAACATGTCAGTCAACCACCACATAGGCATCAACCAGTGGCCACCTTAATATGTTACACATTTACTTGAACAAGGCTGCTGCTGTCATAAATAGTGGAATATTCTGGATGCATGCTCAACAGTATTCCCTGTGGATGTCTGACATTCCACATGAATGGTCAAGTGGATTATACATCCTGGCTGAAAAATCAGAAAAGGTCATAGGATCGAAAGGCGTCTGACCAGAAATGTGAGTCTAGTCATTAGATCATGGCTGATCTCATGACCCTAAACTCCATTTATCACCATAACCTTTGATTTCCTAAGTGCTTAAAAAAAATGCCCATCTCAGCCTTCAGGAAATTTCATAATCCAGCTTGTACAGCCCTCTGTGGTAAAGAATTTCACAGATTCTAGCCACTAAGAATATAAATTTCTCTTGAACACTCTGGACTTAGGCTGTTTGACTACCCTCTGGACTCTACCCCCTGGACTTAGACTCTTTGCCAAGGGTAACAAACTTACTACACCTACTCTGTCAACACCCCCAATAATCTTGTATCGTGCTGCTTATTATTCTTCTAAACTCCAAAGAGTACAGGCCAAACCTACTTCACACTCCCTCAAAAAATGGCCGGCACATATTTGTGATCAATCTCATGGATCTTCTCTGAAGTGCTTCTATTTCCTGTGTAATTTTCCTAAGGTGAAGGGAACAAGGCCATTCGCAAAATTTCATGAGTAGTATAACTAGTACTTTGTGTAGTTTTTTGCCATCCGGAAAGTGCTTCACCCTTCCACCATAACCCAGCCCTTACCCCATCCACACACACCCCACCCCCAAATTCTGACATTCTCCATTGTGTTAGCTAATCAATCTTGTCTGCACATTACGTTACTGCCTGCAGTGCAATGAGCTTCTGTTTCTTTATATACATTGACTGCCATTAATGTCTTCTGGAAATCCAAATGAATTACATCCATTACTTACACTTCATGGATTCTGCTTGTTAATCCTTAAAGAATTCTAATGAATTTGTCAGGCATGATTTCCCTTTCATGAAGCCATGCAAACACTGATTGATCAAATTTTACGTTTCTAAGTGCAATTTATACTCTCATATCCTTTTAAAATGTACTCCAAAACTTCCCCAAAATTTAAGATGCAAGTAACTGGCCTATGTTAATTGTTTTCTTTTGTTCTCTCTTTTTAAATAAAGGATTTACACTAACAGTTGTCCAATACTCGCGTTTTTTTCCAGTACCCAATGATTCTTGAGTGATTAATGTATGTGCATCTCTGGACATACATTTTTAAATATCGTATGATTATTCCCATAATGTCCAGGGGAATTGTTGGTCTCTACCTGTTTCCTTAATATCCTTAGTATGTTTTCTCTCATGATAATTGTTGTATTTATCTCCTTTGATCCTGTTACCCAGTGATTATTTAATATATTTTGGAATGCTGTTCATGTTTTCTGCTGTAAAGATGATGCAAAGTATACAAATCTTCTGAGATTTCCTTCTTCCTCATTATTATTTCCCCAACTTTGTTCTCGAAGGAGACAAAATTCATTTTGGCTTCTCTCTTCCTTTTTTAATAATTAAAATTAGCTTTTTGATTTTACTTGTGCATTTACTCTAAAAAATTTAACTGCTCCTCTTTATTTCTTCTTTTGACCATCATTTGCTGTTTTTTTGAAGTTTCTTCCATTCTTTGGCTCACCATTGCCATAATGTATGTGTTCTTTTTCTTCCATTTTCATGATATCCTGAACTTTCTTAGTGATATTGATTGATTTATCTTCTCCCGAGAATCCCTCTTATCACAAGGATAGATCCGTGCTGTCAGCAATCAGCTACTTCTTCAACATCTTACATTATCCTCAAGCGTCTTTCTTCCATTTCCAGTCGAATCCATCCATCTCTAACCTAATTCATTTATAATCGCCCTAATTTAACTTTAGCACAGCTGTTGCCAAGCTGCGTTTCACCTTCCCATCATGGATCCCAAATGACTTCAACTGTTTTATCAGCCTGCCTTGAGGAACCTTGTCCATGGCCTTGCTAAAGTCCATGTAGAAAACAGCTATTGCCCTTCTCTCATTAATAATCTTTGTCACTACCTCAAAATGCACAAATTTGTGATTCACAATCTTCCCTGTACAAACCCGTGGTGATTAGTAAATAGAATTCCACAATTTTATCATCATGGCTTCCTGGAGGATCTTTTGCTCTCACATTAATTACTAAATCTGTCTCATTATATATCACCTGATCAAAATAGCCTCCCTGATTGTATCTACAAAATGTTCTTCTTGAAAACTGTCCTGCTTGCACTCAATGAATTCTTGATCACGCATACATCAAACAATGTGATTTTTCCCAATCTGCAAGAAAGTTAAAGTTACGCATGAGTAATAAACTGTCTTTTTTACATATAATCATTATATTCTGCTATATTCAATGCTCTAGGCTATAGGCACCGTTAGGGGACCGACAGATTATTTCTACCCCTGTATTTTCCCCTTTTTATTTCTTAACCCAAACAGATGAAACAGCTTCCAAATCAAGATGATTTCTTGCTCTTGCACATATTCCATTCCATACTAACAAATCTACCCACCCCTATTTCCTCATTACCCATCCTCTTAAACAGTCATATACCTCTGAGTGTTTGACAGCCTTGATCTCCTTGTAACCACGTCTGTAATTTTTATACGATCATCCTAATTGAGCTGTAGTCTTGTTGTTACTTCTTTTGTTTGTTCTGAATGCTACACTCATTCAGGTAAACTGCCATTAATTTGGCATTTTTGTCAGTTTCCCCCTTTAACATTATATGATACAATTTTTATGTTTGTACTTGTTGTCCCTATCTGATGCTCACTGATAATCATTACCAAATAGCTTGCATGTAACAATAGAACATAGAACATAGAACATTACAGCACAGTACAGGCCCATCGGCCCTCGATGTTGTGCCGACCTGTCATACCGATCTCAAGCCCATCTAACCTACACTATTCCATGTACGCCCATATGCTTATCCAATGACGCCTTAAATGTACCTAAAGTTAGTGAATCTACTACCATTGCAGGCAAAGCGTTCCATTCCCTTACTACTCTCTGAGTAAAGAAACTACCTCTGACATCTGTCCTATATCTTTCACCCCTCAATTTAAAGCTATGCCCCCTCATGCTCGCCGTCACCATCCTAGGAAAAAGGCTCTCTCTCTCCACCCTATCTAACCCTCTGATTATTTTATATGTTTCAATTAAGTCACGTCTCAACCTTCTTCTCTCTAATGAAAACAGCCTCAAGTCCCTCAGCCTTTCCTCGTAAGACCTTCCCTCCATACCAGGCAACATCCTGGTAAATCTCCTCTGCACCCTTTCCAAAGCTTCCACATCCTTCTGAAAATGCAGTGACCAGAACTGTATGCAATACTCCAAGCGCGGCCACACCAGAGTTTTGTACAGCTGCAGCATAACCTCTTGGTTCCGGAACTCGATCCCTCTATTAATAAAAGCTGAAACACCGTATGCCTTCTTAACAGCCCTGTCAACCTGGGTGGCAACTTTCAAGGATCTGTGTACATGGACACCGAGATCTCTCTGTTCACCTGCACTACTAAGAATCTCACCATTAGCCCAGTACTTTGCCTTCCGGTTACTCCTACCAAAGTGCATCACCTCACACTTCTCTGCATTAAACTCCATTTGCCACCTCTCAGCCCAGCTCTGCAGCTTATCTATGTCTCTCTGCAACCTACAGCATCCTTCGTCACTATCCACAACTCCACCGACCTTAGTGTCATCTGCAAATATACTAACCCATCCTTCTATGCTCTCATCCAGGTCATTTATAAAAATGACAAACAGCAGTGGATCCAACACCGACCCTTGCGGTGCACCACTAGTAATTGGTCTCCAGGATGAACATTTCCCATCAACTACCACCTTCTGTCTTCTTTCAGCAATCCAATTTCCGATCCAAACTGCTATATCTCCCACAATTCCATTCCTCCGCATTTTGTACAATGTACAATGAGATGTCCTTTTACTTAGTTAGTCTATATTTACGCTCTCTAATGAAGTTGCCTCCTCTTTACTTCATTGAAAATTCTCTAAGTATTCCTGGGCATTCAGTTTCACAGACCAATCATCCCACCAGATTTCAAGGGATGCTGATCCCACTGGATCGACCTCCTCTACCTGAGTAGCAGTACCTGTGCCCTTTGAACTGAAACCATTCTGCCCACACCAAACTTTCATTCACTCATTCATTTCAATATTCGATTTAAATTGCCCTACACCAGGTGCTCGTGGCTCAAGTAAAATCTACAGATTATCAACTTGCAGGATCTGCTTTTGAATTCTACTCATCACTATTCAAGTTCTTTGAGCATTACCTTCTTTCTGGTACTGTCAATGACTTCAGAACCCACGGAGACACCAACAACTACATTCCTCCCCTCACACTCGACATTCCTAAGGATGTCAAGGGTAAGATTGTGAATCCTGGCACGGGGCATTCATTAAAGCCTCCAGATCTCCTGCCCATGCTGCAGATAATACTCTCTCCCCCAATTACATTATCCACTACGATCAGCATATTTTTATTTCATCCCTTACATGACATTGTTCTGCAACTAGTTTCACGATAGGTACAAATAAAAATTGTGTTTGAAGCACATCTAACCCATTGCACATAACTTCAACTTGAACTAAGTTTCCAGCAATTGCCCATTCAGCCCACATCTCACTTTGCAGATTCCATGGTGCAAAAATGAAATCACATATTTGAACCTGTTAAGAGTATCTTTTTCATATTTGTTTCAATCAACTCCTTTTAATGCCGAATTCTTTGCAGCAGTCAGGAATACTGCATTGAGCCATTTGGGCCCTGTTTCACAATCACTGCTGAGTGCAATGGAGGTTGATCAGTTTAAATGGCTCATTTTCAGTGTGGCATGGACCACCAACAGCATGGATTCAAATTCTGCACGGACTGAGGTTATCAAGGCATTCCTTTCTCAACTTTACCCACCCTCATGAGAAGTAGTGACCTTCAGATAAAACCAATACCAGTCTGCTCCTCTCAGGAAAGGGTAGCAGTATATTTTGGTAAACATGTGGTGACTTTGTTTCTGAGATACAGCGACTACCACGTCACTTAAACAAAGGAATGCAGATGCTTGAATGGCAATTGTCACAATTCCTTTAATTAGGATGTTAACCTTACCTAATGGCCATTGTCGGAATCTGACTTTAATTCTAAAACTGATCTTGGAAAAGATCTACCAGTTGAATGGCCACTTGAACCAAATTTACGTTCACATACTCAGCCTTTGTCTCATTCTGCTGGTATTTCCTCCACACTGACTGTGTCCTTTTCTTGGGTTACGGTAGTCTTCGCAAATAGAGTATATGCTCCTAGCATCGGCACGAACTGGTTGATCTCGCCTGCAGTTAGCAAGCATCTTACTACTGGAAACAAAAATTGCTGGGGATCACAGTGGGTCGGGCAGCATCAATGGAGAGAAAGCAAGCCAGCGTATTGAGTTGATATGACTCTTCATCAGACCTGACGTGAACTGTGGAAGGGACTGCCGGGAGAGAAAGGGTGTTAATAGTACAGATTAAGTGATCACTATGTGAGAATGGCAGAACAATGGTGTGTCTTGCTGCCAGACAGGATAGGATACAACGCATTGTCCTCTGACACTTCTGCCATCTACAATCCGACCACACCACTAAAGACATTTTTCCAACCCCACCCTTGTCTGCCTTCTGGAGAGGCCACTCTCTCCGTGACTGCCTTGTCCGCTCTACCCTCCCCTCCAACCCCACCACACCCGGCACTTTCCCCTGCAACCGCAGGAAGTGCTACACCTGTCCCCACACCTCCTCCCTCACCCCTATCCCAGGCTCCAAGATGACTTCCCACATCAAGCAGATGTTCACCTGCACATCTGCCAATGTGGTATACTGCATCCACTGTACCCGGTGTGGCTTCCTCTACATTGGGGAAACCAAGCGGAGGCTTGGCAACCACTTTGCAGAACACCTATGCTCGGTCGCAATAAACAACTGCACCTCCCAGTCGTGAACCATTTCAACTCCCCTCCCATTACTTTGACAACATGTCCATCGTGGGCCTCCTGCAGTGCCATAATGATGCCACCCATAGGTTGCAGGAACAGCAACTCATATTCCGCTTGGGAACCATTCAGCCCGATGGTATCAATTTGGGCTTCACAAGCTTCAAAATCTCCCCTCCCCCCACTGCATCCCAAAACAAGCCCAGCTCGTCCCCACCTGCCTAACCTAAACTTCTTCTCCGCTATCCCTTTCTCCCACCTCCAGCCGCACCTCCATTTCCTACCTACTAACCTCATCCCATCTCCTTGACCTGTCTGTCCTCCCCAGACTGACATATCCTCTCCCCACCTCCCCACCTACACTGTCCTCTACACCTGTCTTCACCTCCATCCATCTTCGGTCCGCCTCCCCCTCTCTCCCTATTTATTCCAGAACCCTCACCCCATCCCCCTTTTCTGATGAATGGTCTAGGCCCAAAACGTCAGTTTTTGTGCTCCTAAGATGCTGCTTGGCCTGCTGTGTTCATCCAGCTCCACACTTTATTATCTAGGATAGAATAGATAGTCCACTGGAGTGACAGGAGGACAGAGTGGGAAGTTAGAACATTCAGAGATCTATAATCAAAAAGTACTGATAACAGATAATTTACCTGTCCAAAAGAATGCATTACCTGCTGCAAACTGAGTGAATATTAAGACTTGAAGCAAAGTTTCCAAATTCAATAGAAGCTGCCGATAAAAAATTAAAATTAATTTTCAACAATTTAAAAGCATGCACTTTTTCTTTCCAGAATTAAAGGCACTGAGCAGCATTCTACAAAAAACAGGTGACTACAAAATTGTTATAACAGTCAATCATTAAAAGTAATTGTCAGGATAAAATACCTAAGCTGTCAATTCTACATGTGCAGTAATAAATTGTACATGACAATTTGTGTAAACGCTTTGCCCCGAAAAGGAATTGTCAAACAAAATCATTTGTACAATGTTTCAAACTAAATGATAAATAAATACCCTATTGTGTAGTGTGACAACTATGAATGAAAATATAATGGCTGTCATCAGGATAGATCACTTGTCATTTCCCGTTATGCACTATATTTCTGGCAGCATTTGTGGAGAGAAATTAGATTTAATGTTTTGGGCCGAGTGACCCTTCCTCAGAACTGATGGTAGCTCGGATAATGTTGGTTTATATGCAGGAGATATAGTAGGTGAGGGGTTAAGGAGTGCATGATAGGTGGAGATAGAGCCGAAAGCGAGAGAAGAGTAGTTGAGCAGGCAGAGGTGTGGACAACGATTTGGCTTGAAGGGTGAATAGCTATTAGTGGGACTGTTAATGGCTTACAATGGGTTGTGTGCAATGCACTATATTTCTGGCAGCATTTGTGGAGAGAAATTAGATTTAATGTTTTGGGCCGAGTGACCCTTCCTCAGAACTGATGGTAGCTCGGATAATGTTGGTTTATATGCAGGAGATATAGTAGGTGAGGGGTTAAGGAGTGCATGATAGGTGGAGATAGAGCCGAAAGCGAGAGAAGAGTAGTTGAGCAGGCAGAGGTGTGGACAAAGATTTGGCTTGAAGGGTGAATAGCTATTAGTGGGGACTGTTAATGGCTTACAATGGGTTGTGTGCAATAGCGGACTGTGTGATAAGAAGGCCTGGTTTGTAGGGTTTGCGCTAAGGACATGGGAGAGCACAAGCCCTAAGTCATTGAACTCAATATTGAATCCAGAAGGCTGCAGAGTCCCCAAGCAGAAACTGGGGAGCTGTTCTTGTCTATTGCCCTGATCTTCGCTGGAGCACAGCAGCAAGCCGAAGACAGAGATGCTGGGCAAGGAACAGTGTATTGTGTTGAAGTGGCAGGTAACTGAAAAATCAGGGTCTTTTCTATGAACAAAATAAAGCAGTCACCCAGTCTGTCATTTGTTTCCCCCAGTGCATAAGGAGAACATATTGTAAACAGCGAATGTCGTAGCCCAAATTGTGTGAAGTGCAGGTAAAGCTCTTTACCTGGAAGGTGTATTTGGGCCTTTGGATACTGAGGAGGGAGGAGATAAATGGGCAGGTGTTACACCATGTGCAGTTGCAGCAAAGGCGCCGTGAGGCCGTAGGGGAATGTTGGAAATGAAGTAAGAGTAAACCGGGATGCCCCAGAAAGAATAGTTCCAGTAGACGGTTGACAAGGGAAGGGAGCAGAATATGTGTCTGCTGGTGGTATCTCACAGGAGCTGGCATAAATGGAGGCTAATGATCCTCTGGACATGGATGCTGGTGGGATGGCAGCAAGGACGAGAGGGACTCTATCACGGCTGTGAAAGGACAGAGAGGGAGTGAGGGCCGAAGTGAGGGAAATATGCCACGCCCGACTGAGGGCCCTGTCAACCACGATTCTTGGGAACCCTCGGTAGAGAAAAATGGTAGACATTTTGGAGGCTTCCATGTTGAAATTGGCATCATCAGAATAAATGTGATGGAGATTGAGGAGCTGGGAGATTGGAATAGAGTCTTTACAGGAAGCAAGTTGTGAGGATGTATACCAAGGTAACTATAGGAGTTCTTGGGTTTACAGTGGATATTGGTGGCTGTCTAACCCCACAAATGGAAGCCAATATCAAGGAAGGAAAGGGAAGAATCAGAGACAGGCCTGGGGAAGGTGAGGGTGAGGTGGAAATTGGAAACAAAATTTTAAACAGAAGTGAGCTGCTTGACACCTGTTCAAGTTTTTTGATAAACGTTACTGGACAATTTTCATGTCCAAAGATGCATTTGGCAACACAGTTTATTATTTCAAACAATCATTCTCCTGCATTGTAAACTCCTGTTATTATTAGACATCTGCTCGCTTTTGTTGGTTCTTCTGAGTGCAAGATGAAAACCTTTGCTGAGATGTCTTTGTTCTCAGCAATAGGCAGGCTTTTTCATTCTGCAGTCCACAAAACTGAAGATGTAGACAACGTTTAAATAGCAACCAGTGGTCTCTTTAAGAAGCTTGATTCTGCCTCTGAAAGTCTGAAACTCTCTAATAAAATGTACCCTGATTCTTTTTCATGCTTAATATTTCACCTTCCTATTTCACAGCTTGAGAGTTGATTGTGTTAATGTCCGTTGAATGCCCACACCACAAGCGTAATATTGCAAGCAGAAGTTATGTCTGCTACATTCCAAGTCCAAGTGAACTTAATTGAATGGAGAATACAATTGCGAACAAATTGCTTCATATTTAACAAAATACCTATTTGGCGATTACTGAGCCTGTATTAATTCAGTTGCAGCAAAGAAGTTATTTTCTCCATTATGTTCATAGAATAAGGATACGTGCTGCTCCAAAACTTTATGCATAAACTGAGCACTTCATGAAAGTTTGTGTGGCTGCTCTAGAATCAGAAATGTGTCTGCACTGGGTGTCTATTTCAGTTATTTTGTGTATATTTTCCTTCAGAAACGCTTTTGACAGCAAGAGAGAAAGGTAAACTCGTTGTCAAAACTCAGGATAAATTATATTGATTTTATTAGTCTCCTCAAAATTCATTGTGCACTTCAGTAGATTTTCTTTAATAATATTCCAATGGGCAATATTTTTGCTTTAATTTTACATTTCTTCAATTTGTAGAATTGGATGACAAATGTAAATCTGACAGTGAGTATCAAATAATTATAAATCATCAATGACTTTGAGCAAGCAAGTATGTAATTTACTTCAAAATCACCAAGACTTATAAAACAATGCATAAATTTGTTCTGATGATGTTAGGAAATTAGATGTTACTTAGGGTATCACAGGGAATTTACAGGGAAAAACGTATGCATTCGTGCAGCATTTTCCCATTCGAAATTTACATAGAATGGCCCTACCAATCTGATTATAATATGCCAGAATGTTAAAAATTGACATAAGCAAAGGAAACTTAGGATAAGTCAAAGGGAGAAGAGAAGGACAAGGGCAGCAGGTTCATGGAAACAGCATCACAAGCAAGCTTCACAACATGCAACTCACTATCCTGACTTAGAATTATATCACCATTCCTTCACTGTCACTGAGTCTAAATCCTGCAATACCCCCTAACGGCATGATGGGCACCCTACAGTATATGAACTGCAGGGAAGGCAACTCACCCTAACCTTCTTAAGGGCAACTATGGGTAGGCAATGAATGCTGGCCCACCAGCGATGCTTACATCCCACAATCTGTTGAGTCAACTGAAGAAGTATGTGTGACCAGAGTCTCAAATTTGTGTGATTTTATTGGTGACCAGGTTTGCGCTTTATGATTTCAAATATGAATTTTATTCTACACCATGACATTATAAAAAGTAACAGGTTTAAATGCCTTGTGCTTAATTGAACTAATGCAATTCCACCAATACCACTCAGAATCAACTGATTTATTTCTTTTACAGATGAGAGAATAGCCGAATTGCGGGCAGGCAAGTTTTCATTATTTTCAAACATACAAGCAATTCCTTAAAAAGAATAGCACACACAATTTAGGCTCTTTAAAGCATAGCATGGGAGAATTAATAATGTAGAGAAATAAAATGACAATACAATTAAACAACTACTTAAATACAATCGTTAGAAAAAATAAGGCACAAACAAATGCATAGAAAAGCTCGGGCAGTTTGGGAAGAGAAGAGTGATGGAAATTAGCAGTAGCAAAAAGAAGTATGATGTAAGTTAATGGCACTAAAATAGTCTTGGAATAGGAGTAGGCCATTTCGGATTAAGCGAAGAAGGGTAGTGAGCCTGTTAAAATTCGCTATCACAGTATGCTATGAAAACTAACTTACTGCATGTTTCTAAGAAGCAAATAAATCATTTTCTAGAGATTAAAGGTGTAAGGAAAAGTACAATGAGTCGGATTGATATTTTGTGATAGAATGACCATGTTCAACGGCACAGCAAGCCAGTCAGGTGAATAGATCATACATGCTCCCATTTTATACGATATTCTCTGTTGATATCAAATTATTAATTTCAGGTAAAGATTAAATGATTTTATTGGCATTTGTTTTGTTTCTGCAGAAGTTAGTGAATTGCGAGCAACTGCAAGTGAGTTTTAAAATTTTATTTTGCTGACATATGAGTATCAACCTTACCAGCGTAGATATTTACTAGTTCCTCGAACAGATCAGCCTCAATGAAGATGTCGTTGCTGTGAAACACAATGGTGCAGCTGAAATACATTATCTGCCTTCAGATAATGCATTATCTATGTTCAATAGCCAGGGTTCAAGTCTCACTTGCTGCAGAAATATTTACTAATATTCCTGAACAGGTTGAATAGAAAATATTTGTTTACTGTTCGGTAAATGAGTCTCCTTCTACAATTTAGAGTCTTTGACTCTGAGCAAGTAGTCCTGGGGTCACATCCCATCTGCTCCAGAGTTTTATCACAACATGTTTCAGCAGGTTAATGAAAAACTTTCACCTGCTGGCTTGTTTTACTTAACTAATTACGATTGCCAATTTTAAAATATGAAACTGTGTAAATTTGTCAACTTAGCAGTCATTTTTCGTAGTTAATCAATAAATTGCATACTCTACAAATGTCGCCAACCCTACACCAAATCAATATCACAGTTTATAGAAAGAAATATTACATCACTGAGCAAAGCACAATTATCAATCCTGTCATCAAATTACAGCGTTAGACCTCACATTTCTGTTGTTCCTGCCTCTCATTCTGTCTTTCGGACATTGCCTTCTCTTTTCCATAAGTTAATTAGGAATACAGATTTTGAAATAGCACTCACTGCTATTTTTAATAAAAATAAGTCGCTCTTTGAGGTGTTCTATAATTTTAATGTAAAACATTAATGTCACAAATTCCCTTTTAAACTTGTCTCATAAATTAGAGGAAAAGAAAATTGCAACACTCACCAAACAAACATCAAAGTGAGCATCTAATTAATTCGTCGAGACATTGATCTCAAATCTCGATGTCTCTTGTTCCTTCAATTGACTTTTGATTTTTTTAGCTGACCATCTGACTTTTTTAGGTATCTTTAAAGGTATCTTTATTGAAATTATACTCAGTTCTTCCACTTCAAAATGTTCAGCTGTTATCTGAGAAGTTACATTCCCACGAGTTGGCCTCGTCATAATAGTTTTAATCAGCAATCTTTGCATATTAATTTGAGGAGTTTAGTTCAAGTTTTGCAGTTTAATATGGACTAGACCTCGAATTAATCCTTTCTAACATCATGTACAGACAGCATCTGAGCTGATTATTAAGTGAATTTCAACATTGTGCATTCTAAAATTTTGTTATGACTCTTTATCTTAGTTTCTAAAGTATTGGAAAAGAATGTTCATAATATGCCGTCATGCGAGAAAGCAGTACCAAAACACAAATTTACGAACAATTGCAATGCAAAATCTAGTCAGTTAACCCGAGGAGATAGAATTCAATTTATTCCCTTTTGCTAAAATAAATTGCAAGGGAATTCTTTGTTGTCCATTATTCACATCACTCACATCTACTTGTCCTGTTCAAATTAGCCAAAAGTATCAATTTTCTCTGTTACTACAGTATGAGCAAATGAATGAATATTTATATTGTGTACTCATGAATAGTTTTTGTTTTTGGGCTTTGTTAGATGTCATTTTAACCCCTAAAAATGAATCACATGCAATCAATCGAATGCTGCTCTGGTTATCTTTGGCATTGACTCTGACCCTATCAAATTTCATTGTCAAAAGTAAGAAACGAAGCTTCCTGGCGATTGAACTTGTCACACAATGTAAGTGGGAGTGATTGTGAATTTGCACATTCCAAATAGAAATAGTGTCACTACCACATCGTCGGCAGTGCGGGGCAACATGAAAATACTGTACTGTTTAAAATAGTCGACCAGAAGAAAATATCAATAGCAGGAGCCTGAAAAATAGGGGAGGGGTTTACATAGTAGATGTGAAGAAACTGTTTCATGGGTGATGAAATTGATCAATGGAGCAAAAACATAATAGTCGCACATGTATTGAGTAAAGAACATCAATGAATGGCTTTACACAGCGAATGGTGATGATGTGAAATTGATAACACATACTGCCATTGAAGAAAATCGGTTAGAAACCTTTAGAGGTGGCAGCATTGAACATTAATTGAAGGAGAGCTAAAGAGAGAATTAGAGTGTATTGTGACAAATATGAAGAGATTTACAGTATGATGGGTAGGAAAGGCTCCAAGATTAAAAGCGTGGATACATGATCTGCTTCTGTGAATCAATTCTATACGAAATGGACAAAATACTTGTTGTATTCACTAAGTCCAGAAACCTTTCCAATGTTTTAATTACCATTACATGACTGAAATATTTCAGGAAAACAGTGCAGTGTTTGCTACAATTTTGACTTCTAGAAATATCGACCTTGGCAATTATATCATTTCCAAGGGAGTTACACTGATAATAACTTATAGTTTGGTTACAACATTTGATTCATTTCAGTGTTGCTATTTATGGCTTTGAAAATAAGATTATCCTAGGCAAAATCCACTGAATTTTGAAACATGAACGTAAGCATTAAAATAAAGCATTAGTTACCACTCACATTCGGTCATCTCTTTATTTCAGGGCAAGGATTTATTGAAAAGGAACAAGGTAATACATTTCACAATTTACTGAGGAATTCTATTTGCCCAACTGCCCATGTAACTGTCTTGGACACTTAGTAAATTAGTGAACAAAATTAAAAGTTGCTGGAAAAGCTCAGCAGGTCTGGCAGCATCTGTGAAGGAGAAAACAGATTTAAAGTTTCAGGTCCGGTGACCCTTCCTCGATGGTGGTTGGGAAAATGTCAGTTTATATGCAGAAAATAGGGAGGTGGGTGGGACAGGGAGTAAACGATACAATAGGGCTCAAAGAGATAGACAGTTTGGACAGCAAAGAAGTTGCTAATGATCAGGCTGGGAGGGTGAATAGTTGTTAATGGGGACTCTTAGCGACTGACAATAGAGGGTGTGTAATAGCAGGTTGTGTGGTAACAAGGCCTGGTGTCTGGGGTATGGGGCTGGGTCAGGGGAGAGTTTACACCCTAAAATTATTGAACTCAATATTGAGTCTGGAGTGCTGTAGGGTCCCCAAGCGGAAAATAAGGCATTGTTCCTCCATCTTTCGTTGGGCTTCACTGGAACGTGGTAGCAAGCCAGAGACAGAGATGTTGGCCAGGGAGCAGGATGGTGTGTTGAAGTGGCAGGCAACAGGTAGTTCAGAGATAGTAGGAACTGCAGATACTGGAGAATCTAAGATAACAAGGTGTAGAGTTGGACGAACGCAGCAGGCGAAGCAGCATCAGAGGAGCAGGAAGGCTGGCGTTTCAGGCCTAGACCCTTCTTCAGAAAATCTTCTGATGGAAATTTTCTGAAGAAGGGTCCAGGCCTGGAATGTCAGCTTTCCTGCTCCTCTGATGCTGATTGGCCTGCTGTGTTCATCCAGCTCTACACCTTGTTACAACAGGCAGTTCAGGGTCTTTTTTGTGAGCAGAATGTAGATGTTATGCGAAGCAGTCACCAAGTCTATGCTTCGTTTCCCCAATTTAGAGGAGACCACAATGTGAGTAGCGAATGCAGCAGACGAGATTCTTGGAAGTGCAGGTGAAGTGCTGCTTCACCTGGAAGGTATGTTTGGGCCCTTGGATACTGAGTTGGGAAGAGGTAAATGGGCAGGTGTTGCACCTTCGCTGGTGACAGGTGAAGGTGCCGTAGGGCTGTGGGGAGGTGTTGGGGTGAAGGAAGTGTGGACCAGGTTGTCCCAGAGGAAACGGGCAGGAGAGGGGAGGGGAATATGTGTCTCGTGGTGGCATCTTGCTGGAGGTGGTGGAAATAGCATCTGACGATCTTCTGGAATCTGGATGCTGGTGGGATTGTAGGTGAGGATAAGGGGACCCCTTCACTGTTGAGGGAGGGAAGTGAAGGGGTGTGGGCAGCAGTGCTGGAGATGAGTCAGACCTGGCTGAGTGCCCTGTTGACAATGAAGCTGGGGAATCCTCAGTTGAGAAAGAATGTGGGCATTTCGCAAGTTCCCCTGTCGAAGATGGCCTCATCTGAACATATGCAATGGAGATGGAGGAACTGAGAGAATGGGATGGAGTCTTTACAGGAACTGGAGTGTGAGGATGTGTAGTCCAGGTAGCTGTGGGAGTCAGTGGGTTTGTATGGGATATTAGTGGCCAGTCTATCCCTACAAATGGAAGCAGAAATGTCGAGGAAGGGAAGGGAGGAGTCAGAGATAGACCAAGTAAAAGTGAGGACAAGGTGGAAGTTGAAGGCGAAGTTGATGAAGTTTTCCATTTCCGGAGAGGGAAGCAGCACCGGTGATATCATTGATGTATCGGAGAAAGAGTTGTGAGTGGGGGCCGGAATAGGGACAAGGAACAAGGAATGTTCCACATACCCCAAGAAGAGACAGGCATAACTAGCGCCCATGTAGGTAGGCCTCTTACCTGAAGAAAATGAGAGGACATGAAAGAGAAGTTGTTGCGGGTGAGAATGAGCTCGGCCAAGCGGAGGAGAGTGGTGGTCGGTGGAAAGGTTCATGTCTTTGCTCCAGGAAGAAGCGGAGAGCTCTGAGACCTTCCTGGTGGGGAATGGACATGTGAAGGGATTTCTAAGGTTCTGGAGAAGACCTGTAGCTCGGGTTGTGGGTGTTGAGGTTGGTTGGCTCACCAAGCTGGTTTGTTGTTCCGCTGACATTTTGTTACCATGTTTGGTAACATCCTCAGTGCAGCCTCTGATGAAGTTGGTCTGCGACTGCTTGGCATCAGAGTGGCACACAAGCCCACATAAACCCTACGACAAGTGCTCACCCGAACTAACAACCCACCTCGCGCCATGGACAAGACTAATGTCATCTACAAAATCTCCTGCAGAGACTGTGAGAAACACTATATCGGACAAACAGGAAGGAAACTAACTACAAGAGTACACAAGCACCAACTGGCTACAGAAAGACACGACCAATACTCACTCATCTCAATCCACACGGACAAGGAGAACGACCACTTTGAATGGGACACCAAGATCCCGGGACAGGCTAGGCAGAGACAAGCACGAGAATTCCTGGAAGCATGACACTCCATGAAGCAGGCTATTAATAAACACATTGAACTCGACTCCATGTACATTCCACTCCGGAGGAAACCCAGCAGTGAGGCGATCCGTCGCAACGGACCCCAAAGTTTAAAAAGCAGTGGGAAAACACACTGATGCTTCATAGAGGTTTCACTGAGGATGTTACCAAACACAGCAACAAAACGTCTGTGGAAAAACAAACCAGCTCGGTGAGCCAACCAACCTCAATATAAAGAGATTGCACTCCTATGGGAAAGAGGAGGCAGCTGGAGCCGGTAAACTGGAAGTTTTGAAACCAGCATAAGGTGTCAGATGAATCATGGATGCATGTGGGTAGGGATTAGACCAGCAGAGAGAAGTCAAGGTCGGAAGAGATGAGTTCTGCGGGGCTGGAGCAGGCTGAAACAATGGGTCTGCCCTGACAGTCCTGTTTGTGGATTTTTGGCAGGAGGTAGAAATGAGCTGTTTGGGGATGGGGGTCTATTACCTTGGAAACCGAGGGAGAGAGATCACCAGATGAAATGAGATCAGTAACCATAGTGGATACAGTGGCCTGATGTGCCATGATGGGGTCATGGTCGAGGGGAACGTAGGAGGAGGTATCTGAGAGTTGGCGCTTGGTATCTGCAAGGTAGAGGTCAGTATGCTGTCACTTAAATCCATTATCTACACATAACACTGTCTCCACCAGTAAATCATATTTGGATCATGCTTTGTACCAGTTTCTGTGTGCATGCTACTATGTGCACAACATGTATAAAATACTTTCTGTTTGAAACCAGATAGCCATATTTTGCGTCAATCATATTGCCAAGACTAGTTCACAGGCTGATGAATGTTGTGGTCTTGTTCATTTTCCATGGAAATATCTAATCACAAATGAGTAAAACCAGAATCAATGACAGGAGGCTTCTTATAGTGAGGAACAAATGCATGAAAAAAGATCAGAAATTGGAATCTGTCATCATTGTAGGTAAAATACAGTGCACAATTGAATGCCATGTGTTATGTATTGGAATACAGCACAACGCCATAAGACACCTTCCACAATTTGAAGCAACATACCATTGAATTATTGTATGGAATTCACCAAATCAATGCTTTTCAAGTATTGGAAGGTTATATCAAACTTGCATAGGAGCGATAACCCCTGTTTACCCTCAAGAATTAAATGAAGCAGCCAGATCTCTCAGTGACGGCTGTAAGCACTAAAATGGTTTACAGTAAGACTATCAAGGCAAAAATAAGTCTAATGTCTGTAGCATACAAGGATAATCCTACCAATCTTGACCCTATCAAACCGATTTCTCCCACTACAGGCATTGCAGATCCCACCAGAAGAACAGCCATTATCACCCTTCTGAGATTTCCCAAGAATTGTCAGTTCACTGGTGCCAATGCTCCTCGCCACACAAGAGATCCTTGTGGATGACATCAAAATACTAATAGAAACTTGCATTCTACTTCTCCCGCAAATAATACCTGCCTCTCTGGCTATATCTTACAACGCCTACTCTCATAGGCCTATGTAAATAATATGGCCTTTCTCAAAATATTAAAGTTTGGCTTATCACAAACACTTGCTCTGCATCTGAGCATTCCACATTTTACATTCTTTCTCATGTCTTGTTTTATGCAATCACATTCGAGCCCTTCCAAATCACATCGTATTTTATCAGTAACATACCTCTATTTCCTTAATGGTTCAGCCTCTGCACAAAGCACCATTTGGTGTTTAAAAATTAAACCTTCCACTCTGAACCATCAGCCTTGATCTTTCCTATAAGTTAATTGACCTCTTATCTCTTAATTTATTCCTCCCTACTTATAAATCACTGCATATTCATGACCATTTGCAGACCTTGTCACTTCAAGTTATCTAAGCTATTTGCTCATATCCATCGAAGGCAAAACTATCACTAATGGATTCCTTCTGCACTGCAACTTCTGCCCTCCCACTGCTTGAATAATGTTGCAGAAGTGATCATTTAGGTAAGCAAGGACTATTTCATCACACTCATGACTTGTGCCTTGTCAATGGTGGACAGGATTTGGAAAATTAGGAGGTGAGTTCCTATCTGCAGTATTCAGAGGCTCTGACCTGCTCCTGTAACTATTGTATTTATAGGGCAAGTCCAGTTCAGCTTCTGTTCAATGGTAACTCCTCAGGGTGTTGGTTGTGGTATAATCAATGATATTCAAGTCACTGAATATGAAGTGATGGCGGGTTGATTGTCTCATGTTAATCGTTGTGCAGTTATCATGAACTGCCCCACTTTGAACTTAAGATAGAAAGAAGGTCATTAGTGAAGGAGTTCAAGATGGCTGATCCAAGGACACAACCCTGAGGAGCTCTTGCAAGGATGTCCTGAGCTGAGGTAATTGAGTGCCAACAACCATAACCACCCTCCTCTGACGTAGGTATCACTCCAATCAGTTGAAGGTTTTCCCATTGATTCAAGTTTTGCTTTGGCTCCTTGATGCCACATTCTGTCAAATGTGACTGTGATGTCAAGGGCTGTCATCTCGCAACAACTCCGGAATGTGGCCTTTTCGTCCATGTTTGAATTAAGGCTGTAATGACGTGAGGAATTGTGTGTCCATGGTGGAACCAAAACTGAGCGTCACTAAGCTGTTTATTGCTGAACAGTTGCTCCTTTTAAGCACTGTTGATGCAACTTTCCATCATTTCACTGATGACCAGGAATAGACTGATGTGGCAGTAATTGGTTGGGTTGAATTTTTCCTGCTCTTTAGGTACAGAATATATCAGGACGAAATGACAATGTTTTAAACATACTGAATGAGCTTGGCTAGGTGTGTGGCAGACTCTGGGGCACAAGAGATCAGCACTGTTGTCGGGGGCCATAAAGTTCAGTGCTTGCAACCATTCTAAATAACAAGTGAAGTGAATTGAGTTGACTGAAGACTAGCGTTTAGATGCTATGGACCCCTACAGGAGATTGAGATGGAATATTCATATGGCAACTCTAGCTGAAGATAATGTGAATGCTTCAACGTTATCTTTTGCACTGATTTGCTTGGCCCTTCCAAAATTCAGGATGGATGTATTGGGAGAGTCATTTGTTAGTTGTCACTGCCCAGCTGTTTGCATGTAGTTTGCAACTTTATCATACTTGCTGGAAAATGTGCTCCTCTGAACTCGACATTTCCCAGCAATGTTGCTGCATTTGACCCCAACGTGAGCTTCTGAACATATATCCATCATATTTCTAAGCTGGCTTATTTCCATCACTATAACATCACTAACTCTGCATTGCATCAGTGTATGCACTGCTGATATTTAAACCTCGAGATGTAGAACTTTTCCTGTGCCGTTTTGTGCCTTCTGATATCCACTAACCTTAACCTCTTCGAAACTGTGCACTCTGAAACGTCAAAACATCATTGCATCTCTTGTCAAATGCAGTCCAACTTTCACTCACAATTTCATGAACACAGATGTGCCCACTGTTAATCAATACCTTCTCTGCATGTTTTCAAATTATTTCATTTCCTCTCCACTACATATTTCCATCCATTTCCAATACTCAAAACCCTCTGAAATACATTGCTCCGTCAGTGTTAACAATTCCTACTGATATCAAAGCTCTTAGCTCTGGAATGTCCATCAAAAGCGTTCTGCCTTTCGAGATTTCTTTGCTCATTTGAGATGGTCTGCAAACCTGAGACTTTGATCAAGATTTTTCCTCAGTCTTTTCACAATTTTCTGTGATTTATTGTCAATTTTTAATTACAACGCCTAGCAAAGTGTGTCAAGAAATATTTCTTTTTAAAGTTACCATATAACTAGATGTTGTTACACATGATGTCCAAACATCATGTCATTTTAGTTTACTGTTAGTAAAAATATCAAGCTGCATACAAATGTTACATTATTTCTTGGACAATTTGCTGCACAATGATTATGTGCTCCTCACATCGTTTACACATCTCTAGAAACTTTAAGAGGAAACAATTTGTTTTTTCTTTGCTTAAAAATTAATGCACAGTTGACCAGATTTTATAACTGTTGCATCTGTTCTTTTTTCTTAGAGTTTGACATAGCAACAAAAACAGGACGTAAGTTTTACTGTCAGCTGACCAAGTACTCATGTTGGAATAATTGACAATATTCATAACGAATCTTCAAAAGAAACGGGTGGGCTTGTAAAGTATCCTAATGAAAACAGTGCAATTTATTGCGATCTGATATTTGTGAAATTGAATTCATTACAAAATAAGGTTCTTCGGATTTTTAATTTCTTCCTTGTTACTGCATATATGTTTTCTTCCAGCGTACATTGCATGTCTCAATCTGGGATTGATAAATAGTTCGGCACTCTTCTTTTCTAAAATCCTTCCTAAACGTATCCTTTCTGTCACTGCTGAAGAGGAAAAACGAGTTTTAAGTATTCATCAATGTTCTGGTGCACGGGTAACACTTTGCATTTGGGATTGATCTTTCTGTCGTGTTCCCTGTGCCAATTTGGGTAGAATATATTGTTGATCGACTGCTGGAAATAGCTATCTAGCACGGTGCAAAGTGGTAATGGAAGCTTTCCATATTAATAGTGATTCTATCGCTATCCTTGGGTATAGAACATCGTCTGAGCTGTTTTCAAGAAAATCATATCAAATTTAAGAAACACTACGCCCCAGACATCGAACAAAAATTGAATATCAGAAGTATCTCAAGCCTATCAATGGTTTGAATGTTTGTTTCCATGCTAGTGAGGAAGGATGAAAATTATTAGTGGAATTCTCACACCACCATTCAGTTGAGAAAAGAAATGAAAGAAATCTGATGTGAAACTGCAGAACAAGAGACAAAACAAATCATTACTCTGACTCGTTTTTTTACTGATTAGCGTTGTCGAAGTATATGCGAGCTAAATACTGAGAAATGAGATTAGAGTAGTTACCTGTTTCTCCTTTTGTTGTGGGGACACAATGGGATTAAGGGTCTTTTTTCTTTATTGTGGATCTCTAAATCAAATAACTATTCAAGTATAAAAGGGCTACACAGTTCAGATACTGCAGGATTATTGTGATTATTCTATATATCTTCATCAAAAATGGGAGTCCAAAAATATTAGAGTACTTAATGTGAAAAGATTATCTGCGTCCATCAAATTCATAAACAATTGTCCAACCCAGATTTTGAACAGACTCAATTAATTTACCTAACATAAAGAGATGGCAAAAGATCAAAAACCAACTTAAATGACTTTGAGACTAAATTCCAGACCACATAAATGTCAACTTTGTTCCATATTAAATACATTTTTGTACGTCGTCATCAATGAGAGATCAAATAAAAAGATCTACTTTCAAAGTAAAATTAAACTGTTTGACATTGTCTAAATTACAAAGGAATGGTTTACAATTCATTAAAAATTCACTGAGTTTAATAATTCTACCAAATGGAAACTGCATCAAGATTCGCTGCAGAAGACTTTTCTGCATGCTGACACGTTTGGCTTCACATCTAACCAATGGTGTTTCTGCCTGCAATGTCCTGCATAATTAATCCTCATATTGAGTTGGTCAGATGGTGGGAAAAAGATGGTGAATATTAAGCATACAGCCATTGGTGGCAAAATCTATGTTACTTTGAGATGGTCAAATACTCAGAAAACCTACTGTTTTGACTTGATTTAATCAACATGTAATTCAAGTCCCATTCTCAGGTGTTAATTTGTAAATTAACTTCATATATGGTCTGTTAAGCTATTTACTTGTATTAAGGGTTTGTCTCTGTAAAGATTATATAAGGAAAAAATGTATATTGGCGCAAGATCAACCTTCTGAGAATTGTTGCATTAGTTCACTGAAATTGCTGTCTCAAAGATTTTTGATCTGCATACTTACTTGCCATTTCTATGTATATTTAGTCAACTACCTGCATATCTATTCATATACCTGATTGATTATCTATTTTGCTAAAATAAAGCACCAGTACCAAAGCCAAAAGGAGCATTAATCATGCCACACATGTCACAAAACAAGTTGGCAATGAGTTGCAATAATATTTATTTTGTCAAAATTTTTAAATAAAAACCTATACAACTATTTTTCAAAATGTACTTAGTTTTGTCACACGATAAAGATAGCACAGAATAATATTGCTAATATCTTTTAACACTATAGGAGCTGTACAAACTTGTGAGTATGCAAAGAGTTGTGTTATGTGTCAAAATATGGATCTAGCACTCTGTTTTTAAGTATTTCTTTCCATATTTTTATCTATGCATCAATCTAAAATCAAAACAGAAAGTCATGCTAATATTCAGCAGGTCTGGAAGTATCTGTGGGATGCAGTAAAATGTTCATATGCATAAAACCAAATGTTAAACAGTTAATGATCAATGCATTGTCTCTAATTATGTCATGAAATTGCACTAATTGATAGCATATTCAAACTTTAGGAATTAAGAAGCCAGGTCAACACAACAAAGCAACACTATCTTACCTATAAAAAATAGCCCCAATTTTCAACTGGTCAGACAGGCATTACTCCAGCCAGATGATACTTTAACATGTGAACACTGCAGAACACCATCAGAGCAGTTTCAGAGGGAATTGTCAAGTAAGTTAAATATTCAGCTGGGTAATTCCCTCCTTGTTAAACTTCCTGAAATTCTCCATTTAAATTAGAGAATTCAGAGGGTTCTGGTAAAATTAAGTAAAATAGTTACTAAGTAAACTATTTAGAGACATAGTGTAGCTTCTGAGTCACTATTCAACTGATTGCATCCTTCCATCTAACATCCCCAACTACATATCCATTCAGATAAACACCAGGCCTGGACGCAAAATCTTCCCTGCCCAACACTGGAAGGCAATCACCAAGTTGAAAATATCTGGTCAACTTATCTGACAACTTCTTTTCAATTTGTCATGCATCAGTCCTCTCTCAATAGAGAGAGGAGGAGTTGGGCTGGGGAAGGTCAGTGCAGGTAGACAGTGGTGGGGATTGGTCAGTGAAGTAGGAAGGGTGGATAGGTCCATCTTCTCCCCTATATATCCATCCCCTCATCCCCGCCTCCTTTCACCTGACCGTCTTCTCCCACACTTATCCACCCCTCCCACCTCACTGACCGATCACCACCACTCTCTACTTGCACTCACCAGTCACCATCCCACCGACCTTCCCTCGTCCCACACCTCCGCTCTCTATTTATTTCGGAGCTTCCTTCCCCCCGCCCCCACTTCTGAAGAAGGGTCCCAACCTGAAATGTCAGCTTGCCTGCTCCTCTGATGCTGCCCGGCCTGCTGTGTTCCTCCAGCTCCACACTGTGTTGTCAATATTTGCAGTTCTGTCTATGTTCTGTCAATCATCTGACTTGTTGTCCACCTTTCCACAAAAGCATTTCTAAAATTTGGATGCTGTCTTTGAAATATTCTCTGCAACTTAATGGTGTGATCCACCATGGACCCTGATTTTCATGCATTCATGAATATTTTCTCGGTTGAATTCACAGCGGATGCTCTGAAAAAAGGTAAGGTGGACAGTTCTGGTTGTTGTATAATTAATATGTCTCCTTTCTTTCACTAGCTATAGCGTGATGGGTTATTTGCAGTGTTTTGATTAAATAGAACCCTGTAAATGCCCATGGCACTTCTGAGCACTTTAGTACAGATAGCCCTCTGTAGACAGTGCAAACGTAATTAATTTGATTACAGTGACTATTTTGGATTAAATACCTTGAGATTTTCTTCACGTTTTAACATTCTGTTTCAGAGAATGACAGATTGAGACTACAACTTGGTAAAACATTACATTGAATATTATGCTGCTTTAACTCATTGATGATGGATTCAAGATTTACTTTTGCTTATCAAAGAATCAAGTTATCTTCAAGTAGCTCTTCTAATTAAATGAATTAAACTGAAGAATATTATAAATTGGAAGTTATCACAAAATCCATATTCCCAGCTCAATCTCCAACTAGTAATCACGAAATTGAATGGTGTAATTTTGGCAAGTTTTCATTTGCAAGCATATCCAAAGATTCTGCTATAAGATTTCTGGGCATTCGCTGGCATTGAGATTGGTATTATCTAATATACCCTTGTGAAACAGAACAGGAAACAGAATTTTTTTCTCTCATGTATGTATCATGGGATAATAAGGTGTAGCACTGGATGAACACAGCAGGCCAAGCAGCATCAGAGGAGCAGGAAGGCTGAAGTTTTGGGCCTAGACCCTTCTTCAGAAAAACACTACCCTGAAGAAGGGTCTAGGCCCGAAGCGTCAGCCTTCCTGCTCCTCTGATGTTGTTTGCCCTGCTGTGTTCATCCAGCTCCACACCTTGTTAACTCAGATTCTCCAGCATCTGCAGTTGCTATGACCTATCATGTGTTAGGTTTCATAACTTTTTCAAGGTAAATGTGATAGCACAATAGCCAAAATTAATATTCCACTAGTTTATGCTCAAATTATATTTGAGTAATTATATAGTGATAAAGGCAGATTAGCTGGAGTTGACAGAGAATGTAGATTCGCAGAAAGAGGTTTGAAGAACAATGGGAGATGTCTAAATAAACTGTTCATGGCTCACTGCAAAGATATATGCTTGTAAGGAAAAGGGATTCTAGAAAGAGATTGAAACAACATGGGTTTACCACCGAAGTTAAGGATACTGTCAATTTGAGAGAAAATAGCTTATAATGTGGCAAGATTTATGGAAAAGCAAAGATGGCCAAAATTAGCAAATAGGAAAAAAACTATGACGGTAAATGAAGAATAATACTAAAATGCCCAGAAAAAGCTTCTTTAAAGATATAAAAGGAAAGAGAGTGACAAAGTGAAAGTGGGGAGTAGCATCATAGAAACAAAAAACAACAAAAGAGTTGAATAAATACTTTTTAACCATCTTCATGGTAAAAGATGCCAATAACATTCCAAATTACTGAAATAATCAAGGAACAAAATGTGAAGAAACAACCATAGTAATTATTACAAGAAAATGTATCTTGGAAACGCTTGGGGTTAATGGCAGATAAATTCCCTGGACCTGATGGCTTGCAATATTGGATTTGAAAACAAACAGTTACAGAAGTAACAGGGGTATGAAGTAATCTTTCAAGAATCCTCAGATTCTGATAAAATTACCAGAGGATTGGAAAACTGCCAATGCAGTCTTGTTCAAAATAGAGGAAAACAATGAAAAGGTAAGCACAAACCATCTAGTTTGACACGTGTCTTTAGAAAATGTTAGAGTCCGCTATGTAAGACGAAGTAGCAGAATGTTTAGAAATACACAATGAGATCAGGTAGAATCACTGTGGCTTCATGAAAGAGAAACTGCGTGAAAGATTTATGATTGTTGTGGATGCCACAACAAGGTTGGATAAAGAAAACTAGTATAATTGGATATGCAAAGGTTACCACACACAAGGGTACTTAATGTAAAAATCATGGTTTTCATGAGTAGAGAGTATATCATCATGCATGAGGGATTGACTAACTAATAGAAGATAGAGACAGGGGGGAAATTGCTCACTTTCAGGGTGGTGACATGTTACTACTCGAGTACCATACAATCAGCGCATGTGGCCACAATTCTTTGCAATATACATTCGTGCCTAGGAGAATGGAAGTGAATGTACTAATGTTAAATTTGTGGATGACAGAACAATAGATGAGAAGGCAAATAGTGTGAATGACATAAAGAATCTAGAGAGGGATATGAGCAGATCAAGTCATAGTTTATAACAATGGCAGATGGAATACAACATGGGGTCATGAGATTAGCTGACTATTATTTAAAGAGGAAGTACACCAGAATGCTGCCGTGCATAAATCACCAAAAGCTAGCATCCGATTTCAGACTGTAATAAGGAAGTCAAAGTGGCTGTTCATCTGTATTTCACAGGAAATTTGGGATAAGAACAAGAAAGTCTTTCTAAAACTATAGAGGTCACTGATCAGGCCACATCTGAAATACTTTGATCTTTAAGGAAAAATATGCTGCATTCTGCTAGGCAAGCAAAGGAATGAATGGGTTAGTTTCTGTTATTGAGGAGTTTGTGCTGGTAGATTGAATGGGTTCAGCTTATACTCACTTAGCAGATTGAACAGCGAATGCACAAGCGAGGTGATGGCTCAGTGGTTTTAAGGCTAGCATATTAATACAGAAAGTCAGATAATTATCTGGGGACCCGGGTTCAAATTCAGTCATAAGCAGAGAATGGAATTTAAGTTATATTTTTTAAAAATCCATGAAACCATAAGCAATTTTGCAAACAAGTCATCTAGTTCATGAATGCCTTTTAAGGAAGAAAGCTTCTACATATACAATTGAGGAGCACAGAGCAATCTGGTTGATTTATATCAGCCCTCTGGACATTTATGGATATGCAAATGGCTAGCATGGCCCCAATTCTGTGAATGATTAAAAGGAAACATGCAAGATTCTTGGGATTTCAAAGAGTAGATACTGAGAAGTTGTTTACACTGGTAGGAGAGTCAAGGACAAGCGGGCACAGTGTCATACTAAGGGATCATCCATTTGACACAGAGGAGAGAAGTTTTTTTTCCTATTGGGGTGATGAACATATGGCATTCTATACTGAGTAGACTTATTGAGCTGGGTGGTTGAGGCTATAACAGACCTCTTATAATCATTGCATGAGTCAATGCTATAGGGACACTGTTGGAAATGGAGTTGAAAATTATGAGATTTTCTACCAGGTAATTGAATGGCAGAAAAAGATGATGGACCAACAGTCCTTCTTCTGTCCCTGTGTCTTAGTGCTCACCATGCAATGCATGGTGCTCAGGTGTTCACATGTTTAGGACATCTTAGTTGTTCTGAAAGAGGGAAATGGAACATGAGTTCTGAATTGATTTTCAAGAAAATGCCATTTCTTGGAAGAAGAGGAGTTAGCAGTGTTCCACCCAGTAGTCCAGAAACTCAAGAACTGCTTTTCACACCAAACCTTCCATTCAACTGCCTTCTCACCCTATTGTCAAACATCCTTGTTTAAACCTCCACTTGGCAAACAAAACAAAGTATACACAGAAGTAACCTCAAGCGGTGTGCAGCTTTAAATGCAATATTTTATTGGATCAGCATGTATTTGTTCCATTATGCCCATATTTATGTACCCATTATATTACTGAGGACAATAATACAGACTTTTTGCGCACTGTTCAACACTAGGGGGAAATTCATACATGGCATGTAAAATGAATTCTTCTGTTCAAAATCTGTATCTGCTTCTAATCTTGTGCTTTATTTTCTTATTTTGTCAGTTCAAAAGATAAAAGAAATCGCAGGTAGCGTACTCAAAATGGGCATACGCATTAACAGATAGGTTTTGCAATACTTTTTAGCATCACCTCACACCTATTGACATAAATTCCATTTGCTTTTGATTTCTAATTTTGTTTTGTACTCTCAAGTAAGCAAATGTTTGGAACAAACACTTTATAATGCCCAATTAATAACAATAATTTCTACGGCTATGGCAAACTGAGCTTTGAACAATAGATTTAATAAGTTCACTGAAAGCTGCGTTGTTGTTTTGTGGTTTTTCTTCTCTCTTGAACATGATAACAGCCATTCAAACATGGGTGCATTTTAACATCTGGGATAACAAGAAAGTACCAATCTACATGACAAGCAGGGGCACAAAATGTAAAAGATATTAAAAGAAATCGAGCCTGAGAGCAAAGGGAGCCCCACAGAGAAAAAAAAGTCTGGAATTCTGGGCAGAAAGTTGAGAAAGTAGAAGAAAGGATGGAAAGAAAACACCCAGGAATTCAACAAACTTGGAATAAGCATGCCTGACAGAAAACGTTGTCAGAAACTCAAGTTAAGAGGTAACAACCTCTCGAAGGAAGCACAGAAGCAGATAAACTGGAAGACAGGACATGAATAGAGATCAGTGAAACAGGCAGGATGACATTTTCTGCTCTTATTATCTGAATAACATGTAATATAGAGCACAAAACAAATCATTCTGCCCAACCTGAATACATGCATGTCTATGCTTCTCTCAGGTCAGCTGCCATCTTGTTAAACATAAATGTTTAATTGGAACCCTCCATCAAATTGATCCATCAAATGCTTCTCCCACTTTCCCTTAAATTCATCCATTTGAATCAGAACAACCATTCCCTGTAGTAGCGAATAGGAAGTGTCTCCTATTATTTCCCTAAAGATGTTTGTTTTTCTGAATTCTCTGTAGTCTTTATTGAAGAATATTATAATGACTTTCTGCTTTTAAAGGACTGCAATCAAATAGGATGTTACCACTGTCAGAGGCAGAATTTGAGTTTACCTCCAACATGAAATATCATCCTGTCAGTTTTAGATCTGCTTAACAAAATCAAAATCCTCTGGCCGCAATTGCAATCCTTCATAAAAAGAAACAGTCCTCAAAATGGCCAACAGCCAGTTTTGTGACTTGCTGATAGATGTGTCTCCCAAAGTAAGCTACTAATTGTTAGTGACAATGTATAGTCTGAAATTCTAGCGGCTGCAGGCTGGCAATCAACGTTCACAAAGATTGGCTTTCTTTAATAAAGAAGTGTGGAGGGAAGGTCCATTTCCATGAAGTACCCAGGAACATACTGATCAGGTCATACTGGGCAGTCCTGCCCACAGCCGCACCTCCCAGTAGGTAAATGTGCTCTTATACAGCGAAATCACAAAGGTGGAAAAGCAAAATAGTACAGTAATGCTGGGAGAATTGAATTACTCAAATATTGAATGGAACATTTTAGGGTAAGTGATCAGGAATGGATGGATTTGGAGGTAAGCTCATGAAATATTCATTTTTCGGTGTATTCTCGGCTTAAGTGGATCACAGGTGCGGTATCTAGGAATGGGGATAGTGATGGATGGATGAATTGGACTAAGTACAGGGAGTACTTAGCAATTGTGCAAGTGGCACAATCATTTCAAAAGGTTTAAGTTAGCGATGAGCAAGGGCAGACAATCTACAATAGAATGTCTCGACTGGAGGAGGAAATTTTCAATAAGATGTGAGAGGATCAATACAAGGTAAAATGTCTGATAGGACGCAATGTAAGGGAACAACAAGCAGCTTTTTGTTTTTCAGATGCAGTCAATGTGCATTGTAACAACCACAGTGTAGAACAGTATAGGAAGTGGAGGAGAAGAATGAATTCCAATGCAGACAGAGACTCCTATAACCAAGTACAAATAAGAAAAGAAAACATAAAGAAAACAATGTCTAAGAAAAGGACAATGATGCCATAGCAGGTCAAGTATTCCAGCCAAAACCGGATCAAATACAATATGTTAAAAGCGAAATTGAAGAGGAATATTAGACAGACAATGTAGAACATAGAACAGTACAGCACAGAACAGGCTCTTCAGCCCACAATGTTGTGCAATGTAGCAATATGAAAATAAGGTGGCATCAAACATAAAAGTCAATGAAAACCTTTCCAAGTGGCAACAAGTTTTGGATATGAGATAGCATCATTTAAGGTAAGTGCTTTAGGTTAGAATACATGATGTGTGATTTTCATTACTACAAATAAAGACGCGTTAACACACAATGATGGAAGCAACTACATTAGGGATAATAGTTGCTGTGCCAACTGATAAGCATGCTGTATTGGGTGCGTGGCGATAGCAGGTGTCATATATACTAGGCAAGGTAAGTCGCCTTGTTGAAACAGATGGCATTCCACATGGTAAAATAATACAGGTGCAGTCGGCAGATTTCCGAATGTTTTTTCTATAATTGTAAAGCCTTGATTTAATGCAAGGGTCTGGCAACATCTGCGCAGAGCATGCAGAATTATTGTTCTAAAGAAGGATCGCTAGACGCAAATTTTAACTCTGCTTTCTCTCCGCAGATACTGTCAGACTTGCTGAGTTTCTCCAGTAATTCTGATGTTGCTTCAGATGTCCGGCATCCATGGTTCTTTGTTTGACTTTAAAAGTGGTGGTGATTTAGCATCAGGAATCATAATTATGGAAGACTTCAGGCAAACTTGAAGTAATTTAGAATATTTAAGAAGTGTTAGCATTTACTTGTAAAAACAGATCTTTACACACTGGCTTAATTTACTTGTTTTGATGAAATAATGAATTAAGTTATTGAAGGTGATGACGGGTGT
Organism: Stegostoma tigrinum; assembly: GCF_030684315.1. Classification (NCBI taxonomy): domain Eukaryota; kingdom Metazoa; phylum Chordata; class Chondrichthyes; order Orectolobiformes; family Stegostomatidae; genus Stegostoma; species Stegostoma tigrinum. The sequence goes on along the minus strand of NC_081387.1, from coordinate 14,711,745 downwards.
AAGTAAGCTTTAACTAAAATACCACGTGAAACAGTGGTTAAAAACATTTAGGGTCATGTAAGAGGTCATTCTCTTGAAGTGTATATCTCAGAATGTATAGTTTAAGGGCAGGCATGGTGGTAAATGATCTGAACTAAAGAATGATAAACAATAATATTCCCCAAGATCAGCTGCTAGGATCACTGTCTTACAAATTAGACACAGAAGTATTACATTTAAATAAAGATTAGAAACAGTGAAGCAAGGTATTATGATATACCATATAGTTTAATTACAAAGTTGCAGAAGGCTTGTAAGGACAAACAGAGTGCTCACTGTTAATAGGAACTGATCTGCGGAAATGGCAGAACATAGAAAGAGAATAAGAAACAATTCTAATGGGATCATGGATTTCATAAATAAGTATTACAAAATCAGGGAAATTATGGTGAAAATTAGTGCAACTCCATGTAAACTTTAATTATAGTAATCCATCCTGTTCATGGCACGACACTTCAAGAATGATGTCAGGATTCTTGAGGGAAGTGAAAATCATGCAAACACTTGAAAAAATATTTTTACAAAATCACAAGAATGGCCTGGGGAGTGGGCCTGATAGCACTATTCGACAGAGCATTGGTATGGACAAAATAGGCGGAATGCTCTCTACCTCTGCTATAAGTTATGTTTGATTCTGAAATTAGCATCTTTATATTAATTGTTCCCTCCTTAAATAAGTTCATGGGATGTGAGTGCTGCTAACTCATTTATTATCTATACTTAGTTGTCTGGGGAAGGTAAAGATGAACTGCTCTCTTGAACTGCTGCAGTCTCCAGGGTGTAAGGATGCCTGTTGCAATGTTCAGAAGGAGGCCCAGAATTTTAAAACAGCGACAATGAAAGAAAAGCAATATAGTATGATTGCACAGGCTGGGTGTATGGGAAAATGCATAAAAGATGCAAGTTTAATGTGGATACATGTGAAGCTATCCATTTTCAGTGGCAAAAATAAGAAGCCATTATTATTTGAATTGTTGCAACTTGAGAGAGGGGAATGATCAAAGTGACTTTGGTGCTCTCCTGCTCCAGTCACTGAAAGTAAAATGTGCAAGTACAACAGGCAGTAAAAGAGGCAAACCATATGTTGGTTTTCATAGCGATAGGGTTCGAGCACAGCAACAAGGATGATTTTCTGCAATTATACACAGCATTAGAGAAGCTAAATCTGTGCAATTTTGGCCTCTTCATCTGAGGAATGATGTTCTTGTTATAGAGGGAGTGCAGTGAGGGATTACCAAATTGAAAGCAAGACCAATGCATGAGGAGGGATTGAGCCAGTTTGGATCATACTCACTGGAGTTAAGAAGAAGGAGAGGTCTCATAGAATCCTATAAAATTCTAACAGGCTAGACAGACTAGATGCAGGAAAGATGTTCCTTTGGTGGTGAACTCCAGAAACGGGGCATATTTGATTAAGTGTATTATCAGATTAAGGCATGGGCAGCAAAATGGCTCCGTGGTTAGCATGGCTTCCTCACAGTGGCCAGGAGCCAAGTTCAATTCCATTCTCAGATGACTCTCTGAGCAGAATTTGCCCATTTTGCTGTATCTACACAGCTTTCTTTTCGGTGCTCCAGTTTCCTCCAACAGCCCAAAGAAGTGCAGGTTAGGTGGACTGATTGTGCTAAATTACCCATAGCTTCCAGGAACATGCAGGCTAGGTGGATTTGTCACGGGAAATGTAGGATTAGAGGGTTGAGATGAGTCTGAGTGGGATGCTCTTCAGTGGGTCAGTGTGGACTCAATGGCCCAAATGTCCTGTTTCAACACACTGTCTGGATTCAATTCTATTCTGTAAGGAGCAGTTTCTTCACCCAGCGAGTCATGAGCCTGTGCCATTCACTAACTCAAGTAGTAAGGCCTAAACATTTATTATGTGTCTTCAATAAAGAGTTAGATATTGTCCTTGTGGATAAAAGAATCAAGAGATAAGGGAGGGCACGACATGAGGATATTGAACTCGACTATCAGCCATGATGGTATTCAATTTTGGAGCAGCCTCGAGAATTTGAATGGCCTACCTATAATTTTTAAATTTCCACGATGGGATAGCGTGTGGCTTGGAGGGGAGCTTTCAGAAAGTGATGTGCCCATGAATTTTCTGCCCAGGTCTTCATGTGGTAGAAGGTGCGTGCTTGGCATATGCTGGTGGTGGAGAATTTGTGGAGGGCATCACGCGTTTCAGACCTGTGTGTTGATGGTGGATGGAGCACCAAACATTGGTGACAAAGGTGTTGTACGGTTACTTTTCAGGCAGTTTTTTCTTTCTCCCTGGATAATTTTGCCTTCTTGAATGTGTTGGAGCTGTATCAATCAGACAGGTCACGAGTGTTCCATTATACAACTGACTTCTGCCTTCTTCAAGACAACCAGGAATTGAATGAGCTTCTCACTAGAAAATTTCTTAAATCTGGCATGCTCTTGTAAGCATTGCATTTATATGGCTACTCCAGTCCAGATTCTGGACAATAGTAACTCACAAAATATTTATAGTGGAAGATTCGGTGATTGTAATTTGATTGAAAATCCAGGGGTTAGTTTAGATTGTATTCTGTCGGAGAATGTTATTGCCTGCCACATGTGTGGGACAAATATTTATTACAAAATTTAGCCTAAGCCTCCAACCTTTTCACCAATGGATACAAATGATTCAGTTTTATGTCAGATTTAAGATGGATGGAATTCTTTGATGAAGCCGCTGAAAGTTTTAAGCCGATTTCACACTCTAAGGAATTCACGCAGTGCTTCCATCGGACTGAGATGGCTGATCACGAGAAACACAATTGTTTACATTTGAGCTCGGTGCACGTCAGCCAGAGGAAAGTTTCCTCTCAGTCTCATAGACTCTACTTTTGCCAGTTCCTTCACGCTACAATGAATGATGTCTTGATCTGAAGGGCAGTCACTGTCACCTCACCTCTGGAGTCTACGCCTTCTGTGCATGCTTGAAACACACATTCAGCAAGATCAGAATCTGAGTGGCACAGAAGCAACACTGGGTATCAGTGATCTGGTTATGCCTTTAAAAGAAATGCCTGCCACCACGATATATCATTTTGCTGATAACTGTGAGTAGATGGGATAAACAGTTATCAGTCTGACTGGACTTATCTCATGCTGTACCTAACTAATTCTCCACATTTTGGCGTGACTACCAGTGTTTTAGTTGTACTGGAGCAGCTAGGCTAGAGACCTGGCTAGTTTTGGGGCACATCTTCATTACAGTTGTCAAAATGCGGCAGCTTCAGATACACTGCCTGTCTCATTAGTCTCTGTCATTCAGTTCCATTGGTTGAAAGGAAACTAACAGATGCTCGATAGAACTGTGAGCAGATCCATTCAATCATCCAGCAAACTGCAATCCAATGGCTGAAACTGTGAAGGAATGTCATTATTTTGACAATTTTGAAAGTATGGGAATCTACATTAAGATACTTAAGATTATTTTCACTTATCCGGCAAAGCTTTCATCACAAACTACATCGATACCAACTAATGACAACATTCTCCAAGGATCGAGATGATTTACTCTGGTGTATAATTACATTCTAGTTCAGTACAATTATAAAATAGCATGATACGTTATACTCCAAGTGATATGAAACTGGGCAGAATTTGTGTTTAATTAAAATGTTTCTTTATTCTAGATTTAAAGAAAGGAGTGACTACCAGTAAGTATTGATCATTGTATTAAGTATTGAATACAGTAAGTATTCTTTGTGGTGAAAATCCATTCTAATAGCCTCTTAGAATTTGCTTTCAGATTCTTTTGGAACAAATACAGCCCATGTGGTGAAGTTGCCCACATTGTTAATTTCATGATTTTGACCAAGTATGGTTAAATTAATGGCAATACATTTCCAGGCCACTATGATATGTACCTTGGAGGGCAGAGTGTCAGTAATGTTGGTTTGGCATCCTTGGGGTTTTGACTTTTGCATTGTACTCTACAAGTACATTGAATCCACATGGGTACAGTGAATAAGTAGGCAATGAAGAAGAAAAATAATACATTGTAAAGGAATTGAGGGATAGAATATCCATTACAGCTTTAGTGCAAAAATGTCTGGAGTATTGTGTGCAGTTATTTTGAGTTCTAACTGAGGGCACATGTACCTGTTACAAAGAGTGTGTAACGAAAATTCGACAAGTGTATTTCTGGGATAGATGAAGATTTCACAGAAAGGTATTAAATAAATATTTACCTTTATTTCACTGCAGCTGGGCCAAAAGATTGCCGTAAGTGATAAAAAGAGTCGCAAATATATTAAGGTGCTGGTAGCAGGAAAACGTTTTCTTTCTCAAATGTTGGTTCTCAAATAGACACTTGATTGAAGTTGTTGACATCTGAAAGGGAATTGTGCAACTACGGCTGCGCCATTCTTCGCATTAATTTTAAAGGTATTAAAATCAAAATCTGTGACACACAAGCTGTTTCCAATCTGCCAAGTTGAGAAGTAAATCTAATCTATCATCATAAAACTGAAATGGATTCAATTCAACTTTAGCAGGCAAGCTCATTGCCTGATAATGGATTGATTGCTGCACAGAATATAAATTGTATCTGAAATAATATTCTGCTTCCAAAGTTAAAAATAAAGGGAAAAGACAAAGCAATGTTTGGAACTATCAATTTTACTCCAGAATTGAAGTTTTACAACGTTGAACAATATGCACTAACAGAATTTTAATTCTATCTCTGAGCAATTTATTGAGAGGGATTCAAATATTTTTGTTCTTTGCTGTGTGAAAATAAATGTAGTTGTGATATGTGCTGCAAACAGTTTCGTATGCAAACGGCCAAATGTTCAGGTCCATTTAATTTTAAAGAACAGTTCAGGCTATTCCAGTAAGTTGTCGCTGCCTGATTTTGCAAATCAAATCTGAATTGATATTTATACAATTTTGCAAAGTGCTTCCTTTCAAATATTCCATTTTTTCATATTTACAAAGAAATATGTCTACTGGCCAACTTTGATGTTATTGCTGTATTCTGGATGCTGAAGTCTCTGAATAATCCTCAGGTATTTTAAGCACTTCATATTATTGAGCAATGTGATTGATTCGTAGGTGAAACACACTAGTGGATAGACAAAAAGAAATGATGATATGTCCGCTTGAAAAGCATGAAATTTATTTCATTCATTAAGCAAAGCAAAAATTCTGTTCTAATAAATGTCAATATAATCTAAAACTAGGAGCAAACCTGCCTCCTAATTTATCTGTACTTAATTGCACCTCTTTCTATTTATGCTCCAAAGAAATCTGCAAAGAATTAACTGCCCAATCACCACAAATTTCCAAAACTAGTGGATGGCTGAAGTTTGATTGTAGTTGTAATGATGATGTGGAAATAAGTTGGAAAGAGGTGAGGAATGATAAAGACAAGAAGTCATTTGTCAAAGTGTTGTACAGGCCCCAGCACTATATCTACATTGTAGGAAAGAGCATAAAGTAAGAAATAATAGGAGCTTGCCAGCAAGTTAATTACATAGAATTTAATTACATGGAAACCAAAAAACGTGCTCCCTCTCATAACTCTCTACTGCTCCTTTGGGCTCCAGAATAGCTGATCAGTTCTGGCCTGGCCTCTGTTCCCATGCTTAAAACTAGTCTGTTACATCTCCATGAAATGACTTCTGTTTAGATTTCACAGTTATTTCCGCGCCAGTTCTAGCAATTAGACATATCTGCCATTTTCAACGTGTTTAAAAATATTGTTCATTCTGAAGTAAATAGTATGGTTAATTAATATTCAAAATTGATATTATCTTTGGGGCATGTTCAGCTGATACAAATACTATAACACTGACTATAACAACATGCTTAAACACTGTGCTTCTCTTAACAGAGGAAAAATTGAATAAGATGAAATCAGGTTAGTTTAGCTATGGCTAACGCGATAAAGTTTCCATCATCAAAAAGCCAGGCAGTGTAACACAGCCTGGTTATAAACTAAGCACACCACGATTATACATACTTCTGTAGAAATGGAAATTGATTATGTAAACAAAGTAAATCAACAGCAGAAATCAATTAAATATATTTCTGAAGTTCGATTTCCAGCTGTCATTGTTGTTAGCACTGTTACTGATATTTACCCCAAATTCACTTCTTCATAAATTGCAGTATTATTATGGCATTTGTAGGAACTTTTAGTGTGCATTGTTAGAATGAATTTGCAAATAATGTAAAAGAAAGAAACACATTAATTCCATTATTTATCAAATCTTGTCCAAAAGCAAATGGAAAAGTCCTGGAATTATTTTCCTTATTTTGATCAAACATAACCATTGTCCACCACGATGTTTACACTAATGCTGCAGGTGTGAATGACCATTGGAACATTAAAGCCAAATATGATCTATGTAGCACCAGATTTACAAGGACACAAGATTTTTTTATGCCAGGAAGATTAATTTGGTGAAAGTAAGATGTATATGATCTCTATTCTCTATTGATTAAACATGCAATAGGATGCCTTATGTTTTTGTTTGTTGAAGATCTGTCTTGATGGATTATAGAAAGAGAAAAATATTTGTTATTTCATACTTTATGCTGCTGATCCTTAAAAGGAAACAAAGTGTTGACACCATTTAAAATTTTCTGCACTCCATTCAGATTAGCGTCATTAGAAATACTCAGACAAACAACGTTGTAACACATTATACAATTATTAACAAAGAGAGAATATTGATGAATTAAACTCTGGGTAATTACAGAGCATTTTGTAAGTCAATCGATTGCTGAAACTCCATACGTGCAATTATGATCTGTCCAATCTTCCCCACAGTTTCTTTTAAGACCAGCAGCTGTATTTCCCCATTTTATCTCCTGATCTGTTTCATGTACTGAAATTTCACATTTTACCACTCAGCTACATAAAATACTATTTCTTCATTTCTGCTTCAATTATTTTTCACTGATCAAAATGAGTGGCATCTGGGTTTTGGACATGCTCTCTTGAAGTCTGACACGATCATCTCCATAGATCATAACACTGCTCAAATTTGAGTCATATGTAGATTTAGAAATCTGCCATGTCATGTCATGTCTAAGACAATAACATATTGAAAAAAGTAACTGCCTTAGAAAGGTGACCAACAAAATACAATCTTACAGAAACATAGGATTCCTGTTAATTCATATGTGGCAAATAGTTGACGTTGCAGCACTAATAAATGGGGGGCAGCACTCGTCATTTCGTTTTGATTAGGTATGCACGACTCATTATTAACATCAAGACAATAGAGAATTGGCTCTGTCATCTTGAACAGCTGAGCCAATGCAGCAAAATATCAAGAAACTGCTCATAATGTTAGAGTTTAATTTCAGATGATTAACACTTTTATATCGCTTAAAATTATAATGCGTGCCTTCTGGAAATTCCTATAAATTACATCAATTGATATTAGCCTCAAGAACTACATTTTGTAGAAATTACAAGCAGCTTCAATACCCAACTTGTCTCATTCCAAGGAGCTCAAGGGTTTCCAAAAATCCATCATGTGTTCAGAACTGCACCTTGCCACATCTATTAAATATACTTCTTTTCCCCTTTTAGAAAAAGATGCTCTCCAAGTTACGCTCGGTAATGTATGGTTTTGGTGGTTAAATTTAATTGTTAGAACATTCAGTTACTCACTTCTGCAAGGAATCCTAAAAACATTTTGAAAAAGTATGTGAATCAGCCAGTGAGAATGATGACATAAAACAATAAACATAACTGCAATGTTGCATGTCAACTGTAATTGAATGGCAATGATGGAAGTAATGTCCCACCTTGGTGAAAGCAAGCCATATCAATATCTTGTATCTACTGAGCCTATTGTCCCAAATGATTTCCTCGTAATTCCGAAATAGCATCTAATTATTGCCACAATTTTGCAGCAACTGTGCACAAAATAACTTGAAGAACCAATCTGAATTGGTAAGAAGTAATGTAAATATTGCAGTGCAGATCAACATTATGAAGGCTGTGTTGTTTTATTTTTAAACAACAGTTGAATATTTAATAAATGAGAGGTGTTCTTGCAAGTACTGTAGTTTATAAAAGACCCTTCATGAAGGCCTAATTCACAAATGAGCAAATAATGCAAATGATTATTATGTGAATCAGTGAAATATGTTACATCTACCCTGGAGAGACATCAGATACAAAGACAGCAAAAATTATCTCTGTTATGCCTGTAAGTGGGCAACCATGTCATGTTGCCACTGGCACAGCCGAAAATCGCTGGTGAACCATCAACGTTGTGGGCAAAACACCAATGAAGAGCATATGCAACAAATTCCTTTTTGATTAGCAAGTTTGGAATACACATTCTCCATTTCTTGCTTTTCCTGTGCTTCTGCAGAATATTCAATACTGTCTCTTAAAAAGGAAATCCATAGGATTCAATGTTAAAATTGAATGTTCATTTCTCCCTGCTGATATGGTGGTAGAATTGAAGTTTCACAGGGGAAAATTAAATCGTTCTCAGCAATACCTTACATTATATAATAAATACTGGAAAGCAATAAAAAACGGAAAGCATAGAAAATATTCAGGAACTAAATCAGTTGTGGGAGCAAGGTCATTGGGGTCATTCAAGAGACTGCTGGACATGCATATGGTCACAGAAATTTGAGGGTGCATACATGAGGATCAACGGTCAGCACAACATCGTGGGCTGAAGGGCCTGTTCTGTGCTGTACTGTTCTATGTTCTATGTTCTAAATCGAAGCAGGGGAGTGACAATGTTTTCACAGGACTAGCAATGTAGAACTAAAAGTTAATGGTCTATATATATGGGCGTAAATCCCACCATGACATGTTGTGAATTTTGATGTAAACAGCATCCGCAATAATTACCTGACCTTATGGTGACCATGGAATTTCAAGTAGCAACAATGCTACCCTAATCTATTCTGATCTACATTGACTCCAGACCCACAGCAACATGTTCGCCTCTCACCTGGTGTGTGATAAATTAAGGATAGTTAATAAATGTTGGCCCATCCAGTGGACACATACTGTAAAAAAGCTTTTTTAATCGAGTGATATATTTTAGGGTAAGAAACAGGGTTAACATGTTAGACAATTGATAATATCACAGAAAGAATTAGTTGTTTCACCGTAATGATTTAAGATGATCCTCGCACTATTTTATTGGTTGTGTATTAAATAAAAATCTATATCCTATTATATTCAATAACATTTTGTGGGATATTGTGTTTAGCTAAAACCTGAAAGAAAATAGTGATCGCCATCAGTTCCTCAGCAGTAATTATGGAAGTGTATTCCTTCTGGCCAAAGGAATTTACATCTGACAAAAAGATTCTTTTTTTAAAAAGTGAAAAGTCATTTCACCCAATGTTTGCAAACAGTTTACATCTATTTCCTCCGAGTATAAATGCATAGTCACTCACATGTCAAATGATAAACACCACTGCTTAAATAATGCATCAAATTATGTCATATTCATGGCAGGAAACAGCAAGCAATAATTAAGAACAAGAACAGAGATTTCTGGTGACACTCAGCAGATCTAGCAGCAACTGTCGGGAGAAAACTGAGTTAAAGGTTTGACTGAATGAACTAATTGCTGCTACGAAAACGTAGCATTTACGCCGAAGGTGAGGTTGGGTGCGGTCTGGAGGAGATGTAAGCGGATAGATGGAGATGGAGCCCTGAGAGAGAAAGGGAGAGAGACAGAGAGAGAGAGAGAGAGAGAGATGAAATGGCTAGGCGAACAAGGACATTATTAATTGTAGAACAGGACAGAAAGAAGCTAAATAAGTGATATTGAGGACTGAAGTAGGAAACAATGGATGGGCTGTGCTGAAAGCAACCCGTGTAATTTGATAATGGGCCAAGAGTATGTAAGAATGCATTTGCAGTGCTAACAGTAACCCTATGTGATAACAGAACCTGGAGTGGGGCGAGGTGAAAAAAATTGAAGGACAGAACCGAGCTCTGAAGTTTAAGATGGTACACAATTAAATGCATTTCAACACGACTCTTGTGAGTGCAACAGTAATAATTCTATTTGTTTCAAGTCCAACATCTTTCGGAGGTACTTCCTAACATGTCTGACCATGTTGATTGAAGAATATCCATTGGTTTCGAACAATGCACGGCAAAACAATTTAAGAATAGAAATCAATTCTGGAATGCAGTCATTGGTAACCTTAATTCATCATTTATTTCCACTGCAATGCGGTGCAAATTATCACTGATCTATTTTCTCTGCCATCAGCTGAAAAGATCGCGGAACTCAAAGGTAAGTTGAAGACACATACTGCATGATTAGCATATCCAACAAATTTCACAACTTACATTTTGTGTCGCTGTATGTGTGGTATAAAAGCAAAATACTGTGAATGCTTGAAATCTGAAATGAACACTGGAGAAACTCAAAAGTTCCTGAGACAAGCTGAATTCCTCCATTGTACTCAGTGATTGTTGTTGCATGGATTATGTTAGTGTCAGCAACCCAACGTGTACATACAATCCAATGGTACTTCATCTCCTGGTCAATCTGTAAATCACAAAGCAAATGTCCCATTCTCAAAATATATGGGATATTATAGAGCAGAGAAAATTTATTTAATCCTTACCTATGCAAACAATCTTCAAATAAAGTAACATGCAACAGTAACATTTAATATATTAATTAACGTAAGGAATTAATTGAATAAGGGCAGTGCTAATTTTAACCGTGTATCTGTATGCGCACGCACGTGTGTGTGTGTGTGTGTGTGTGTGTGTGAGAGAGAGAGAGAGAGTGAGAGACTGAAAAGCTTATGAAGATACCATCATATAAGAGAAATTACTGAAAGCTCTAGGTCAGTAACACATGGTCCATATCCAACAGTGGATTGAGATAATGAAGAAGCGTATATAGAATCAAACCAAGTGGTCTGTTGAACAAGTGATGAAAGTAAGTAGACAGAGGTCGCAGGGTTGGAATTTCAATGTGCTCCAGAGCTGACAATCTGGCAACAGGAGATGATAATACTGTATACGTGTAAACTCAATCTGAATGAAAGAAAATTAGATCTGTTTAAGAGGGTTAACTTAAGAAAATTGGGAGAAACAGAACTGAGTCACTTTCACGACCACATGATTACAATCAGTCGAGAAAGAAAGAATGAAAGAATAAAGATTAGGAGGTAATGATACAGTGGTGCTGTCATGGACGAGCAGCAGAAATCTACATAATGTTCTGGGGACATAGTTTCTAATCCTGTCACAACAGATGATGAAAATTGACTTTAATAAAGGCTGGAATTGAAAGGTTGATGGTGACCATGAAGCCGTGAACTGCTGAGAAACAAAAAAGTTCATGTGTAAAATGAGCATGCTTGCCTCATCTACTTTAACTGTGAACTGAGACCCAATGATTTTGGTTGACATTTACCTGCCCTCTGGAACCCAGGCATTCAGTTTCAACAAAAAAAAAGTTGGAGCCAGACAGTCCAGCTGGTAACCACCTAACTACCACAACAACAATGGCAAACCCTATCCTTTACACTCCCTGCTTACCAGGTGGTGTAAAAGCCAGGACAGACATCCCACAGACATTTTCAATACTTTACTCGAGAATAATACCGAACACAATGTCTCAGGCAATTCCTGAATAGGTGGCCGCACAGTGCTATAAAATAGGGAAGGAGTCAACCTGATGGGAGTCAACCTAAAATTGACTCGACCCAATGAATACTCATTGCATCACATCCGACACTACCCACCTCGTGGCTGATGAATCAGTATTGACACTTGTTCAAAACTATATGAAGGAAGCATTGCAGGTGTCATGCTTTTAAAATGAGCTATCAACCTTGTGAAGATATGATACAGGATCAATTGCATGTTCACCATCATAATCAGCAATAGGGCTAAATGATTCTGCAACCAATCAATTTGATGTAAGCTCTGTCGTCCTATCGCATCAAACTGTGAATGATGACGGACGAGTAAACCACTCATTGGAGGAGGAAGAAGTTCCACAAATATCTACATTCATTTCATGGGGGAGCAAGAACATCAGTAAAAAAGATAAGGATGAACTAGTGGAACAATCTTCAGCCAGAATTGCAAAGAAGGTTATTAATCTCAGCATGCTTGGGAGGTTGCAAGCATTAGCGATTCCTGGTTTCATCCAATTCATTAAGCTCATGTGGCATCAAGAAATGCTGGTCGCAATAGGGTGCTGCTGAGATTACGAGTCCTGGTAACATTTCATCACAATGATCAGCACCATTTGTGAATCCTTGGATATTGAAGCAGCCCTTCTGCAAATATAGCAAGACATTGACAATATCCAAATAGCAAAATACTTCCAAGAATACGCATAAGAAATGCTGATCTCTACAGTGGAAAGTCGCACTGAATATTCTGATTAATATTTAATCAGTTTTGATAGTGTGAGGGAGGTTACTGAACAGAAGCAGATTTTTTTGATATTAAACATATGATAAATCAGTGTTGGCACTTGAAGGTGAATCATCAGATAAAGTAAATTAGAAGACTCATAGATGAATGGGCCTGGAGATAGCTGATTGAATGTGAACTAATGTAAGGTCAGGGTTCGAATTGTGGCAGAGCAGAGATGGACCGGAGGCGAATAAATATATTGTGGCTGGGATGTGTCACTAATGAGGTCAATCGTGAAAAGTCCAGAAGAAGGGAGGCACGGTGGCTCAGTGATTAGCACTGTAGCCTCACAGCGCTAGGGACCTGGGTTCAATTCCAGCCTTGGGCAACTTCTGTGTGGAGTTTGCACATTCTGCCCGTGTTTGCGCGGGTTTCCTCTGGGTGCTCCGGTTTCCTCCCACAGTCCAAAAATGTACAGGCTCTGTGGATTGACCATGCTAAATTGCCCGTAGTGTCCAGGGGTGTGTGGGTGAGGGGGGTTGGGTCTGGGTGGGTTGCTCCAAAGGGCAGGGTGGACTTTTTGGGCCGAAGGGCCTGTTTCCACACTGTAGGGAATCTAATCTAATCCCTTTTACTTCAACGTGAAAACAAGTATCTTTCAGATTGGGCCCACAATAGTTAAAACAATGATACAGACATCTGCCAAAAATCAAATTCATACTTTCCTTGTTCAACTCATTCCATTTCTAAAGGAAAAAGATTAGCATAGTCTGTAAATACTTCCCTCCAGCATAGAATAAGCATGTCGATATGCAACCAAATGTTTATATCTATTTCTTCATTATTGTGGCGATCTTATCAGCATTCTCTATATTGATATTCTCATGTTAAACAACGCTGTAAAATGCGTAATTTTGAATGCTGTCATATGTTGCTATATCAGACAAGGCATTTGACTAGAATGCTTCAGAGTAGTACAAAATGACACCAAGAATGTAAGGCCAATTTTGCACTCTGCCTCATCTTCTTCCACCTTGACATGGGCTTGTGCTCCTCAAGCAAAACCATTTCTCTCGCTCTCTCTAACAGCGAATGGTCCAAACATTCGTGAATAGTCCATGGATAAATATTTTGGTCAAAAATATTAAACTTCACAGGCTACACATTGCAGTAAATCTAGAAACTATTTTACAAATCTATCAGTTTGCTGTTGCAATTAGTAAACTTACAATGTTTGGTGTAACTAACACACATTTATTAAACATTTGAGCAAAATCAAACTCCAATCCAATAATGGAAGCAAATTTTAATCTGTTCATTTACAGAACTGAAGGGAACATCTAAAACAGGTAGGACTATTTTTCTTTTTCTCCAAATTACATTTGTAAGACATGCCATTTTGCACTGTCCTTGCCATTTAAAAGTATCCATCACACTTTATGTTGCATAATTATTAATTGATACCCTACAAATAGAAGACTATATTCAGCACAGAATGCTTGTATATTACATATTTCACAATCTTTCCTTTCAAAATTCCTTTCAAATAACATGGTAAGCAGAACAATAGGGTAATTTCATGTTGAGAACAGAAATGATGGAAACATTCAGCAGGTCTTGCATCATCTCTGGAGAAAGAAGAAAAATAATATTTCACTCCAATGATGAATTTGTATTAGCAAATTTGTGGCACATTAACGATTGAACTTGGTGAATAACTATCAAAAGTGCACAATTTTGAGTAGTTACACCACTGAATGCAGTGTTCAGTTGTACAGAAAGACAAAAATGAGTGAGTCTAATCCATCAGTAAGAGAAGGAATGTTTATCATACAGAAAATCAAACATTGTTGAATGTTCAAATCAAAAAACATTGAAATGTGAATAAATTCCCATGCTTTTCGATGATAATCTTGCTTTCTGTGGAGCTTTTTGTTCAAAGCTTATGTTTATCATTGTGTTATAAACACTTACAGATAAATAACAAATGTATTGTCTTAATCAATAGTCGGATGTTATTTTTACAGATCCACATCTTTAAATTTTTCAAGCTGAATCTATTGGCACTGTGCCAATATAACACAGTTAAGGATCGCATCAAATCTTGCAATGGCCTCCAAATTCCAGCATCGTACAAATGCCTGTAACACTAGAGTTACTTTCCAATGTAATCCTTAGCAGCAATAGCCACTGAACGGTTCAAGGTCATTGACAATGTGACTTGCATATGCCAGACTCTCAGAGTATGGTTTTACATTCAGCTGTAAAAGTAGAGTGTTGCAGGATAGACAGAAACGTTTGGAGTGAAAATGAGTTACCAAGGTGCTTCTCATTCTAAAATAAAAAGAAAATGGAGAGAACTATGTTGCCATGTGACATTCCTATATAGAGATAGATAGATGGATATGTTCGCTCTATAAAGAAAAGTGCAATAGAATGCCATGTTGATTACCAGGAGGATGAACATTGATTGTCTCGTTCACCAACATGCAGCGGTAGCAGTATGTACCATCTGCAATATGCATCATGCAAAATCACACAGGCTGCTTAGATACCACCCTCCAAACACACAAACATTGCCATCGAGCAGAACAATGACAGCAAATGCATGGGAAATGAGCATCTGCAAGTTTTCTTTCAACCAAGTCTGCACCCTTGAAAAGAGGCCACAGATGTTCAGGAAAGCAACTGACCATCGTATCTCCGAAGAGCATCTATGTTGGAACTTGAGATATTTTACTGTTTGAAGACTTTTTGCAAGCACTGAGACCAGTTCATAGGCACAAACAGCCTTGCAATGGATGCAATTTTTTTCTGATATGTTATTCTCTCTTTCACAACACTTTGCCGTCACACACATCCATAAATAAATCGAAATTCCATTATTTTGTTTTTCAGTTCTGAACTCATTAGCAGTGCATCTAATTAGCCATTGCATTCGTGAAATCTTTCAAATACGGGGGCAAAAAGTGAAGGAAACACCAATATATCTTGAAGAGGGTTCACCAGAATGATACCAGGGATTAAGGGATTGAAACATGATGAAAACTGAAGACATGGAATGCAGCCCTTTGTTATCTGGAGTTAAGTAGTACTTTAAACAATTATTTTAAGTGTAGTAAGTATGTAATAAGGAACATAAAGAGAAACTGTCTACTGTTTTGTTGGCGTCAAAGAGATCAGTTCTCACTCAGCCACATCTAGCGCATACATGAACAAAATAAGGATTGCTACAGGAATTAGTGCCTTCAGACTGAAAAAGTACATCATCATCAGAATGTTTGAAGGAGTAATGAATCACTGAGGTACTTATATATGGAGACATGCATTTATGTGCCATTTTATTATTTTAAAACCTGAAACAACCAATTATGTACTTTGAAGTAAATCACTCTTGTAAGAAATGCAACAGCCATTTTCACAAAGCAAACTTCCAAAAACAACATTCCAATGATGAGGGCATATCCTGTTTCTTGATGTTTCATTGAGGGATAGATATTACTTAGGAAACTTCTTTGCAGTATTCTTTTTTTCTGAAATAATGTAAGTATTTTACAGATACCCAAGCAGATAGATAGGGACTTCTCATTACTATCTCTTCAAAATACTACATATCTCAATGTCCAGAACTCCTTCAGCACTATAGTATAATGTCAACATAATTTTGTAGGAGATGAGTCAATCACAGAGCTTTAAGACTGGAAAGGGCAACTGGGCAATAAAAGCGTTATCACGAAAATTTAAACATCCACACCAGATTAATATTACCTCGGATGTGATATCAAAAACGTAATTAAGAAAAATATTCCTGAGCACAATTGGTTTTGGAGCAAAGCCCTTCTGAACCTGAAAGGAAAGAGAACTCCTAAATCACAGATAACACGGTGTGAAGCTGGATGAACACAGCAGGCCAAGCAGCATGAGAGGAGCAGGAAAGCTTTATATTTCGGATCGGGACCCTTCTTGGGCCAAGCAGCATCAGAGGAGCAGGAAAGCTTTACATTTCGGATTGGGACCCTTCTTGGGCCAAGCAGCATGAGAGGAGCAGGAAGGCTTTACGTTTCGGACCGGGACCCTTCTTGGGCCAAGCAGCATCAGAAGAGCAGGAATGCTTTACATTTCGGGTAGGGACTCTTCTTCATTTCTGAAGAAGGATCCCGATCCGAAACGTCAAGCTTTCCTGCTCCTCTGATGATGCTTGGCCCACTGTGTTCATCCAGCTTCACACCATGTTATCTCAGATTCTCCAGCATTGGCAGTTCCTACTATCTCTATCCCAAATCACAGACATCGCTTCTTAGCTATGAAATTTCAATGAATTCTGTGATAGACCCACCAGATGAAGAGTATAATTTCAGCCTACACTGAAGTTGTGATGTTGGATGAGCTGCTCGATAGACACTCCCTGTTTGGGTTTTTCCTTCTATTTTTCGGCCTAATTTGATGATCTGACAGTGACATTTTGGCTAAACGTAGGAAACTGTCAGAAATTTTTGAGTTTGTTTATTGTTCGCTTGTTTTACTAGGAACGGGTAAAATGTCGAAGTATGATGGTAAGTTACCTGGTGTAATGTATTGTTACTACTATATTGCACTATGTCAATAACAAAAAACAATCACTTATGATCATAATTTAGTTTGAATATGTAAGTTGCATGGTGACAAAGTTTATTGAATAGCAAAAAAAACTATAACATTTTAGCTCCATCTTTATTATGTCATTTAATATTGAATTGGTTTAGAGAATGCCCAATTCGCAAAATTAACAACTGTCAGCCTTCATCTTGCAATGCAATAAATTTCATACTGGTGACAGTGTGCTCGTCAAAATGCAACTGTTTTGTTCATTGCAGAAGAAGAATTATCAGAAATAGTACTTAATGATAACTGAATATTGTTCACCAACAAAGTAGTAAATTTCCTACAATACATTTTCCAGAATTCTACATCACTGATGAAGAGCACTCCACTGAATGAAAACATTTTATTTTGTGTGGTAGCTCCATCTGCCATAATTACAAATTCAAAGGCTATCTCTAAAGTTTCCCTTTATCTATGTAAACCGTACGTTTTCAAATGACTCAAACAGATTTGTCAAA
This sequence comes from Stegostoma tigrinum, assembly GCF_030684315.1. Taxonomy (NCBI): domain Eukaryota; kingdom Metazoa; phylum Chordata; class Chondrichthyes; order Orectolobiformes; family Stegostomatidae; genus Stegostoma; species Stegostoma tigrinum. The sequence goes on along the minus strand of NC_081387.1, from coordinate 14,694,246 downwards.
TAAATATTTCCTTCACATGTCACGTGAAAAAAAAGTATATTCTTGCAAACGTCTCATGGAAAGGAAAAAGAAATTATTTACCATTGTGTTTTCTGTTTAACTGCTACATAGATAATGCTTTGATTGAATTGTATCTTAAAATAAATATTTGTTCTGTAATAGTGCCACATTTCACAAATCTTTTTTCTGTTGTTTTTATTCTGTATTATCATAATATTTATGTATTTTAAAGAATGCAAGGAACTTCTGCAAAAAACCAGTAAGTCACATCAGACAGTTCATAGCACTCTTTTCGTATTTTATTTCTTGAACATTGTAATGCCAATGAAATCTGTATTGTACGTTCAAGCACTCAAGCTACCTTTATTCGTTATTTAAATTAAACTAAACTCCATGCCAACAGTCAGAAACTTCAAACGCCAACGTCCGTGAATTCATACATACCCGTTGATATTCTACTTAAACAATCAGTAAATGCAACAAAGAAACTCACTCAGACTCAGAAAACGGATCAGAAGTGAATATGTTCTGTAACTCCCTGCGAGTACAGAACAATGCACAAAGATAACTTTCTTAACCTACGGACAATTTTGCATTATACAGCGGTCTTGTGACACAGTGGTAACGCCCCTACCTCTTCACCAGAATATAAGGTATCAAGTCCCTGCCTTTGAAATTGTGTCAGAACATGTCAAAACAGATTGGGTAAAGTAACTATATCTCTAAAATTCTCGTACAGCATTTGTATTATCCCTACCTACAGGGCAAAATGTCTAGGTTAAAGTTCCAGCTGTTCTAGATGTGTTCACATTGGAACAGGTCAATAAAAAAAAGCCTGTAATATTTCGGAAATACAAAGGACATTGGGTGTACTGCATGTACTGTAGTATTGTAAATTGTTACTATTACATCCACTGAAGTGAACTTTTGGTTGGTTTTGGATGATTGAGGCTAGATTACGAGCACGTGCTTGACAATTTTTGCACAAAGCAGTACCTGCATTGTGCAAGTACGGTGAAACATTGCTGTTTCATTTTGAGATAATCATTTTAGCTGTCTAAGTTTCATCCAGCAAGCAAAAGATTATTTGTGTTAACAAGAGCAACAACGAACTTAGTCAATCTCAAAAAAGAAAATTAAGTCTTCTCCGATTCCAGTCAGAATCCAAATGATTTAATTGTTTAAACTTTCATACTGGGGACCCTATACCTGAAAAAAAATCAGTGCAATAATATGCAATTATATGAGTCCGCCTGCCAACATTAAAGTGAAATAACATAGATTGTCATTCACTGTAGTAAAGAATCAAAATTCTTTCAAAAGATCAAACTTTTTTTTAAGATTCTCTTTTTCAACATTTGGTGATATTCTCCAGACTTGTTCCATTGGGTGTCTTCCCCACAAACAAACGCAAAACTACTCAGGCGACTACCCTTGGAATACTCTAGGAAGTAAAACAGCAGTTAACTTGGAGTAGGTGCATGTATTTAAGAAGAGCAATGAAGTGACTTGAGCTTTTTCTTTCAGATCTAATTCAGTAGAAATGAAGAAATAAAATTGTAATGGCATAACCAGAATAAAACTTAAAGACTTGATTCTAACATGTGCATTAGGAACTCTAGGGAATCATGAGGATTAAAAGAAATCTCCGCGATGCCCAAAAAATCAAGAAATTTCTGTCTGATGGTTCTATTTGATTAGCATTTCTACCCAAATTTTAAAAGGTGGTGTCTCAAACAATAACTTCAAGCTGTTATGGAACTGGATCTCTAATCTAGGGTGAGCAAATAAAAGCATTTAGAAAAATTTAAATCATTCAAAAGATAAGCGACGAAATTTACAGGGGAATAGAATGGGCAAGGCAGTTGTCTGTCCCAAATAAACCTCAGATGGTACAATTCTTGGACAACTGATATATTGATATGTTACTGAACACAATTGTAAATTTGGATGACTAATTGAGTTCAGATCATGATTTCAGTGAAAATCATGATGGTTTTGCTGATGGCCTGACATGTAAATACTGTCTAATCTTGTAATGCTAAGTCAGTACTCTGCAAGCAATAAAATTCTGCTCAAGGGAAGAGATTTCCACTGGTGTGTATGTATGACAATGACGTGCCTCCTTCAAGGATTGGTCACTCAACCTGCTTTGGTGATGTCAAAAGTAGTCACAAATTTTAGAAATTAATATATTTTCAACTAATTAAACTCCATAAATCTAGAAAACAAAGTTCAAAATCCGATCAATCTGCTATGTTGTTCATTTTCTTCACAGTGAGACAGATTCTGCAAAAGACAGCAGGTAAATAACCTAATTGTGCAGATGTGTTCAATGAAAATATGACAAGGGCTAGATGGAGAGAAAAGCATTTAAATATTTTAACGTAAACTCATGAAACAAGGAACGTAACAATGATTTGTGAACCATAAATTATTGCTCCCTACTTAATCTATAGATAAGTAAATGATATTGAGTTAAAATCCCAGATTTTATTTTGAAACAACTTTCCAAGAAACTATTCTGAACATCCATAATTCTGTGATTAAAAGGAATTTTCAACTTTACCAATCTTTATTGGAATTAGTAACAGCTAAAACTCTAACTTATTCATTTGTTTCATCAATTGATGATTGCAGTTCTGCACGATTGCAGTGTTTCCAGACTATATGGCCCTGATGTGCATTTTTTTTTCTATTTGAACACATGGTGTCAACTACAAACCCAAAAATTATTGCCCATCCCTCACCGCTATGAAAACAGTTATTAGCAGCTTCCTTTTAGAAACATTCCAATAAATGTGGAGCACTCAGTCCCACTGTGGTGTTATATGGCTAGTTTCAGGATTTTGCCCCGCCAGCAGTTATTGTATGACAATATAGTGCCAAGTTAAAATAGTGTAATGTTTTCGACTGTCACTTGAAAATGGTGTTGCTCCCATTCATCTGACATCCCAGAGTTAGAAACCACTTGCTTGGATTCTTCTGTTGTTCTTAAGAGCACCCCTTAGAGATTCTGAAGAATATTGTGTAAATGGTACACGATCCTGCCAGGGTGAGAAATGTTATGGTCACCTGTTTTTCATCCCTAATCAAATAGGTTCTTTTTGGCTTGGGTAGTGTCAAATTGCTTGTGCTTTACTAAGATGCACTCACCCAATCATGTCAAGAGTTTCTCATCACACATTTCTCCTTTAACTTATTAGAGGGCTTGTGAAGTCATGAGGTGAATTACCCGTCATAGAATTCCTAGCATCTGGCCTGATATAAAAAATGAGCTAATTATAAAGCTGGATCAATTCAGTTCAGGATAGCAAAGTGTGGAGCTGGATGAACACAGCAGGCCAAGCAGCATCTCAGGAACACAAAAGCTGATGTTTCGGGCCTAGACCCTTCATCAGAGAGGGGGATGGGGAGAGGGAACTGGAATAAATAGGGAGAGAGGGGGAGGCGGACCGAAGATGGAGAGAAAACAAGATAGGTAGAGAGGAGAGTATAGGTGAGGAGGTAGGGAGGGGATAGGTTAGTCCAGGGAAGATGGACAAGTCAAGGAGGCGGGATAAGGTGGTAGGTAGGAAATGGAGGTGCGGCTTGAGGTGGGAGGAAGGGATGGGTGAGAGGAAGAACAGGTTAGGGAAGCAGAGACAGGCTGGGCAGGTTTTGGGAAGCAGTGGGGAGAGGGGACGAGTTGGGCTGGTTTTGTGATGCAGTCGGGGAAGGGGAGATTTAGAAGCTTGTGAAGTCCACATTGATACCATTGGGCTGCAGGGTTCCCAAGCAGAATATGAGTTGCTGCTCCTGCAAACTTCGGGTGGCATCATTGTGGCACTGCAGGAGGCCCATGATGGACATGTCGTCTGAGGAATGGGAGGGGGAGTTGAAATGGTTCACGACTGGGAGATGCAGTTGTTTGTTGCAAACTGAGCAGAGGTGTTCTGCAAAGCGGTCCCCAAGCCTTGGGAACGGAGTCTGTAATTGCCGTGATGGAAATGTTATTTGCTGATGTAAAATCCAACAACTGTCAATTACCCAGGTCTTCCTTCGTGTGGATTGCATCTGTTTCAGCATCAGTGTAGTTATAATGATAGAAAACACTGTCCAATGATTAACAAACGTTTCTACTTCTGACTGTAAGCTGGAGTAAGAGTGTTTCATGATGAAAAGTTCAAATTTGTCTTCTTTAACAAATGACTTTAAAGTTCTGCTACTTACTCAATTAATAATAAAAATATTGGTGTTCATTTATCTGCAAATGTTCAGCTAAATAGTTTGATGGTGTAATTATTTTTTCTTTTCATAGTTTCACCAGAGGAAACAAACTTTAACATTCTCCTCAAAAACAATAGCTGCTGTTTGCAATCATGCCTGCGGCTGGGTGATGAGTTGATGGCGTACGGGAAGATGAAATTGAATGCTGGCAGCAAAGCTGGCGACATTGCATTGAGCACATTTAGAAAAACTCATGGAATCGGTTCTATTCATTTCATCATGCAATTCATCTCAAGTGCAATTTTTAAATTCTCTCCGTCATATATTTCCCCAATCTTTAATCGTTCATTGTGTTAGTGAATATTTGTTGTTTTTTATATGTACAGCTTTAGTATTCAAATCTTTATAAATCCTTGTCAAATTACAAATGATTTCAATTTTATGTGCAACCACCAAATAAATATAAAAATAAGTACTGTTCAATGACAATGCTAACTTCCTATGGTTACATGTTTTTAACAGAAATTAACGCATTGCAAGAAAGGATATCAGGTCAAGGTAAAATCCTTTTTATTTCACTTTCTGAAAGATTGTCAGAATTCTACAGTAATTTTTTTTATGTAACACTGCATTTAAGATCTTGCAAAAGCAGTAATCTATCTTATAATCTTTATTTACCTACATTCAGTACATTACATTGGAACTCAATTATGTGATTCAAAATAAATAAAACAAACATTGTTTCTTCTGTTAACCTGACTACTAACAAGATTTACAAAAGATATCTCTGAGACAATCGACATTTGTGCTAAAGTTGTCAGTGGAACTAAATAACACAGTGGCATATGCTTCAGTGTAACTCTCATTCGTTTTGCAGTTCTTTCCTGAGTGCATTTCAACAACTCACTGCACAGATTAATTTGTATACTTTACAGAATTCAGAAGTGCGTGTTAGCCTGCCATAAATAAAGCCATCCATCAATATGTCAACAATTATAAATTCATTACTAAATACACAGGAATAAAAAAAGCCTTCAGCAAAACCTTTGACAAGCTCCCAAATGGGAGAAACAAAGTAAGAGCACTTTGGATCGAAGGTAGCGTGGGAGGGTGAATCCAAAATTGGCTTAGTGGTAAGAGACAGTGGGGGAGTGGTGGAAGTTCTTTGAGTGATTGGAGACCAGTGCCCAGTGGCATTCCTCAGGGATCCGTGGTGGGATCCTTATTGTTTGTGCTATAAATAAACAGTGTAGCAGAAAGTACTATGGGGAGGATTTGGTTCAGAATTAGGTTTGTGGATGATATAAAGATTGACTGAGTTCTTGACCGTGATGAAATAAGTCTTAAATTACAGGAGGATATAAACTGATTGTTCAGAATGGCAGATCATTGGCAAATGGTCTGAGGTGATGCATTATAGAGTTGAAATAGAAAGACAAGGGAGGTTTTAATAAACAGCAGGACAATTGGAAGTTCAAAGGAACGGAGGAGTCCTGGGTTGGGTGAAGGTGGCAGGGCTGGTTGATCAGGCAGCAAAAGGATAAAACTTGACAGATAGTTGCTGAGTTGATGGTCAGTGGCTGACATGCACGTCTGGGATGGTAGTTGATATGACAAGGTGTGGAACTGGAGGAACACAGAAGGCCAGGCAGCATCAGAAGAGCAGGTGAGCTGATATTTCAGGTCTGGACCATTTCTTCAGAAATGGGGGAGGGGAAGAGGGCTACGAAATGAAAAAAAGAGAGGGGCGCAGTGATAGAAGGTGGATAGTGGAACAGACAGACGGAGAGAAGATGGGCAGGTCAAGGAAGCGGAGACAAAGCTAGTTAAGGTAAGTGTAGGTAGGAAGTCGGGATGGGGATTTGTCAGTGAGGAGGGACGGCCAATAGGTAGGAGGGAAAACAGACAGATCAAGGATGCAGGGAGGGAGAGGTGGTGGAGGCTCGGAGTTCACTTTGTGGAGTACCTATGCTCGGTTCATGACAAACAACAACACCTCCCAGTCGCGAAGCACTTCAACTCCCCCTCCCAATCCCTGGATGACATATCCATCCTGGGCCTCCTACAGTGTCACAATGATATCATCTGAAAATTGGAGGAACAGCACCTCGCATTCTGCCTTGGAACCCTTACAAACCCAATGACGTCACTGTGGAGTTTACAAGCTTCAAAATCTCCCCACCCCCGACATCATCCCAACATGCCCCCTTCTCATCTCTGCCTCCTTGACCTGTCCATCTTCTCTCCCACTTATCCCCTCCTCCCACCTCACTGACCAACCCCCACACCTACGTCCTACCCATACTCACCTCTACTAGTTCATCCCCATCTCCTTGACCTGTCCGTCTTCCCTCCCACCAATCCACCCCTTCCTCTTCACTGACCAACCCCCAACCAACCTCCTACCTGCACTCACCTTTACTAGTTTCATCCTCACCTCCTTGACTTGTCTGTCTTCTCTCCACCATCTGCTCCAATAACTACCTTCTATCACTGCACCTCCTTCTCTATTTATTTCATAGCCAACTTCCTCTCCCCCATCTCTGAAGTAGTCAGCTTTCCTGCTGTTCTGATGCTGTCTGACCTGCTGTGTTTCTCCAGCTCCATGCCTTGTTGTCTCAGACTCCAGCAACAGCAGCTCCTACTATCTCTTGGATGGTAGTTAAGGCTTTATACAAATAGTAAAACGTACTTGGATGAACATTTGAAATATCAGAACATTAACATCTAGGGACTAGTGTTGAAAAGTGGATCTAATGTATATTTCACATAGCTTTGTCAACTGAGACTCAATAAGCCAACAGATATGGCATGGTTCTTTCATGTGTTTCTGGTTGTATCGCTTCTCACATTTCTACTGTTTTCTGTGTTTTAGGACCAAAAGGGAAAGTATTAGGTAAGGCAGAGAGTGCATTCTTTAATGGTTGGCATAGGAAGTCAATTTGCAAATTATGTGGCACATCAATATTGTTTCAGCAATGGACTCATTTGTAAAAAATGTCCTCCTGTTCCAATACAGCCCTAAATCAAATAATGTGCAATGTAAAGGGAAAATGCACAATGGTGTGTTGTTACTGTATGCAGATGTGTATTTACAATGTATAATACAGATTTAGCTTCCAACATTCACGATGTCTCTGTTGTGATCAACTAGTGTCTATTTTTTCAGATACTCGGAATACTCCTTGCAAGGTCTACGATGAAATTGTTTATATTCATAAGGGCTGGTGTTTGTCAACAAATCCTATCTCTACACTTGATTATCATTCTGCCATAGAAAATAGACAGGAATAATGTTGAAGACCTTTCGACTCCTATGGATTAGTACATGTACCTATAATGATAGAAGATTTTCTGTGATCACTCTTCATTTGAAGAAATCACGAAAGAAAATATATTAATATATGATGAAATATAGAAGTCAGAGAATTTTTGTATTCTATTGGCACAGTATAGCTGACTGAGAAAATGTTCCCACTACATCAAATGATTTTATGCCATAAAAGATTGTGAAGGACATGTAAAGATAAAATGATAGTGTAAAATTTGTTAATAATGAATAGATAGCAATCTAGTTGAAGATCATGTTCAAGCAGTTATGGCTATCCTCATTGGAGAAAAAATGGTGCTGGATAGAAATGTAAATGCATGAAGTAATTCAACCTCACTGGACGTGATGAAGGCCAACTGTGGGCAAAGTACATTGAGAAATTTATGTTACTGGATAACACAATCAGTGAGTTGATTCGATAGTTCACTTTTATTGTTTCTAGTACCATGTGGGAAACCAATACACTATTGACACTAATTGGGCGGGACCTGCAAATTCAATAGATGTCCTAAGATAGAAACTTGCTTTGGACAGAATTGTGCAAAAAATTACAGTAACATTTAACTTCAATGTTCAGATTTATTGCAATTAATCGAATCAAATGTCAAACAGTGCATGAAATGTTCAACATGGGGCTATATTCAATGTAGTAGTGACATCCTCTAGCCCGAGGTCACAAGGTTAGAATTCAGGCTCTACATACTCTCGATGTATAACATGTCTAACCAAATTCATGTAAACTGAGTTATAACAAGAAATAAATGGAACACTATCAATGTTGCTTTGTTGCCAAATAGAATTTGGTATTTATTTAAATTGGGGTATATAATGGCGTTTCAAATAATTCAAAGGATAAATCAATTTGTTTCCAATTTCTATATTCAGGTTCTATATATGAAATTAAGGTCATAATTTCTTCATGTAGCTTATGGCCAAAAATATACCATAACTGCATAAATATTGCTGTTCCTACATGAATGAACACCCCTTATGTAAAGTGCGACAATGGCCACTTCAAATTTCTTAAATTCTCCATTCCATATGCTGCCTCACTTTAAAGACCAAGACAATTTCAGATGTGGAGTATTCTTACACATTCTGGCTTTCAGTGGGTATTTTCATTTACAACAGTTTGTTTTAAGATAAAAGAAATTAAAACAGTTTTTCTCAGGCTGATGGAAGTTTTGTACCTTTGTTTGAAGTAAGGAGATCATAAATTTGTTGATGAAAATCTCTATGCAGCTTTCTGTGAATTCATCAAACAAAAGACCCTGAGCTTTTACTTTTCAACTTGTTAAAGCTTCATTCTAATTAGTTGTCCACATTATCACAGGGAACCTGGAAGAATTATATACAGGTACAAACATGCCTTGCTATATTGCTCCATTTTAAACATGTTGGATTAATGTTATTGATGTTGAGTGCGAGGCAAACCTGGTAGAAATGTATGCTCATGAAATAGCGATCCACAGAGATGAGGAAACAAAGAATATATTGCACAGAAAATGAACAGGCCATTTGGTGTACACCATGGCAACCTATCGATCTCTGAATCTAGGCTTTAAGTAAAAAAGTAGCATGATGTGTGCTATTCCCAAATTATTTCGAACCTTGTGTCTTAAGTGTTTGGGTTTACCAGTAAATTCTGTATTTCCCCTACCACATTCTCTTGGTTTCAGCCTGGTAGTCTGGAGATTGAGCATTGCAAAGTTGTTGTCTATCTTGGGATGTAGAAAACATGTTTTGTATCTTCGATAGACAAAACATCAATATTGAAGATTAATGTTTATCATTATCTCATTTGAATGAGGTGTTGAATGAAAATGAGAAGTTAAAAATAAGAAATTTACAAACTTTCACTAGAAATTTCGCTTTCCTATTTACTTCAATTTCATTTAGCACCTATCAGGTTATGATGGTATTGCACTGCTTTCTTGCAAAGTGAAGACAATTAAGTATCCTAGTAGGTTTCCATGGTATACTCTTCGACAGAATTGTTTGCCAATATTTAAATTCACTTGGATTCATTTCTCATATCATTAATTAAACTCACATTTTACCAATGATTACCCTTAATGTTATTTAAATAGTTTGGCAGGCTCCCTGGGATAATTTCTCAAAGTTCCTATGAAGTGGCCAAACTGTGAACGTTTTATTTCATTTTTTTAAATGACGACAATTGACAATGCGTGCATAAGTGCATAATAGGGGTAGAACATGATCCTAAGGAGGTGAATTGGTCATGGTTTTATAAGACGTCTACAATACAAGCTTGTAATATACAAGTGCTTTGGTACAAATATATTTATTCTAAATGAATAATGTTGGGCATATAATGCATCAATGCTGTGATCCATCCGGCTTTGCATTTACCAAGAAGGTAAATTTCTCTCCAGACAATTATAGAATAAATCCATTCTTCCCATAAGCTAATAAACAATGAAAACTATGTAGCTTGTCGTTTCCACAGCAACTCTTGTTGGCCATCCAAATGAACTTCTGATAATATCCATGCATGAGTCAAAATCCACAAGAATTGGGCTTCCAAACCATTATTTATTCATTGATAATTGGAACTGCAGATGCTGGAGAATCCAAGATAATAAAATGTGAGGCTGGATGAACACAGCAGGCCAAGCAGCATCCCAGGAGCACAAAAGCTGATGTTTCGGGCCTAGACCCTATATCATTTTAACATTGCATACAGAGCAAATGTTAATCAAATTTCTAAAGAAAATGAAGAGTTTTTGTTTATGGAAACATGTTGCATGGTTTAATTGAAAATAACTGTCCAAGCTAAGGCAGGTCGGTTAGTGTTGAAAAGAGAGCTATTTTACTGAAGATTTTCACTTTGCACTCATCCGTAAAATGCACGAATCTCAAAACTCAAGTGAGCATAGAGAATGTCAGCAACTCAACTCCAATGAGCCAATTAAATGCAATTCTATTTGTATTAATTTAACGAGCATGTGAGAGAACCATACTTTTTACATTTGCCTTGGGCTGTTACGCTTTATTTTCACTCACTTACATTTCCCTTGTTCATTTATTCCGAGGCCTCTTGGGAATGTGTAACGACAATATGATGGAAGTTTTCATTGACATAGAGTGTGATGAAGGTGATTCTGAAATCAAAACCGTAAGGGTATGACATGCAAGTGGGCTAACACAAGTTGGAGAATTTTACCAATAGGTTGGTAGTGGATTGACACTACCAAATATTTAAAGAGTGCACAGAAAACCCAAAATGATTGCCAATCCCTATTTGGTACAAAAACAAAACAGGAAAGGTGACTTGACCATGGCTAACAACGGAAATTAGGTTTAATATTGGATCAAAGGAAGTTGCAAACAAATTATCTCTTAAAAACCAGCAGACCTGAGGATTGTGAGAAGTTTAGGTTTTAGCGGGGAGGACAAAGGGATGAGTTAAGGGTGTGGAATAGAGCATGAGAGCAAACTTGAGTAGAAAATATGAATTATGTGCAAGGTTTCCATAGGTATGTGTAGAGAAAAAATAATGATGAATGAAGGGGGAAGTAGCAAATTTACAGCCGGGAAGAGTGTAAGTTATAATGGGGTATAAAGTGACATCCGACCAAGTAAACACATACTTTGAAACAAAACCAAAATTTGCTGGGGAATTTCAGTGGATCTGGTAGTATTTGTGGGAAGAAAGCAGAGTAAACATTCTGAGTCTGATGGCTCTTCATGAGGACAAATAAGAGCTAGAAAACAGTGGTATTCGTGTTGATGCTGGAATTCAGGAGAATGGGGAAAGAAGAGCACAAACGTGTGGATTTAAAACCTGGACAGAGAAAAAGAGATGAAAGACGTAGTTAGACAAGAAAATTACAAGAAGATGCATATACTTTGGTTCTGCATCACAACGGAAGAGCAAATAACATCTAACAATGAGATAGTAGGAACTGCCGATGATGGATACTGAGATAACAATGTGCACCCTAAAGAAGGGTCTAGACCTGAAACGTCAGCTTTCCTGCTCCTCTGATGCTGCCTGGCCTGCTGTGTCATTCCAGGTCCACACCTTGTTATCTTATAACATCTAAGAATGTTGGGTACACAAGTTGATGAAAGCAGAAAACTGAAGGAAATCGGTATTCACAGGGAAAAGGCTTTGGAGACTTTAGTTGTACTAAAAGCCATTAATCACCATGTCATAAAAACCTACAGCCCAGATGTTAAGGAAGTGGCCTTAGAAATGTCAGATGCCTCGGTTGTTATCAGTAAAAATGTTCCAGAGTCTTAAGCAGTTCCTAAGCAGTTGGAAAGTGACTAATGTAACTTATAATTTGAAAAGGGGGAAGAATGGCAAAAAGGAATTACAGACCAGTTAGCCTGACATTGGAAACTGGGAAATTGTTAGACTCCATTACAAAGGATTTAAAAGAAGACCGTTTGGAAGCAGTGACAGGATTTGACTGAGTTAGCATGGATATATGAAAGGAAAACCATGCTTGACTTTGTTTCACAAGCAACTCGTCAAATTGTTAGGGGGAAGCCCGTGGATATGGTTTACTTGGAAATTCAGATGGCTTTTGATGAAGTTTAAACAGGGTTTTCAATGGCAAAATGAAACTAAATGGATTGTATATTGAGAAGTAGTTGGCAGACAGTAAACAAACAGCAGGAACAAATGAGCGTTCTTCCCCATTGCAGTCAGTGACCAGTGGAGTACCCCAGGGATCAGTGCTTGGACTGGATGCATATTCATGATGCATATTAATGATTTAGATAAGGAAACTAAATGCAATGTCTCCAAGTTTGCGAATGACACAAAGCTGTGTAGGAGGGTGCACTGTAAGAATGCAGAGATGCTTCAGTGTAATTGGGACAAGTTTAGTAAGTGGGAAAATGCATGGCAGATTAAATTTAATATGGATAAACATGAGCGTATCCACGTTGGTAGCAGAAATGGGAAGGAAGATTGTTATTTGAATGGAATTAGATTTGGAAAGGGGAGAGAGCATCGAGACCTAGACTTCCTTGCACACCAGTCGTTGAATGGCTGCAACCTGGTGCAGCACATCTGGAGTAGTGTGGCCTTTTTTAAACTCATTACCTGAGGAAGAAAGTTTTTGATATGTAAAGAGTGCAATAAATGCTTACAAGACTGATTCCTGGGATGGTGGGACTGATGCAGTGAGATACAATGAATTAGTTGACATTGTATTTGCTAGACTTGAAATAAATGGGGGGGCTTTGTTTGGAAGCCTATAAAATTCGAACATGACTAGACAGGGTAAACAAAGGAAGGATGTTCTCGATGACCAGGGTCACATTTTAACAACATGGGATAGGTTATATAAGGCTGAGATGAGGAGATATTTCTTCACCCAGTCTGTGGTGAGCCTATGGAGATCTCAGAAATTGAAAGCAGTTGGAGCGAAAACATTGAAATAATTCATAGGGATAAACGGATCAAAGAATTGGAGAGAAAGTGCTGAGCTGAATGATCAGTTATTAACGCATTGTCGGTAGAGCAAGATGAAATGGCCTAATGGCCAATCCTGCTCCTATTTTCTATGCGTGGGGTGCCCAAATTGTAGTTTTGTTGATGATGTTGCTGCAGTCTGAGGAATAGTATATGTAATATAAAACGAAGGCAGCTCAACCTACTTTTATGTGTTTTATTTATCATTTTGAAAAGTTCAATCAAGTTTATCGCCCCTCTACTTCCAAGAATACCTTATTTGTATATTTTTTTGATGACCTAGTGCAGAATGAATGCTGTGCAATGTGAAAAATTTAAATCCCAAAAAGCAACTGGACAGTAATTGGATTGCATGTTGTGAATATGTTGTCTTTACCAAATGGTATTGCACAAAATAGCATTCTATAGAGTATTTTGATATTCCCACAAGGGCAATGAGAGTAACTCATTGTTACTCTTTATATGTATACGCTATAGTCAAACATCTTTTCTGCTGGAATGCTGCCGAAGTTTGTTCTGTTCGTTTTCCCACCAAAATAAACGTGTGACATTTCTCCCACAGCCCCTCTGCACTTTAGAGGTATACGTATTGAGCATTCATGTGATTAGCACAAGCAAGTCATAAAGTCAGACAAAATCAGAAAACATCCAACTGTGGAGAGAAGCATGGCAAATAGGTGGATTTCGGTGGTCTGGTAGTAGGTGGCTCTGTTGCTTGCAGAGTCAGTGGCAACACTGCTGGTGTTATCCCCGGGCATTACATTGGAATAAATTTGCAAATATGCCTTTGAGATTTGTTTATTAGCCAAATTATCTTCCTGCCAAGGAGCCTGCTTGACACCATATTTATTAGTATTCTAAAACATTGGAAGGCCCAGCCTAACATTCAACTTTAATCAAAAAGTCTTAATTTAACAATTCACATTTTCTAAATACGGTCTCACTGTTCAGCATCATCTTTGACAGAATTTCCCAAGAAATCTACTGAAATACGTAAGATGATCGGAAATAGCAATGGGGAATTCAATACAGTACTTACATCATTGGGACAATGCCCCTTTCCAACAGCTACCAGCCAGTCAGAGTATGATAGTTCTTCAATATCACTGTCGCAAAAAATGGTGGTCCAGTCTTATATTTAAGACCCCTGAATATCTGTCCCAGAGACCGAGATAAATTGAGCAGAATCAGCAGGACCCATGAAGGAGGACAGGGAAGAGGAAGAGAAAAGATTCTTTAAATGTAAAGGGATTGGCTACCTCTGAATCCTCTAGGTCGACATGAAATACATGAAATTCAAATTTGTTCTCCATAATGAGGCATTATCCCATGACTCCATCCGTCATTATCTGGTTGCAGGCATTTCCAGCCAGGTGCCTAGATGATACAGTACCTACCCTATGCTGGTTAACTGATATTGACAGCGGAACAACATCCTCAAGTTGGATTTCCATTCACCTCTGGGCCATAAGACATTCCTCAATGATTCCCTTCCCAAATTCATTGGAAGCAGGGACAACAGGTTGAAAGTTAGAAGGGTACCTCTCCAGCGCATTCCCATCTCAATATATTCAAAATAGTCCACTTCCAGTCGAATTTTAAAATAACTCCTAACTTTTGTGTCATCGGGTCTCTGTTTCTCTGCAAGTGCTGCCTATTCAACTGAGTATTGCTGGCATTTGCAAATTCACTTGCTCTATTGTTAAATTTCTAAGCTAGTTCATTTTGTTTAATATGTTACTTTCTCACATATTTATCCTATTAATTATAAAAGTGATTATTATCATTTATTTACTGATCCCTTTGTACAAATCCTTACTTCTCAGAATGCAAAAAACTTCTTCAAGCGAGCAGTACGTAATTGCACATTCTTTCATATTATACAAAGTATCCAAAAATGTTGTTCTCTTTACGGGTTTGTCGGGGAATGGGATGCCAACGTACAGTAGCAGAAACATAGTTTTAGTCATGTCAGATAAAACTACGGACACTTCAATTGATGAAATTTGCCTCATTAAATGAGATGCACCATAATAAGTATCTTAAGACAATTGAAATACTGACAATGATTCATAAGGACGGGTAGCAAATGTTTCCCCAACTCACCATCAGTGTGGTTGAAGATTCACTGACGATGCAGAGCTTGAAAAATCTTTCAATTTTTATTTGCATATTCAGTAGAACTGTTGTTCGTAGATTCTTGACCCCAACACACAGATCAGTAATGCCCCAGGTTTAGTTATCTGTCTTAGTTATTAGTCACATTATGAACACATTGATATTCAATTAAAGTATCTGAATTGACAGAAATTTGATCATTCATTCTCCATGAATCGTAACTGTATTCAGGAAATTGAACCACCATCCCAAGTATCAGATCGTGATATCACTGTCAAACTTACACAAATGATTAGAGCAAGAAGTAAACATTCCTGTGGGATAGGTAAAATAAATAAGAGGTAAATATTTCACCAAAGTCTCAGAATAGTTCCATTTCCTTCTATAAAATAACGAGGACAGCAATCAGCAGTTTTACGTTCTCAATTTGTCAAGCTTCTGTCTTGACATAATTTTTAATGTAGACGATCATCTGTTCTATGGATTTCCAATATTGACCTGTATTACTCAGTGATAAATGCATTTGGTAAGACTTTTTTTAATGACACTGTCCCCACAGTGATATAAGCAAGCATAACTATTATTTAGCGGAAGCTGGTATCCTATTAGAAAATTTCATTTTCTCAATCTAATTGCAAATTATTACTTCTGAACATGTTCAGACAAAATATTGATGCAATGTGCCACTAATTATAATTTTCAAGATTGTCCTTAATTTAAAAGATGAAGATATAATACATAAGGGTTTGATTTTTTTATATTGTGCGTCATTGAACAATCCTAATATTATCTTGATGATTTGTATTACAGTGAGACAACTGCTTTTAAAAGATATCGGTAATTTAAATGGAACAACAATACTTCATCTTCTAAATGCATATCTGTTTGCATTTCTTACTATTTCCTTTGTGCTTATATGTCCATTATCCATGCCCTATTTCTCCATATAACATTTAGGTCATAGCCATTTTCGCATAGTTTGCTAACTGTTATAAGACTGTCCAAAATTCATTGTTCATAAACGTTTGTGATAATTCAATATATCACAATATTAATTGAAGCCATAACACACAACTCAAGCTGTGAAAATGAAAGATTCCCTGTTTGGAACCAACATGAAAATTTTGACAAAAATGTTGGTTTTGTTTTAGCTCAATTTTACAAGTAAGAGAGTGGAGAAAATGCACAAAGGAGAGAGAAAAATCAGAAAGAAATGCATTAAAAATAAATTTAAATTGGCTTTGCTTTAAGCTCTCCCACTCAAGAATCAAAATTGCTAAGATTACATTCGATGCTAGAAGAGGATTGGCATGAATTAAACTGTCAAAATACTGCTAAACGTGTATTTGTCTTGAAATGGGCAGCCCCTTTTTCCTGATGAATTTGGTGCGCATTTATCATGTTAAGAACATTTCAACAGAAAAAAAAACACTGAACTGAATTTCTGGAACACCAGTGCAACTGAAATAGTTGCCTCCTGTCCTCTGCATACAACGATGAATCAGAACGGCTTTGACTCTGGAAGAAAATATAATATGCATGTTTAACTTACCATCGAAACTTAAAATCTGGGCAAAATATCTGTAATGTTGTTGCAAGTGCAAAAGTATAATATTAACTTGTCTGGCAATTAAGCAACACATCCTTCTACTGAGTTCAATTGGAAATAAATTGGGTGCAATTAATCATAATTAATCCTAATCCAAACCCCCAACCCCTAAACCTAACCCTAACCTTAAACTTAAGCCTAATCATGAAACAAGCCCTAACCTGAATGCAAATTTGGTAATATTTGAAATTTATCAACACCTAATAACTAAATGAGGCCCCAAAACTTATGAGTTTTCACATTCTCCTATGCAATAACTATTCGATGATTTTTCATCAAACAAAAGCATTGGTTTTCTAAGTAGAAATGAATATCAATGAACATTGCAACTCCCCAGAATCATTTTTCAGACTGGCAAATCGAACCGCCCACCTGTTCTATGGACGTCTACAGAAGTGGAATTAATAGCCTCTGTGGCATGTTGAATAACTGGCAGAATCAAATGGAACACTATATTTCATTCCAGCTGATTTCAAAAATCGGAAAATGAAACACTCTCTGTTTTGTGCTGCTGCTCAGGATGAATTACTGGACAATGCATTCTTATTCAGCCATTAACATTTAACGGAGGTGTTCATGGTATATTTGGGATTTGTTATCAAGTAAGATGACCTTAACATTGATCTTTATTTCAGAGATAGAAAAATTACTTGCACAATTACAGGCTGCTGGTGAGACAATTCAGATTGATTTTTTTTCCCTGTTACCCTTAGAATTAAATATCATGATATTTTCTCGAAAAAATGTTCAGCTGCAGAGCATCTCATTTTTATATGTCCACTTGGAACAGAGATCAAGGCTGTCTGGTCACATTTTACAAACTTGAGCAATCTTGAGAAATATCCATGTCTTCTTCGACTGGATTGAATTTGTGACATCTGTTGGTTGCTCCACTCTCAGATGAATAGAATATTCATCTTATTTTAATCCTAAAGTTCATCTCTCTTTCGCTTCTGGGAAAGAGTGAAAATAAATCTACCCACACTTCCACATGACCAATGGATATCAAAAGCCAACATCTCCCCTAATATTCAGCCGAGCTGTTAGTATTCTTGTTATTTTACCTATTCTCATCATCCATGAAAATGTTTGTGTTACTATCGAACTTTCTGGCTGGATGTTTCCTGAAGCTAGTTGTATCTAACAAATTAGTCAAATGTACCTGTAAACAAAATAATGCTACTAATTGACATCATAACAACTCATCATCTAAATAGCTCAGTATTCTAATCCGCTTTCATTTATCTGGATCCAAAATAGTTATGTCATCACAAATGTTTCCTGGACTAAACCTTACATTTCTATGCAGGTTTCTGAAATTACAGTGTGTTTCGAGTGTATTTTTTTCAATTTGCTAAATTTTCTAAAGGAAACACATTTTTCTAAGAAATTTCATGTTGTCAAGAAGAGTCATTTTTTCTACAATATGTTTGATTCGCATTCCAAGTCTTCAAGCAGAAATGTGATCTTTTATTTTACAATCATCACTTTAACTTACGCTTATGTTCCTGCAGCGGAAGTTCTGCGTACAAAAGAAGATGGTAAATATATTTTCAATTCCATTTCCTACCTAAATGGTTTGTATTGATTTGAAGCAGGAAGATAAATGCTGTTCTGCTGCATATAGGAGGAATTCAAATGAAATTTATTTGTGAAATTTGCTTAAGGATCCGTTGTCTATTCAATTTTGTCCCTCGTTAAGTTCAAGAAACCAGACATGGCATAGGTTCCAGTGCGCAGAAACACAAATTAGCTTTATGATGCTGTGTTAGTAGTTTAAGAAGAGATCCCAGTTGAGTAACAATTCAATTTGTACATCATTGGCATAAACATAATAAGGGCCACCCACACAACAGCTCACGCCTGTGCTGCTCTGACCCACAATATTTATGAAGGAGTCAGCAGGATGCAAATACTGAAACTTTTAAAGTCACAGAAAGTAAAGATATAAATCATAAATTTGGCATCTTCATTCCAGTGCACAAAGGCTATATACATCTAGTCCAATGTTCAAGTTTTTCTGTTGCGGGAATAAAATGTGAGGCCCAAAGTTGGATAATTATTTACACATTTTTCAAAACTTTCTTTTGCACTTAATTTGTTGAAATGGGTGGCCGAGCTGACATTCTGCATTTTGCACAATTGGCAAAGTCAAAACTACCCTTAATTTCAGTGGATCATTATCAAATGAAACACGTAACAGGCAACCAATGTCACCCAATTCATGAAGACAACCACTAAGAAGGCTGAGTCAGTTGGATAGTACAAAATAAAAATATCATTGGCCTCCCTGCATCTGTGCCTCACTCTTCTTGCTGTAGACAAAATAAATGTTAATGGAACAACATTGTCATGCAAGAAACTGTCAAATATGGTTCTGTTATCATACCGCTTTAATAATTGTTTTTGGTAGTTAAGTCATCTCTGGCTTTTCATTATTCACCAACTATAGAACGAAAAGTTGATCAGAAATCTTTCCTCCTCTTAGTTACATTCCATGTGGTCAGTTTGAAGAAGTTACAGGTTGAATATAAACATATTAGGCCGCAATATATACTCACCTTGTTGGTCATGAAGTTTGGAATCAGACATTAAAAATGAATTTGTAGTTCAGTGGCAATGATTGCACTGCTACAACACAAATACCTCTTTATTTTCACTGAAACATAACGAAAATTAATTTAGTTTAACAAATGCCTCAGTTTTTTTCACAGATGGTCTGCATATTCTTACACAAATTTTAAGTTTTAGTTAATGTTAAAGTTTTGTATGGCACTGAATACTCATGAAGCTGTGTGAAGTTTAGTGCAGTCGAATTTCCAGGGTTTTAGTTCTCAAGTGAATTCAAATTTGGAATATCTTAGGGAAGTAATTCTCCCTGTCAGGATCTCCCACTTTCATGGTATCGCATTTTATTACCTTGGCCATTTCAATGACGCAGAGAGAAAAAATGAGAAAACTGCTGGAGAAACTCAGCAGGTCTGGTAGTATTACAGCCTTCAGCATATATACTACTTCTTCCTAGCTACTAGGCATGAAATGTTAACTCTGCATTCTCTCCACAGATGCTGCCAGACCTGCTTAGGTTCTCCAGAATTTCTGTTTTTGTTTCAGATTAACCTAACTGACACGTCTTTGGTCTGTGGGAGTAAACCAGAGCACCAGAAGGAAACGCACGCAGACAAGGGGAGAACGTGAAAGAGAATTGTGATAGCCTGCTTGTGTCAGATTTTAATAATTTTGACTCATACTTCTTCAACTGTTGGAACATAAAGCCTAGCCATAAAAGTTGTCCAGCAAAATAAAATGTATTGCACGTTAACAATGGCCTTTATTTTGATTTAGTAATAGGTTTTTAGGATATCCTGTAGTTAATTATTTGTATGTACTTTTTCAATTCCAGGTGAAGGTAGCAATAATTTTTGCAACTGCAAATGACAACACATCTTTACAACAATGTGGAATGTTAAACCAAGTGACTAATTAGCAGCATTTGTGTTATCTGTTCTTTCACAGAGCTTAAAGAACTAAAAGATCGTGTATTTGGAACAGGTGAGATATAAACAGTTGACATACTTGTAGCTTATAATGAAACGTGTGAGTATTTCATTGATGTACCATCACTTCATCCTGTTTGTCTGTCCATTGCAGTTTTATATCATTCACATCCTTCTAAAATCATGGGCATTTGTCCATTTTCAAACCATTGCACATGACTATAATAATGTTTTTATCGCCTTCCTGTTGGTTTGAGGTTCCTGCATAACGCTGCTTGTGATATGTTTGCCATAATACCCAGATCCCTCTGCGCTGCAGAGTTCTGCAATCTGTCTCCATTTCATCAATGTACTGTTTCCTACCCTATTTGCTACAGCTCACAAGATTACATTTTGCAACAAATCCCGAATTTTTGCCACTCAGTTAACCTATTTTCATGCTGTTGTTAATGATGTCCTTTTCTCAACCTGCTCTCTTAATTACCTTCGTATCATCCGAGAACAATGGTTCCTCAACTGCTCAATTTCAGACAGAAGACGGAGTGTCCAAGATAACAAAGTGTGGAGCTGGATGAACACAGCAGGCCAAGCAGCATCTCAGGAGCACAAAAGCTGATTTTTCGGGCCTGGGCCTAGGCCTGAAACGTCAGCTTTTGTGCTCCTGAGATGCTGCTTGGCCTGCTGTGTTCATCCAGCTTCACACTTCATTATCTTGGATTCTCCAGCATCTGCGTTCCCATTATCTCAGAAGAAGGAGTTTGCATGTTTAACGGGAGGTTGCGTAAAATATCTACGTTAATAAAGTTTTAATTTACAACACCTTCTTCCACACTCAAGGATCAAAAGCAAAATTGTCAGGTAAAGCAGATTTAATCATTATCTTAAGAGTTTCTATTTCAACCTATTAGCGTAAATGAATCATTTTCACAGCATGAATTGCCTAACTTATAATTTACATGTCCCTTCCCAGCAATTGTTAAACTGACTTTTATGCGAGGTAGTAAGAAAAATCAGAACATCAGATTATCACCAGATATGCAATCGCGATCACATCAATGAAAACATCTAATTCACAACGAAATTCAAATCGCAACATCGAATACTGTGATGACTACAGAAATAAAATGGTGGAAAATCTGTTCAACCATATTATAGTGTGTTTACCAGAGATGCTTTCACTATGAATGGGTTGAAATCCAGTTGAATGACAATTCCTGAGAAATCATAATTATGGCTCATCAAGTAAACCTAGTCTTGAGCTGCAGAGTAAAACAAGTAGTAAAGATTGAACCTGACCTAAGGGTTAGCCATAGCCTATTTATTTTGTTTTTGAATTTAATCTCCGAGTTGTGCTTATAAGGTAATGATTTCATTCCCACCGAGAATTTGTGCAGCACCTATTAAAAGAAGACTACCTTCCGGATAGAGTACAGATACAAATTCTTTTAAGCCACTGCTTGTCATAACTGAGAGATCCTTTGTGACTATATTTTTTCCCTGCCCTAAGCGTTATCAGCAGAGTGCTGATGACCCCAAGTGGTTGAGATCTTCAAAGTGAGCAGGCAGGTTAAAATAGAAATTGGTCATAGTTTACGGCATTAAACGGCATCCAACTGTATGTTCATTTCTGTTGTGACGTGCAGCACAATGACATACTTTTATCGCGCAGCAGGAACGCAGATTTTAGAGAATGAAAACCAAGAAACCTTATATTTACTGTTCAATAAGATTGGGGTTTATTGGGACACCGGGTGCTCGTAATCATGTGTCAATTATTTCCCCGCTTCATCACGGGAAGTGATCTTACTGAACATCGGGACAGCTAAAAGCAAAGGCCAGTCTGAAGGCCTCTGCATTGCAATAATTGCCAAAAGCTATTTTCAATATTTTTGGCTCTTGCTGATAAGGCTTACCAAGTAAGTTAAATAGCAATGACATTCCTTTGGATTTCATCAGCTCCATAATGGCAAACAAGTTTTTTGATCATAACTTCGTATACTGTTTTATTTTCCACAATCGATGTAAAATTAATTGCGCTCCTTTTTTCAATATGTTTGAGTAGAAACATAATGAAAGACTGAAATTGCAATTCGGCACTTCTGAGGATTTGTTTACCCCACAACCATCATGTGTCACTTAACAGTACATTTTTGCGATCGTGAATCAATGAAATGTATTTGATACAGTGCGTGACGTGACAATACGTGATGTTATATGCTTTGGCATTCAGCAGACAATACAGGGTTTTGTGAAAAAAAATCTTGTAAACTTATGGATATAATGTTAAATAATATTAAGGTGTATTTGTTCATGGCTGTGCTGATATCAGAAAAGATTGATTTTGTGCTTTCTCGCAGAAAACGATCAACAAGAATTCATAGGTAAGCATTTCCTGTGCTCTATTGTTTATTTTTATTTATGTCGAAAAAACACTGTTCATATTGTGTGAAACAGCAATCTAATGAAACACGTGTATGTGAAAAGACAGTCATTTGTGAGAAATAAGATCAGAGTACATTGGCCAAATGTGCACAAGCTGCTTAATCTGGAGAAATATTTTGTATAAATATTCACTTTGTAACTCCAGGATTTACCAGAAGAAAATCATTTCCAGCTGAGATATTACAAACTTCGTCAGAATCTCTTTCATATATGTTGCTATATACCTTAACTTGAACTTCTCTGTTTTTGTTTGCACTTGTCTCTCGGAGATACAATGATTTTTCACTGAAAATGATATGGTCATTGGATATTTCCACGCTATTGTAAATGTGCTGATCTCAAATAGTTCGTCATATGTCCTCAACATAATGCATGACTTAAAAGTTACTATAATAGTTTTAGTTTAGTCTTATGAAAATGACACCATCCAGGACAAAGCAGGCAAGTTGATTCACATTATAACCACAAACATTCACTTTCTCCAAAGCTAAAGCACAGCAGCAGCACCATATACTATCTGCAAGATGTACTGTGTAAATTCAATGAATCTCCATTGGCAAAATTTTCTAAACCCACCATCTCTGCCACCTGGAAGAAAGAATGCAGCAGAAGATGTGGGCAACATTTTTTTTGAAGAAGGGTCCAGAACCAAAACATCAGCTTTCCTACTCCCCTGATGCTGCTTGGCCTATTGTGTTCATCCAGCTCTAACCTTATTATCTAAGATTCTCCAGCACTGGTAGTTCCCACTATCTCCAAGTTAATGATGTGATTCCTGTTGGGCATGAACACATCCAGTCATTGTGATAAGTTGATGTATATTAATTTGGAGGGAATCATCATTGTGCACATTCTCAAAAAGTATGCTGCAGGACTGTTTACATGATGTTTTCTCTGCAAATCATTGCAAACTGATTCCGTTGCATTCCATTTGCAATTATTTACTTGATAAATTTACAAGACAGAATATCCCTGAGTGACTTGACTATACATTCTGAACTGAAGGCAAAGTTAATCCAAAGACAATGTTTGGCAAATGACAGAAGAATGTACAAGATATGCTTCATCCACATCGAGTTTAATGCATGCAGCTCTAAATCAAAAGTAGGACCTGCAATCTACCAGGATCAATTTCCAAAAACGTGTTGCCAAGGTAATTTTTGACTCATGCTGCATGTAATATCAGCACATAGAATTTCATACAAAGCCACAGCACACCTACTAGCTGTACTACTTAATCATTATCACATGCACCTCAGTTGCAAATCTATCAAAAATACCACATTGATCTTCTGAAAGCACCGATTAGAGGTTACACTTTGTGACAAGTTTTCAATAACCTTGAGTAGATCAGATGTTTTAGATGCACAGCATCTTCATCCATCTATTATAAGTCATAGACATGATTGTCATAATTATTTATTTACTGCACTATTCTTTGTTTTTATTATTTTTCTAGAATGCAAAAAACTTCTCCAAGCAAGCAGTAAGAAATTATTTGAAGTTTTATTCATAATAAGGGCTCATAAAATTCACTTCCATCATTTGTGAAAATAAAGAAGTGTTTTAACGGACAAAGTTGCAAAACTGTATTTGCTTCAATAAAGTAATCTGATTCCAGCATTTCAATTGATAGAACAATCCGATGCACTCAAAAGGGGTACATCATTGAAAGACCCGATTTATTTCAGGGTAGCTACAGGACTGATGTTAAATGAAACTAAGTTGTTGAATGACGTCCTACTATTTACGATAAACCAAGCAGAATGTCCACTAATAGCATCTCCAAATTTATAAATTATGAGCAGAATTAGGCATTTCAGGTGACTGCTCCAACCTGCTTCAGTCCACTCCAACATTCATTGATATAGTGATTGATCTATTTCTGCTTCTAATTCTACATTCCCTTCTACTCTAAATAGCCCATGATTCACCAACATCACATGAATCTACTTACCTCCACATTAAAGAAATACAACCTAGTTTTCACCATATTTTGAGGCAGAATGATTGAAAAATGCACAAACCTTTGAGCAACAAATTCTGTTCATTTCAACCTGAAAAGGATGATTCTTCATTTCAAAACCCTGCAGGTTAACTCTGCTCTCAAGTAAAAGAAGAAACATCAATTCTAAGTCCACTGAGTCAAAACCACTCAAGATTTTACATACTTCATCAAATTAACCCTCGCTCTTCTAAACTCCAGTGGAAACAAGCCCAGGTATCCAAACTTTCTTAAAAGATAACCTGCACATTTCAGGTATCAAGCATAAATTAATCAAAAATCTCATCTGAATGCCTTCATTTACCTGATCCCTTCAGCAAGAAGGCCAAAACTAAGCATAGTATTCAAGATGTGACATCTCCAATACACTGCGTAGTCAAAACATATCATATGCATTTGCATACTTTTACTCAGAGTACGGAATTATTTTCTGTTATCTATTTTAATTCTCTGTGCATATCTGCACTACAAAACCTGAGATATTCCCTTCTTTGCATAATCAAAAATGAAATAGGTCACAGTTTTTCTTCCACAAACTTTCACTGAAAGAACACAGCTGCGATTTCATGTTTTCGTCTAGGGATTACAATTATGAATTCACCGTTGAGTATATTCAGTAATCACTTTCTACTACCATGTTCTTTTATTGTCTTCGAAAATACATTGAGTAATAGATATGTAGTGAGTATCGATGATGTAATGTCCTGGATTTCACACATGTACTGATGAACAATTACTAAGTAAAGGTCACTTCTACTTAATATAAGACTAATTTTCAGGCTCAGCCTGTTGGGATTCAATTTCTTTCCTTTTTAACATTAATTTTTGCAAATTACAAAACAGTATTATTCTCAACAAGAACTTCTTTTCTGGCATGTTGTTTTGTGGGATCAGTGAAGAGCAAATACTCTTCCATAACTAATGTGTCAATGTTTACTGGATTTGATACAACATTCATACCTACCTTAAGAGTTTATGTTGAGAGTATATCATGGCAGCACATACACTGAAGCCTAATTTCCAATTCTGTGCTGAATTGTAAAATATTTCTTTCATAAAATGTATAATCGAAAATCACTAATGTGACATTTAAACTGCAATTTTTGAGAATGAATTAATATACAAACTGAATATTATATTCATGACTAATTTACTTTTTCTTTTACTATTTCTTTCACAAATTCAATGATAATTAATACATTATCTTGATAACTTTCATTTCAGTGAGACAACTGCTTGTAAAAGACATAGGTAAATGAATTAAAATATTTGTATGTAGTTTCCCAAGCCTCCTCAATATGGCAAATTACTTGCTAAATTTTCTGGCCAGCGATCACCTCAAGATATCTACATGTCATATCCATGGCATTATTACAATACCATCTGATGAATAAGGCAGCAATACAATGTCATGGATCTGAAGTACAAATATCACATGTATCATCACATTACACCTGATACAGAAATGTACATCTTACTTTAATCCAGTTCAATTCCAATAATGCATGAGAGCCAAGTTGTGCCCCTTTTATAGCATGAACAGCCGTAGTTTGGAAAATTAATTGATTTACCCTCACACTGAACACTGTGAAAATTGGTAAGTTTTTCAGTATGTCTCTGAATTACTGCAAGACTATTAAGTGGGTAAGGAGATAGGACGATGCAAGTATGTAAAGGGGGAAGGATGTCAAGTGTCTAGGTCCGTAAGGTGCAAGAATTGATAGGATGGCAGAGTTGGTAGAATGGCAAGTTCAGGAGAATGATAGGGTAAGAAGAGGAAGAGTAAATTGGGTGGCAGATTGGTGATGGTATAGATGGGACTGGTGAGGTTGAATAAGGGGACCACAAGGTGGTCAACAATTCGGGAGAGGTCTGAGGATTGGAGTTAATTTGATCCCAGATTGGAGGTGATGCGATGTTGGGGCATCAAAGGGGTTTGGTGGAGTGGTTATGTGTGATGGCCTGGACACATGGCAGAGTGAAGTTCCTGTGGCAATTCTGGTGGTGCATTTTCAGGTGCAATATATGTCAGCTAGTGACTATGGAATGGAATGCAGCACTGGGAGAGTCTGTTTAACACGAATATAATTCAGAGTTGAAATCCTCTAGCCTTTGCTGGCTAACTATTCAAGTTATTCGGTCAGATCTAGCCAAAGTCTAAGACTCTACTCAGGGTCGAGGACGTTTTGGCAAGTTCCAGACTCGTGTGAAACTTCACACCAGAAGTTGAAACTTCAAATATAACTAGTAATGGTCAGTGCATTGAGACTTACAAGGAATCCAAACAAAATTTTAAAGGATATGCAGACATCACAAAATCAGTTCCAATTTCTTGATCTCATGTATAATTGGAGGGCCAAGGGCCAAGGGTTCCTGTGCTGTAATTTTCTTTGTTCTTTATTCTTTAAATACATATCAAAAGGACAATCTAGCATCATCTCATAACACCTGAAGAAACAGTGAAACTCTGAAAGATTCTGTTTTTTCAAATAAACCTGTTGGACTATAACCTGGTGTCGCCCACCCGAGTCCAACTCTGGCACCTCAACATCATTATTTAATATTATCAAAGTTTCAATTGTTACGCTACTCTAATTTTTTAATATGATATTAAAACAAGACTAGACTCACCTAGTCAGTCATATCTACAAGCAGTTTGGAATGAGCAAAAGCAAAAATTCCTGCATGAGGCCATTGGTTTCCTAATGCATTTGGAATTAGGTGCTGAAATTAGCCAGTTATTTTGTCACGGCACAGACAGCATGCGGCCTCTGTAAACAAAGGATGCAATTGTTTGTTTCCTTAATGAACTGTGTTGAAGAATAATGACCAAGACTAGCAAGGTTTTTTTCCCCAGAAATTGGAACACTGAGATCAATCCAAATTTGTACGTATAACATGGAAGAGATGAGAAGAAAGATCAAGTGAAAATAAAGCAAAAAAATCATTTCTGACATTATTTTAAGTCCTTCCACAAATATATAATATGAAGTAATGAAACTCTTCATTTATGAAAACAAATCTTTTATGCCAGGGTGTTTTTTTGACAGTAATTACGGCATTTCACAACACTATAAAATTTGCAATGCAATGTGCAAAAGATAACATTTTCTTGCAAACTTAGCATATGTGTGCCCCAGAGGCTCAGCAGGTTAACACATTTAACATGTCATAATGAGAGATACAGAAATGTGCAATTTATGAAACAACCATGCAAAGATACAACACAAACTTTTAATTTTTATGATTTTGTAAAAATGACTTTAAAATATTTAGCTTTTATTCAAGGTATTCTGCAGAGCCATATTGGAATGGAAGAATTTATAGCAAATTTCCAATTTTAGTGCAAGCCAAAACATAATAGGTCTGTGGAAAAATTTGAAGTGAATGCGACATACTGCCCACGTCTAAAATATATAAAGGTCTGATGTTTTGATCATAGTGCAAAGTGCATGATATTGCATCGTCCATTTAACACTACATTCGATTTTCAATTCCCCCAAGATGTTCCTGACACAACAAAATTTTTTAAAATTATTTGCACATTTGATATTTGACACCCAATTCCTAAAAAATGATTTAATATCAATCTATTCCATGTCAAATTTCTATGAAAGTAATGCAAGTAGGAATTGTTCTGTGACATTTGCGGCACTGCGACACTAGTTTGAAACTTTAGCTATTTGTTAATCAATAATTGGCTGTAAGTTTTAAATAAACAGAGGAAAGCAAAAGAGCAGGCAATCATGGAAACTAATCAAACATTGCTTGTGGTATATCAGGATCATATTTGTCTCACTACTTGTGCCCAATTATACTTTTAGTGCTGATAATACAGTGAGACTACAAAAGAGTAGAGTGAACATTTACTGAACCGGGATATGATTTTCACATGAAAGAATCAGCAGTGGGAAAGATGAGAAATTTTGAAACAAGGAGAATCTTTCTGCAATTTCATGACCTCCTCTGCTACCACACAGAGATCTCCAACTTGCCCCTAGGGTGAGGCAGCACGGACAATTTGAGGGACTTGCCAAAACACCATCAGTCCGTCATACTTCAAAACAACTGACAAATCATAAATTTCAAACAAAAAGTCCAATCTGGTCATTTAAATTGTACGATCGCTATGTCCCAATCTGAGGATTCACACCAACCAGCCAGTTGAGTTGGGTGTCCTCAGGCCTGCCAAGTCAAACTTCCAGTTCATGCAAGTAATATGCCTACCCTTAAGGTGGCACAATATTCTCTGAAGTGGTCAGTGACATGGCAGTGGGATCAGGTAGACCACTGCTCAGCTTCCATGTCATGTGTACTTCTTATTACTAGTAATTAGGCAGAATTAAGCATACGTTTCTCTTTAGTCATTGCACAAGTCAGTCAAAGCCAATCTGGATCTATTTTTCCTGGGTTCACCTTTTCACAACTGAAAAAAAAATTAGCCAGAACTTTAGATAACTTTCCAAAGTAGCCATAATCTTTCTGTAATATCAATAGTTTTCAAAGAACATATCATACTTTACTCAGCCTGTGTACTGCATGTAACTCATGTTCATCTTCATTTCTGATTTCAGAAATAGGAAAACTGCAGGAAAAACTTAAAGATGCTGGTGAGGCATTTATTACACTTCTCTTAGAATACCATTCCATTTCATTTGTAGTTAAATACCTTCATTGGAACCTGAAATATTTTGATTTGACAAACACATTTTCCTTAACGTAAATCATTTTTCATCTAAGATCAGGACTGCAAACAGATGTGGTGTTAACATGTATGCTGTTCAGATAAAACCATTCTTATTTTCTAGCATTTGAGGTCAAACTGTTGTGGTATTGGATAAGTCATATTTTCACAGGATCATGAGCAAAAGAATATTTGCAGCACAGAATGAGACTATTCTACCTATCCCGTTTATGCTAGCTTTCATAATCAATGTTACACTTCACATCTCTTTTTACAATCGCTCTAATACCTGGCACACACCTCTTTCCAGGTGATTATCTAATTTCACTTTGAATGCTTCATTACAACCAGCCTCTACAGCAGTCGTGGGTAGTGTATTGCAGAATTTAAGCTTTAAGCTTTCCTCTTGGCATTTTTGTTTCTTTTGAAAATCTCTTTAAACATATGCTCTGTTGTATTTGACACATTCTTGAGTGGGAAAAGATTGGCACAGGTTTTCCATGCATCTACACTGTCAAGACCAGTCTAACCTTAATAGAGTCTCAATGGAGCTATCGCCATTCCAAGATCAACCAGCCAAACTTTTCTATCCAAACTTCAAAACTGAAGCCCTGCATTTCTGGGATTGTTTTCGTATATTTTAGTGCACTTCCTCCAGTGCCTTTATATCTTTTGTACAATGTGGTTTCTAGAACTGGATGCAATACTACAAGTGAGTCAGAACGTATGTTTAATGCAAGAATTACATAATCTCCTTGCTTGTGTATGATAGAAAATACTCTTGAAAAGCCTTGCATAATGGTAAATGAGACAGATTTGAGCAAATCTAGCAACTCAAGGCTGGGCATCCATGAGATGTTGTAGACTATCAATAACAATAGAATTGTAGTCTAGCACAGCCCTTAACCCAACGGTCCAATATATTGCCCATTCAACTACTACACTAATCCAGGGAATCAAACCTGTTTCAATGGAGAGTATAGGAAGCCATTCGAGAAGCAGCACCATGAAAACCTAAAAATGAGGTTAAAACTTGTAAAGGGCCAACCAGGAATAATTGCAAACAAAGCAGTGTAAGCAGCAGGTGATAAACAGAGCTAAATTATCCCACAAAACAACGGGTCAGATCTAAGCTGTTCAGTGCAGCTACGTCCGGTGATGAATGGTGGTGGGCATTTCTTTTTAAATCATTGGAGATGGAGGACCCACAAATATCCTTGCCCTCAATGGTGGAAGAGCCCACATATCAGTGTAAAATATAAGACTGAAGCATACCCAACATTCTTCAGCCAGAAGTACGAAGTGGATGATCCATCTCAGCTTCATACAGGGATCCCAGAATCCCAGGTGCCAACGTTTAGCCAATTCAATTCACCCACATGATATCGAGAAACAGTTGGAGGCATTGGTTAGGAAAAAGATTATTAGCCCTACAACATTCCACCAATAGCACTGAAGACTTGCATACAATACTTTCCACTCCTCCAATGAGGCTGTTCCAGGTCAATAATAGTAATGGCATCTACCTGAAAATGTGGAAGACATTGGACACAGAAAAGAGGATAAACCCAACACGACCGGTTACCACACTTTTAGTCTACTCTCAATTGTCAGTAAAGTGATAAGGTTTCATTAAGAGATAATGGGAACTGCAGATGCTGGAGAATCCAAGATAACAAAATGTGAGGCTGGATGAACACAGCAGGCCAGGCAGCATCTCAGGAGCACAAAAGCTGACGTTTCGGGCCTAGACCCTTCATCAGAGAGGATGAAGGGTCTAGGCCCGAAACGTCAGCTTTTGTGCTCCTGAGATGCTGCCTGGCCTGCTGTGTTCATCCAGCCTCACATTTTATTATCTAAGGTTTCATTAACACTGCTAGCAAGCAGCACCTGTTCTGAAACAGCCTTGGTTCAAATATGGACAAAATAGTTGGATTCCAGAGGTGAGGTAAGAGTGACATCCCTTGACATCAAGGCCGCATTTGACTGTATGGTATCAAGGAACACTAACAAAACAGGAATCAATGGGTGTTGGGAGCAGACTCACCGTAATCAGAGTCATAGCTGACACATAGTAAGATGGTTGTGGCTGTTGGAAGTCAGGCATCTCAACTCCAGGTCTTCCCTGCAGAAGCAGTTCTGAGTAGATTACTGTACCTAACCATCTTCAATGATCATCTCTCCGTAATAAAGTCAGAAGTGGGGATGTTCACAAATGATTGCACAATATTCAGCATCACTTGTGACTCCTCAGATACTGAAGAAGCCCATGTTCAAATGCAACAAGTTCTGGACAATATCCAGGCTTGGGCTGACAAGTGACAGTTAACAATCATGCCACACAAATGCCATGCAATGACAATGCCCAATTAGAGACTACCTAAGTACCACTCCTAGACATTTGATGGTGTTACCTTCACTGAATTCTCACACTACAACATCCTGGGGGTTAAACACCAGACAGAAATAAATCAATTTGGAAGATTACAGGGGCAAAAAAACGGGGAGAATACTTCACTTTCTCAATTCTGTGGTATGAGTTTAGTAGCCAATATATTATATTGAAGATTGTCTTTTACGATTAGTTGATTAGGAAAGGATATTCACAGGTAAAGGGACATGTGGAAAATGGGAAGCCTTCCAGAGAAGTAAGTTCCCTAGAATAGTATAATTGCAGTAGGAGTATACTTAAGAAGGAAGTCAGGAGGGCAAAATAAGGACATGAAATAGCCTTGGCAAGTGAGGTGAAGGAGAATCCAAAAAAATTCTACAAATACATTAAGGACAAAGGGGTAATTAGGGAGAGAATAGGGCCCCTTAAATATCAGAAAGGTCACATATGAGTGAAACTACAAGAGATGCTTGAGATAGCAAATGATTATTTTGCATCAGTATTTACTGTGCAGGAGGATATGGAAGATAGAGAATGGGGCGAAATAAATAGTAACATCTTGAAAAATGTCTGTAATGACAATGGAAGAGGTTCTGGATGTCTTTAAATGTATAATGGAGGATAAATCTCCGGGAGCTAATCAGGTGTGTTCTGGAATTCTGTCAGAAGTGAAGGAAGTGATTGTTGCATTTCTTTCTGAGGTATTTTTATCATCAATAGCCACAGGTGGGGTTCCAGAAGACTGAAGGTTGGCTAACATGGTGCCATGATAAGAAAGATGGTAAGGAAAAGCCAGGAAACTATAGATCGGTGAGCCTGATGTCGGTGGTGGGCCCATTGTATTTGGGAAGGAAAGGACTGATTAGGGATAGTCACCATGACTTTGTGCATGTGAAATCATGTCTCACTAAATTGATTGAGTTTTTTAAAGAAGTAACAAGGGGAATTTATTAGGGCAGAACGATGGCCATGATTTATATGGTCTTCAGTAAGTCATTTGGCAAAGTTCCTCATGGTAGACTAGTTAGCAAAGGTTACATCACATGGAAGAACTAGCCATTGGATATGGAACTGGTTCGATGATAGAAGACAGAGAGTAGTGATGAAGAGTTGCTTGTCAGACTGGAGACCTGAGACCAGTGGAGTGCCACAAGGATCGGTGCTGAGCCAGTGCTTTCCATCATTTAAATAAATGATATGGATATGGACATAGGAGGTATGGTTAGGAAATTTGCAAATGAAGCCAAAATTGGAGGTGTAGTGGACAGCGAAGAAGGTTACCTCAGAGTACAACAGGACCTTTATCAGAAGGACCAATGGGTCAAAGATGCTGGATGGAGTTTTATTTAGATAAATGTGAGGTGCCGCATTTTAGAAAGCCAAATCATGAAGGCACTTTATGGTAAGGTGGTAAAGTCCTGGGGTGTGTTGCTGAACAAAGAGACCTTGGATGCAGGTTCAGACTTCCTTAAAAGTGGAGTCATGGGTAAATAGGGAAGTGAAGAAGGCATTTGGTATGCTTGCCTTTAGTGGTCAGTGAGCTGGGGTGTCAGGTTGCAGCTGTACAGAACATTGGGTAGGGCTCTTTGGGAATACTGCATGCAATTCTGATCTCCGTCCTGTGGGGAGGATGTTGTGAAACTTGTAAGAGTTCAGAAAAGATTTACAAGGATGCTACCAGGGTTGGAATGTTTGTACTGTGGGGACAGGCTGAATGTACTGGGGCTATTTCCCTTGGAGCATTGGAAGATGAGGTGTGATCTTATAGATAATTATAAAAACATGATGAGCATAAATAAAGTGAATAGGCAAGATGTTTTCCCTGGAGTGGGCGAGTGCAAAACTAAAGGACATAGACTTAAGGTGGAAGAGGAAGGTTTAAAAGGGGCCTAAGGGGCAACTTTTTCATGGACGGTGGTGTATGTACAGAACAAGAGGAAGCTGGTACAATAACATTTAAAAAACATCAGGATGGGTAAATGAACAGGAAGGGTTTAGCGGGATGTGGCCAAAATGTTGGCAAATACATCTAGGTTAATTTAGGGCATCTGGTTGGTATGGGCGAGTTGGGCTGAAGGGTCTGTTTCCGTGCTGTACAACTCAATGACTCTAAGAAATACAGGTACTTGGGAAGTGGGAGTGCTGAAGCTACCAAGATCCAACTGGAAGGCAGTCAGGAAAGGCTGATAAGTAGGGTATTTAATGACAGGAAGGTCAACAGCGCATTACTTATAAGAGCGTAGAATGGAAGGCAGCCTTGTTTCTCGTCAACATACTTAAAAACATGGTTGGGCAATCATTGCGCATCAATGATTGTCATAATAAGCCTGCTGAAATGTAGACATACTTTTCTTCAGCTGCTTTTTAGGCATGTTTTGATATTGCACAATATGCAAATTGAACTAACATTTTAATTGAGCTAACAATCTACATCATTAAAGACAGCACTTATACAATATTGTTCGTATTGTATAAAATAAATTTTTAAATGATATTCTTTCGAATTATAATGTTTTACAAGCATAAGCATATTTTCTCATTTTTATTTGCTTTTCGTGCAGGTATCGACCCTTCAACAGACGTAGGTACGTCAGTTTCCTGTAATCATGATTCTGAATCACGAAGTTTTTCACTCAGGTCCCACTCCAATGTTTCAAGGCACACAACAATGCTGAGGTTCAAAGCGGCCAACTTTCAGGTGAATCAGTCAGCAGAGACTCAATTGGCCAATTAAAAATATATGTAAAATTTCTAATAGTGTTATTTTGAAATAGTTTAATCGTTATTCCACTACTGTGACTGATTTATATGCTTTTATTAAGACCAAAAAGACAATGACCTCATGATGGCCACATTGCTATTTCTGAAACAATTGATTTGCCTAGATTTTAACAGTGTCTGTATTTCAAAAATACTTAACTGGGTGTGAAGTTCTTTGAAACTGTAATGGCCATCACGTCTGTGCGATAAGTTTGAATAATTGTTAGATTTCATTGAAATATACTAACTGATGGGTAGCCCTTTAATGGGGCTTGATTTGATTCATTGAAGAAATGTAAAAGAGATGAAGAAATATTCCACTATTCAATATGGTATTGTTTGAGACAATTATAGCTTCAACTCCACTTTCCATCGTGCAACGACGACCCTATGCATTATCTACAAACCCCCACACCCCACCATACAGCTGAACTACCTTCGATAAGAAAATCGTTTGTCTCAGATTTGTATGTGTTCAAAGACAGTGCCTCTACTGTTATCTTGCATAGAGAATTCAAATGGTGAGCAACTCTCTACAAGTGAATTCTTTCTCATCTCCGACTTAAACAGAAAACCCTTTGAAATAGTGCTCCTGGTCCTAAATTCCTCCAGAAATCATTTGAGCATTTATTCATCAAGTCCGTTCAGAGGTTTACACTTTTCAAATTCAAAATCCAGAAGTTTTGGAAGATTTCAATCATCTTTTGTCTCTCAGTGATTTTCAGTAAGAATTTAATGTGCAGATCATTGGACCTTAATTACTTCTCTCTATATTACTTTTATTTTAATGACTGACATTTTTGACGTTATTCGTCCTTTTGCCATATGGTTTTATTGAATACTTGGGATATATTTATGATCTACTACCATCACTGCAGATGTGAAATATAACTTTAAAATTTCTGCCATTGCATTGCTTCCTTTTAATTTTATTAATATTGATCTTTAACAGACTAGCATTTACTTCAGCCACTGTCTTCATTTTTATGTACTGTAGACGCTTTTTTTGTCCATCTTAATATCTACTGGCTTATTTACTCAAATGTTCTGTTTTGCCCTGTTTAGTATATTACAGTTAACTTTCTATAGTCTTAAAGATTAAACTGTTTTCTGAGTCCACTGTTTAAGATTTAAATTAGATCCAGGTTTACCACCTCGGAACTGAAACTGAAATTCTGTTATGCTCAGATTAACGAGCGAATCCTCTCCTATTCAATCATAAATTAATCCTGTCCTTCTGCTTATGTTACTGTGCCTGTAACAGCCTAGGAACATAACCTGATCAATTGTTATTCCCAGATTTAATTATCCACAGAAACTAGCCAAAATAAACTTTAAGAATTCATCCTCAGGATTATACTTTCCAATGTTATTTGTTCAATGGAGATAAAGATAAAATCGCCCATGATAATTTCAATACCTTAGAGATAATCCACCATGATTTCTCGGTACATGTAGCTAATTTTATGACACCCCCCCACCCCTTGTAAATTACATATGTCAGTCACTTATTTCTATTGTTAGTGCATTTCTCGTGCAAACTGATCATATATCGTGGCCTTCCAAACTGATGTCACCCATCACATTAATGCTATCACCTTTTACTGTCAAAATCCACCTACCTCCCTCTCTTCTATCCTTTCTAACTGTCAAATACAATTCAGCTTTGAAAAGCAGTCACTTTGCAACCACATCTCTACAATTGCTATCACATCCTGTTCATTTATCCATATTTGTGCAATGAATGAATGTGTCTTGTCAGGAATTATGAGCATTCAGGTACAAAGACTTTAATTCTTTTATTAAAAATACTCTCCACTGACAGCACTTGCTGGTGCATACATATGTTGTGCGAGGTCAATTAGCTGGATGACTGGTTTGTAATGCAGAGTGATGCCAACAGCACTGGCCCAATTCCAGTACCCGGTGAGCTTATCACGAAGGACGCTCCTTCTCAAACTCTCCCCTTGCCTGAGAAGTAGTCATCCTCAGGTTGAACAGAGTAGCCCCATTATCTTGTAGGGAAATGAGAGCGTTACCTGTACCTTATGTTGTATACTTTCTCACTGCGTACGCAGTCACCTTTCTATTATAATTAACCATGTCACTCCTTTGTTTGTTTGCCATGATCTTTATTTGTGACTTCCCAAATCTGCTTCCATTTGAATCTTTTCTCGACTATTCAGTATATTGAGAAGGAAATTTAGAGCATAATTACTTACGAGACACCTTCCAATTAAATGCCATCACTTGCTTGGTTTGTATGGCACAATGCCTCTCAGCATCCATTTTTCCCACATTTAATTCACTTTGGATCAAACTGGAATTGGCAAGTGTATTTACTGAGTGGCTGAAACAATGCTATGCATTTTACAAGATTACCAGAAAAAAAAACATTTTTGGAACAAAAATTAGCTTTGTGAAGAAAATGCAATAACATTACATTGACAAATTCGATAATTAAAGCTGTAAATCGATGAAATAACAAGCAACATAAATTTCACCACGACAGTCAGTTACGTTGCTCTTTTTTTATCAAATGATTAACTGCTTTAGGAATGGAATTGTGCCGATGATCCATTTTTTTTTCATTTCTATTGCAAGCTCTAATAACTGCTGCTGATTGAAAACAAGGATTTGTTAGGACACCGGTATCCAACATTTAGAACTAAATTCCTCTGTACTCGTGAAGTTGTGACAGCAACAAATAAGAGAACGTTGCAAGTCAGACAGCATCCAGAGTGAGGGAATGAGACAAAAACAGACATGATGGAACCATTCAGCAAGTCAGGCGCTTTTTTTGTGGGGTTAGAGGCAGGGAACAATTTTGTTTTTGGATCAGTGTCAGTCACCTCTCAGATACCATCAGCTCTTCTGAGCTCTTCCACGAGTTTCTGTTAGTATTTAAAATATGTAAAATTTCCAAAAGTTTGCATTTGTAAAATATGCATTTTTATTTTGATTAATGTTTATGATACTTCCGTGACCACCTTGTCATTTTCAGCATTCATTTATTTTCAAATCATCAGATTATGACAATTTGCAATGTTTCCCTTTTGCTAATGTGGGTGAGAGTCTGAAACTTGGATACAGGCACAAAACGGCTTCTTGATGCAAGTTAGCACAACAAAATGGCTTCTAGGCTTCAAACTGTTTATTAATTCTGCTCGAGCTGCATAAATCACTAGCCCTCAGACCGCTGCAAAGTAAGATAGTAGACAATGCGCCTTTCAGAATACAGCAGTAACCTGATAAGATAGAGAAGTACTAACCGCTCTAACTGACCTTCAAGTGCAGGTGCAGTGGCTCTCTGTAGTAAGATAAAGAATGATCAAACTGTAGTGACATAAATTGTTTACCAGTTAATAACATTGGACTTAGTAATTGTCAATAAAGCATTATTATATACTGATTGGTAATTGTTTGAATATACTGTACGATCACGCCTTGTAGTCTGCTTTAACTTGTATTAAACTGTTGCGTGCAGCTCTTCCGACGAATACAGAAGTGCTCAACTTCTGTGTTTCCGGATGATCTGTACCCGGCTATATTGAGAAATAAAGAGTTAAGCCTTAAACGGCCAGACCGACTGTAAGTGCTCGTTGACCGATTGCGGAATTGAGAGGACGCACCGGGGGTCGAGATTTTCATCTGGTGCCGTGACTCGGATTCGGTACGGACGGATTGTGGACAGCGGCGTCAGAGCCTTGAGTCCTTTACTATTGAGTGTCGAGGAATTGGCCGGCCAGACGTGAGTCTTTTCTCCGCCTGGTTTTCCTCTCATTCAAGTAGCGGTGGACTCCACCCTTCGCTGCCTACAGTTTGAGTCCAGCCCGAAAAAATAGCATCGGTCTTGGAGAGATAAGAGGGAGATTTTAAATGAGTAAAGAGGGAGTCGGGGACTCCATTTAAAAGTTGGGGACCTACGGATCGAGGATCCGGAATAGAGTCGAGGACTCCAACATTGTAGAGATATGAAGGAGTCGAGGACTCCCTTTAAAGGTCGGGGACCTACGGATCGGGGATCCGAAACAGAGTCGGGGACTCTAACATTGTGAAGTGAGAGATAAAAATAAACAGGTCGGGGACCTGAGTATTGAAGACTTTACATGAGTCGTGGACTCAAATCTGGTCAAATTAGTGTTGTTTAAAGTGATTTCCAAGCTAGTCTGTGCAAGACGACACTAGGGAGTATCGCGATATATTATAACGAGACCGTCTAGGTCTTCGGAGTCGTGAAGCTTTTGGTGGAAGTCTTCAATTTACTGTTCGTTGACAGATTGTTGATTAGTAGAAGTTTTGGGTCGAGATTATAAAGGAAGGTTGTTTAAGATGGGTAACAATGTAGATAAGTCGGGCGATCCATTTTCTTCACTGGTGAAACTATGTGAAAAGTATCCAGATAAATCCGAAAGCCTGCGTGAACTTTCTGGCACCTTAAATAAGAAATTAGGTGATGGACTGTGGCCACTAGGCGGCCCTGAAAGTAATCAACTGGTTAGATCAGCCCGGCAATTGATTTGGTGACAAAACATGGGCTCAAAAAAAACGAAAGAATTGATTGGACTGTGGTGACAATTTTGTGATGAAAGCCACAAACAATTGGTGTTAAATTCATGGCAGGAGTCTGCAACCAAATCGGGAATTGAACTGACTGATAAAATTAATTGAGGTCCTCAAAAACAAATATACTCGAGTCAAATGTCAACAGAAACAAAAAGAAAAGTCACCGGTGACTGACAAACAAAAAGAGTTGTGTAATTCAATGGTTGGCTTTGGTTTGGGTGCGGGAGGCAACGAAAATTCGCATTTGGATGACTGGTGTTCCTATCTGCGCCTCGCACCCCTAAGCAGGGCTAAAGTCGAATAAGTATTCGTCTATAAGTATAGGATAAGTACAGGGTCTGTCTATCTCAACCACCCTGCCTTAGACCGGTTGTTAAGAGGGAAAATGCCCCATGCGAAGGTCAGGACCCTGAAGTGGGTGTTGAGACCAAGGACACTGGTGTAGTATATAGAAACAAGTAACAAAGTAAAAACATTAAAAATGGGTTAAACCTTGGATAAATCCAGCACTGGAGCTCCTCTACACCAAATGTGCCGAGATAATTCTGAGGATGAGGAGCGATGCAGACGTCTGTCGGCATGCCTTAATAACAAATTAGGGAATGAAATTTGGCCCATGTCGGACCTTGGGATGTAGATAAATGCGTAAAAGTGAAAGAAGTAATTTGAAAACGTAATTCGGGACAAAATGAAAAACTTTAATATCCACGTGGAGAAAAGCTGCTGAGGGAATAATGAACAAATCTAAACTGGCGAGATGGGATAATAATGCATGTCAAAGACGGATTAGAGTGTGTGATCATGAGGAAACTTTAAATTGTGGGAGGTGTTGAAACAGCAGTGTGAAGATTATGATTTGAATAAAGCAGAGCGGGCAAGATTGAGAAAGGAAATGCAGAATAAAGAATTAGGAGTGAAACGCCAGGCTGAGTTACAGGACGGAAATAAAAAGGAAGTACCTCCTGACATATCTGGCTTGCCGATGTTGTTCCAAACTAATGACATAAATGAGTAAGACAAGGAGGACTGGAGAAGGAAGCAGGCAACTTGAAATAAAATGTTACATGCAATGCATATTATGTGAAACAGTAGAACATGCAGATCCCCCCCAAAAAATTCTACTGTTAACCAAAATCATGAGAGCATTGCATTCATATCTGTAAGAAATTCTGTTTGAAGTTCACTTTGTTAATTTGGCCTTCCCTGCCCAATTTATGCTTCCGCAGAAAGAGCTAAAATATAAAGTAACATTTGGCTCAACTGCAATTAAGGATGTGATGTAAAAATCTTCTGGCAAACCTTATTCTAGAAACATTTACAAACCTACAAAATTTTGCAGCAATTCTCCAATACAGAGTTGCAGATCTGATGAATTGGTTTGAACTCCCTGGTAACAATGCAGAGATTTAGCTGGGTTAGAAGTGCCTCATAATACAGCATCAAGGTGCTATTTCCACGCAGAAGTTATTTTAAAATAATACAGTAGCCTGCCTTTGGCTGCCCACGTTGGAATTCTGGAGGAATACAGTTTCTTCATGTAGTCATTTTCAGATTAAACATCAGTAATGCATTTATACTGTTGTCTGGCACACCACATTTTAGGTACAAGCCATAAGATAAAGAACACAAACCCGCAGCTTGTACAGACCCTATCTCCTGTCGTACTAGGTCTAAAACTAAACAGAGAAACAGGAAACAGAATACGGAATAGACTGCTAGTGGAATAAGGAGGGCAGGCAGGATTCTTTTAAAACTCACAGGGGAGGGCTTAAAAGAAAACCTCTTCATGTAGACCCATCCAGAATTCCGTGTACATTAAAACCCTTCTCCAGGCAATCCTCCTCCCTAAACAATTGGCTATTATCAAAATGCTGCCCATGCCTCCAATGTTCTGTAGTTACTTCGGGTAATGCTCGGGTTGATCAGGCTCCCGCAGATCAAACGTTTATTGTGCTGTCTATGAGCAAGCAGGTAATAAATTGCTTGCCTCCTTTGAAAACGATGAGCATGCCAGATATTATCACTGTTCAGCATTTACAGGGGGACGCTCCTGACTCTGAAAAACAATTGTGGAAGACGCATGGGTGTTTATGCTCTGCGTCAAAAGGCCTCTGGGTCACTCCAGTTGGCCAAGTGTGTATACCCGATGCTTTGTTAGCATTTTGTTACCTGGTCAAGGTGTGCAGTGCGTAACAGGAAAACACTCTTGCCAGGTGGTCTATTTGAGTGCATTCAGCTTGATTTTATTGAATTGTCGCATTTACATTGTTATAAGTATTGTCTTGTTATTGTTGATGTATTTAGTAGATGGATCGAGGCCTTTCCAACCACTAATAATGAAGCCTCGACAGTGGTAACATTACTACTGACAGAAATCATACCACAGTTCGGGGTACCTCGACAGATTAGTTCAGATGATGGCCCCACTTCATTGGGGATATTAATGATGAAATATGCTCTTATTTTGGGATCTGCCACCAGCTTCATTGTGCGTATCACCCTCAGGCTGCGGGGCTTGTAGAACGCTGTAACCAGGCTTTGAAAACTAAATGTGCCGAAGTGACTTCTGTGACCAGTCTCTCCTGGGTTCAGTTGTTGCTTCTGGTCTTATTCCACCTACGTTGCACTCCCACGCACTAAACTCGCTTGTCCCCAGCCGAAATCATTTATGGTCGAGCTTTCCGGGGATGATGACCCTTCCCCTGTTCATTTCCACCACATGACTGAAGACATGTCCTCCTGTATTCTTACTTTGACTAAAATTTTGCGGGGTCTTCACTCCCAGGTCCATGCTGCTTATGAGAAGCTCCCCTTCCTGACACTGTTCCAGCTGATGAGCCTGGCTCCTTCGTTCTCATCAAGAATTGGACTCGCCGTGGCCTCCAACCTCAATGGGAAGGGCCCTTCCAGGTTCTCCTCACCACCCCTACTGCTGCTAAGGTCGCCGGGCGCTCCACCTGGGTTTACCTCCATCATTGCAAGGTCATCGGTCTAGCCCCTTCCAAAGGGGGGAGATGAAGGAGATGGAGATGATGGGAAACTGGGGAAGGAGCCGGAATCAGTTGGTAACAAACCAGACTCCTAAGATACAACCAAAACTGCATGTTTCGAATAATAATTCTTCTTTTGTTTTAGATCTCCTACTCCTTGCCCCAGGACGACCAGAAGGAATCTCCCGGCCATTCTAGATTCTCCTGCAAACGCCAACAGCAGCCAAAGTCCAGAGGACAGAGCCGCTGGATTCACCTGAGTGATTGTAAACGATGGGCACCCGCAAAAGGATTAAAGCCTGCTATTGGACTTTCCATTGTCATGGCCGCCTTTACAGCATTAAGCCGAAAGGACAATTTGTTTTTTTAAGACTCATATCCTTTTATATGGAAACCGCACTGTGTGTTACCCACTTGCCCTGTCAGTAGAGGCGTTATTTGTCGCCGCCCCTGGGTGGATCCCCTTTGACTTAGACACAACTGACATGACTAACGCCTCATGCTTAGGCCAGACTGGCACACACCACCGAAGTATTCACGAGAGATGTGTAGAGCTGATAAATTCAAACAGGACACAGTCCCCCAATTGTATAGGAACTCGGGGAAAGAATGGCACAACATGTTCGAACCTGCTAAGTTACCTGCTTTGCTTTTCAGGACAGGGATGAGGGTGCGCATATGCACTTTTCCCCAGTGACACCTCCTGTGTGCAGCCACAGTGCTCCCACCAATATTGCCAAGTGAACAAAGGCCTGTTTACATGCACTTGTGAAGAGCCAAGATGTCTTAACATAACTGCCGGTAGTCAGTTTAATTGTGGCCAATGTCAGTTCAGCCACCTGGATGTATCCATTTGATACCTAACAACTGGTGGAGTCAGGCAGGGACTCCAGCCAGCCGGAGAACTGGTGGTACAAACAATTCACGCAGGAAAATAATCAGGAGGTCAAATGCTATTGAGCCAAGAAAGGCTTTGTGTTCCTCCTTAATGGGATATACACAACAGCCACCCCGACCCTTCCAGTCCTCTTTGCAATTGATACAATCAGACCACTTACTGTCCCATGCCCCCAGCTAGGACATACCCGTAGGAAGATAGTGGCCCGAGCCGTTAGTGCACAATTCTGCGCAGACTGGGAGGATCCAGTCACACTAGGGTCCTCGCTTGTCTATGGGTTCCTTGGGTCCCTGTCCCTAGGGGGATCAGCAGGAGTCATTAGTGCCAAAAACAGAAACTACCTTACTTATGGATTACCCATCCTGCAAAACAACACTGTAGCAGGGCTGGAAGCTGTTAATAAGGAACTGGCAGAACTAAGGCTCTACGCAACGGCAAGGTATGTCGTGGGTTATCTGTTCGCTCAACAAGGGGGGAGTATGTCCTATAGTGGGAGACAAATGCATCATCCATGTTACGGACAAATCATATAACGTAACCCATGCCATTCAGTCCATTAAGAAACAATTAGATGATTTTGGGCAAGGTCCTAGAAAAGGAGGTTGGGGTTTTGGCTCGTGGTACCACTGGCTGCTCAATCTAGCGATGTATCTCGGTATCATCTTACTTCGTGTTTTTGCTGGTATTGCTATCGGCAAATGTATTATTGCTAAACTTGCGCATTTCCTTAGTGATTTCGGTTCCCCTCAGAAAATGGTCCTTCTCCGTCCTGCTGATGCACCCAATGAGGATGAGGTGGACCAGTTGTCCACCCCTACTCCTCCTTGGAGGCAGATGAGTATTGGCAGGCCCTGGCATCCATCCGCTTGGACTGACCTGATCTGTGCTCTCACGCCCTATGGTGTGGTCGTGGAATGGCCAAAGTGGGGAGATGAGAGTCTGAAACTTGGATACAGGCACAAAACGGCTTCTTGATGCAAGTTAGCACAACAAAATGGCTTCTAGGCTTCAAACTGTTTATTAATTCTGCTCGAGCTGCATAAATCACTAACCCTCAGACCGCTGCAAAGTAAGATAGTAGACAATGCGCCTTTCAGAATACAGCAGTAACCTGATACGATAGAGAAGTACTAACCGCTCTAACTGACCTTCAAGTGCATGTGCAGTGGCTCTCTGTACTAAGGTAAAGAATGATCAAACTGTAGTGACATAAATTGTTTACCAGTTAATATCATTGGACTTAGTAACTGTCAATGAACCATTATTATATACTGATTGGTAATTGTTTGAATATACTGTACGATCACGCCTTGTAGTCTGCTTTAACTTGTATTAACCTGTCGTGTGCAGCTCTTCCGAGCATTACAGAAGTGCTCAACTTCTGTGTTTCCGGATGCTCTGTACCCGGCTATATTGAGAAATAAAGAGTTAAGCCTTAAACAGCCAGACCGACTGTAAATGCTCATTGACCGATTGCGGAATCCAGAGGCCCCACCGGGAGTCGAGATTTACGTGGGCATTCTAGGTTTAGCATTTGTTGAGATAACTAATGCAGTGACAATTGTTCACAATTTCAGTCGCGATCATTGATTTATAAGCTACAAAATAGACTTTTCTTTGGAAAACAGTGCCTTAAGTTTAGCCTTTCTACGCAGTTTTCTTTTAGAGAAGATATAAGAGTACGAAGT
Source organism: Stegostoma tigrinum (assembly GCF_030684315.1). Taxonomy (NCBI): domain Eukaryota; kingdom Metazoa; phylum Chordata; class Chondrichthyes; order Orectolobiformes; family Stegostomatidae; genus Stegostoma; species Stegostoma tigrinum. The sequence continues at coordinate 14,649,602 of NC_081387.1, read as the reverse complement.
AGAATATTACGGAAGTGTACTATTTTAGAATCAAAAATGAAAAACACTTCAGGGCTTGTTTTAACAAAAAAAGGGAAGAAAACAAAAGGTCAACTTAGGGCCTTAATAAACAAGGTTTTTTTCTTTTGTTTGGATTATGCGTATGCATAAGCGATAAACCTCGAAGAAACCCAACAATAAACACAGTGATCTGTTAATTTAACATTACCTACTGAGCATAAGTGAGGTGAGAGTGTGTCTTCTTGACATCCAAAGCTGCTTTTCCCGAACTGTGGTAAGAAGGAGCTTTCGCAAAGATCGAGTGAAAAAGAACTAAAAGGAAAACACTCGCTGATGCAGTGATATCTGGCAAAAAGGCACATGGTTGCGCTTGCTGGCGGTCAGTCACATCAAACTATAAATCCTCAGGATGGTTTCCTTCGCACGATCAACTTCAACTGTTCCACCTGTATATTGTAAGTCCAGGAGTGGGGGATGTTAGCTGAAAAGTGCACAATTCCAGCACCATCATTGACTGCACAGATATCGAAACAGCCCATCTCCAAATGTACCAAGGCCTGGGCAATGTTCAGGTTTGGGCTAACAACTGGCATGTATCATACACACCAAACAATTTCCAGAAGAGAACAATCTAACAGTTCCCATTTGAAAATCAATAGCATAGTCATAAATGACTCCCTCTAGCCAACGCCCACTCACCCACCACCTCCCGCTCCGCCCTCCGACTCAAGCCCCCGCTCTGAGCAATTCATCATCCTGATTTGGAAATATATCAGTGTTTCTTCAGTGTTGTGGAATTTAAAGTTCTTGGACGACCTTCCTAACGTCTTTGTGGGACTTCCTGAAAAAAAATTTACTGCAATAGTTCAAGAAGGCAATTCCACCATCTTCTCCAGGTCACCTAGGAATGGGCTAGCCAGCAATGCCCACATCCCATGGTTAAATTTTTTAAAGGATTTTAAATAGCTTCTGAGACTGAAAATCAATTTCAGTATCAAATATGGCAAGCTTTGCAATTCTTCACATGTGGAATCTTTTTTTCTTATGTGGCTTGTTTAATGTATGCGTCCGAGACAATACCTAACTGTGAAATGCTTCGCTCAAGATATCAAATAGCAATCTATTTAAGACCGTGGTGCACTGTTCAATGTTCGTTTCATGTGCTGCTCCCATTCATTTCCATTCTCAGTGAATAAAGAATCGGCCGCAGGTAAGCAATAATTGCACATGCTCCTACCAATGCAACAAACGGGCATTGTTCACCTGCATGAATGTAAGATAACTATTTACAACAGCAATGCAGTGGCAGAAACGTCACAGAGTTCAGGATTGGAACCTTTGATGAAAGAGATTCAAAAGGTATGGGCACAGTGCTGGATAAAGGAATGGATGAAGGGGTTTGGCCATGATTTTGTTAAGTTGCAGGCCAGGTTCCAAGGGCCCTAAGGAATACTCTTGCTCTTCTTTCTGATATTTGACTATTTCTAATATTCATCTCACTATTAGACATCCATTGGCATGCAGCTTCACTCGATAAAGGAAGTTCAGTAATAATAAGTAACTTGTTCTGGGTGACTTCTTGTCTGTTTCCTCTGAAGAAAAAGTAACAGAAATCTATCGGTTCATATGCAAAATTTATAACAAGTTGCAAAGTATCAAATTATGGCAGCATGTTTCAAAATGCTACTAATTTTTCATTTCGCCAATCCTTAATAACAGAATGACGTAAACGTTTTTGATTTCGTTAAATTCCAGGATAATATTTTTCACAAAGATGTTGACAGTTGGCAGCCCATGTCCCTGCTGTGAAGCTTTGAGATTAAGCTTTTGATATTTAACTCTCGCCAGTAGAATTTCAGAGCCTCCTTAATACAATCAAATAGAAAGTGTCCAATCATTCCACTGCCATCCAGGAGCCAAAGGTTTAATCAGCAATTCGATTTGCTTGACCTCACGAAATATTTGAAAGTGAATGGGCAGCTGCCTTACATTTTAGATAACAAAATGTGGAGCTGGATGAACACAGCAGGCCAAGCAGCATCTTAGGAGCACAAAAGCTGACGTTTCGGGCCCAGACCCTTTTCAGATTCACCAGCATCAGCAGTCCCTACTATCTCGGTAACTTCACAAAACCTACTTCTGGCAGAGAAATATGCCAACATTTACGTTGATTCCAATATGAGTATTTACTTCAGTTTTCCAAAAATCGAAGATGTGCATTTTATTTTAGGCTGGGTCAGAAGCGTGGTGGGTCCGGGCCATGGGAATTGATGTGATGTAATGTGCTGTAAACGGATTCTCTCACGAGGGTTAGTCAGAAAATTATATATCCGGATTTTCTTACAGAAAAAGAGGAGTGAAGCAAGTATAGTGAAAATGCCCGTTTAGTGACATAATGTGGATGTTTCCAATTGAACCACCCGGAAAAATTTGTAGATGCTCCCCATAAATTGACGCGTTTCCCGATGGTTTTTCTGATTTACATTCATGGTGCTGAACATTCCGAGAAGCCCAGTCATATGTTGTACAGTCATTGATTTGGGACTGTACTGCATTCCAGTGATAACAAGGTGTGGAGTGGATGAACACAGCAGACCAAGCAGCATCTTAGGAGCAGGAAAGCTGATGTTTCGGGATGATGAAGGGTCCGGAACTGAAACATCAGCTTTCCTGCTCCTCTGATGCTGCTTGGCCTGCTGTGTTCATCCAGCTCCACACCTTGTTATCTCGGATTCTCCAGCATCTGCAGTTCCTGCTATCTCTGCATTCCAGTGGCCAGGTTAGAGGAACGAGGATATATAGGAATCAGTGAAACGTAGTTCTGAAAATAGTACGCAGACGAAATCGTTCTGGAGTCACAGGCGACAGCTCATGGCTGTCTTTAGATGCATCCGATATCCTTATGCTTTTCCTTCTGCGAAATTGAACTACAGCTGAGAGAGCTGAATATAGCGAAGTGTCGACGGTTAACGACTGCTCGCTGAACTTATATTCCTTCTCCGTTAGATTGGAGAAAGGGAAGCTCACAGAGTTCTAGGTTGCTGGCATGTCGCAGCCGGAGAGGATGGTGGGCAAGGTGGGCGAAATTGTTTAAGTGATTTGAGTTATGTGCTTATTCGTCCTGACATAACTGGCCACCCACAGCTGTCAAATTTTGCGGCGTTTGTGACCTTCTTCACTTAGTTCAACACATCGTTGAAAACTGCCTTGTGTTCAGAAAGGCAACTACACTGAACTGAAGTGATGATACTGAGTGCCTAAGAAAGCCGGATGGGGTTAAGTGGCTGCTTAAATTCGGCCTCCTCCCATAATCAGTTCCACTGAGGTAGTTGAAAGAAAATATTGATTAATGGCGTTTGCTCAAAGCATGTCACAGCAAAATGCAATCCCGCTTTGCACTGTCTGATCCTTTTCCACTGATGTTGCTGTTACATGAATTGGGACAGTTATATACATCACTTTATAACTTATATTTTCCTAATTTGGACTTGGAAAAATATACGTACAAATTAGAATTCCATTAACAAGTTAATGTCATTAACTTGTCAATTTCTTAAATTGTTTCATTTGACTAAACGGTTAGCGAATCTGGAGGGAAATTTTAATCAACAGAGAAAGGAGCTTGCATTTTGTGGAATAAACAAGTTATCATTTCTTGATTTGCATTGCATCCTTTCCTTGTCATAGAACCCCTCCGAGAAAAAAATATAGGTAAAAGAGTGTTGTATATTTCTGTTGTTGAATATTGTTTTGTTGTATGAGGCACTGTTTTGGGAAATCAATGAAGCACAATGTGAGCAAGCAATCCTTGATGGAAAGGTTTTGTTTGCAAAATCAAGAGCAACTGTATTGAGTTGTAACTGAGAATGAAATTAAGAAACTGTTGCACTGACTGCTGTATGTGACAGATCATCAAGCATTCAGAAGGAGAGAGTGATGGAAACCACCCGCAGGCAGGGCACGGTGAATAACATGACATTTAAAAATTCAAATTACATAGGAATCCATAAAATACAATAGACAACATCTTGATCATAAAACTTTTATGAGAGGAGAATTCTTAAGCTAAAAAGAGAGCCAATCAGACAGTCCAGCATTAAATTAGCAACAAGGATAATTGGACTGCACATCGCAGTTCACAAGTACAAGGGTCACAAGCAGAAGCACCACAATGATTGGGGACTAATACACTTCTGTTTTGGGAGGTACAGACGCATGGCGTAGGTACTAAACTAGCCCTTTGCGACCTTGTTCTCCAATGCAACAAACTCTATGTAAACAGAGAGGTTTCTGAGATATTAGATGATATTTAAAACAACAGAAAAGTTACAGGAACAGATTCAAAGTGCATAATTCAATAAGTTCCGAATAGCTTCATCTAAAATTCCTTCAGACAGTAAGGATATGAATTTTCAGAGACGCTGACCAGACTCTGCCAGTCTTGTGTAGATACAAATTGGATGCCTAGAGGTTCAGAGAATTGCAAACGCTGTGCCTGCATTCAAAATACAGGAATAAGACGGGAGGTTGCCATTAGAGGCTGATAGTTGTAAAGTTGGTGTTGAGAAAACTCTTAGGAACAAACAAATATGATTAATTCAGAAACAATTAGGCAATTATTGGTTAATAAAGAGAGCTACTTGAGAGAACATCATGTCTTACGAACGTTTCTGAACATTTTGATCATTTGTAGGCTAGATAATATACTGAGGCCGATAAAGGAGCAAATCTTTTGGTTCTTAGCAAAGAGAAAATGTGTGACAGTAAAGGTGCTGTAATGGTAATGTTGAGTAGATTCCTCAAAAGGGACCAAGGTTTTGAGTGATGTCCTTTTGGATTCTGTAATAATAGTTGATAACTCCACCCTCTGGATATAGAGTAACGCATAACCCAAAATGTGCAAATGGAATAACTAACATAAAATAAGATGTTAATAAGTGTCAAGCGGACTTAGAAGTGCTATCTAAATGGACGGAAACATGGCGAAGCAAATCTGACAGCATCTGCTCTGAGGTTAAGCATTCAGTTAGGGAGATGAGGAGAGACAGACAAGCTAATTAGAGCATTTTACCGGGTGTGTAGGAACAGCAAGCTCTATGGGGTGCTTTTATGCCTGTCTGGAATGTGGCAGGACATGGTAACAAAACAAATAATAAAACATGTGGGATGATTGGTTTTATAGACAAAATACATTTAAAAAGTAATGAGGTATTTTCATGTCAACACAAATAGTTCTACCTAACGTCAATGACTATATAAAGCATGCATTAGGAAATATATCCGGGGTCTGGAGAGAGCACATGAATGACTTATGTGAACTTTACTGGGCATTCGAGAAATATTTGCTTGATTGAATTAGGCTGGGATTCGTTCCCTTCGAGCAAGGAATTTTCTGAAAATTTGACAGGGACTTTTAAACTTATTAACAGATCATGTAAGCAGCAAAGAGAGAAAGGTTGTTTCCAAGGTTGTCTGCAGGAAAAAAAAAATCAGAGCATCATAGAATCCTTGCAGTGCATAAAGAAGCCATTCGACCCATCACACCCTATCCCAGTGACCCTACATTTACCACAGTTAACCCACCTGGCCTGCAATCTATGGGGCATAGTACCATAGCCAAGCAATCTAATCAGTGAAACCATATGTTAGATGATTCACAAATAAATCAGAAGCAACATGAGATTGGAAAAGGAAAAATTATTTAATGTTAGTATTTGGAATGCGGGTACTGGTGCTGTGATAAATAATGAATAGAACAAATAAGAGCTTGATAGAAACATTGAAAATATATTGCTAAATTGGGATTATAATATCATTGAGTCTCCATCGATCCTCCAATGAGCATCCCAGCCATATGCACCCTCCACCCTATAATCCTGCACTTCCCAAATTAATCCAACTAGCCTGAAAATTGCTGGACATTACGAGCAATTTAGCATGGCCAATCTGACTAATCTGTTCTTGATGGAGATCTCGAAGGAGAAAATGGTGCAGTGCATGTGGGATTGCCTTTCAGAAGAGATTGTGTAGAATTAACAGGCCACGTGTTAGTAGCAGGACTAGTCATTGATTCTATCATTTGTGCATCATATGTGATTTAAATGTTTTTGACCTAGTTTTCTGCTATTGGCTCTACTGTCACCTAATCTAGATCAGTGCAACCTTTTTTTCTTTTTTATATATTCTCCAATGAAATGCATTGCGATGTCAGCTTAAGAGCAAGGTGCTTCATAACTACAAATAATTGCTGCTGAATGCATGTGAACAGACCATATATAGATTATAAAACCAAACAACATACATCATTGTTGACTTATTTAATTAATGTAAAAACAGATTTGGAAACTGTAAATAAAAATAGAAAATGCAGATGATACCAGTTATGGCAGTACATGTGGAAAGAGGAACAGAGTCTACATTACATAGAACATAGAACATAGAACATAGAACAGTACAGCACAGAACAGGCCCTTCAGCCCACGATGTTATGCCGACCATTGATCCTCATGTATGCACCCTCAAATTTCTGTGACCATATGCATGTCCAGCAGTCTCTTAAATGTCCCCAATGACCTTGCTTCCACAACTGCTGCTGGCAACGCATTCCATGCTCTCACAACTCTCCGTGTAAAGAACCCGCCTCTGACATCTCGTCTATACTTTCCTCCAACCAGCTTAAAACTATGACCCCTCGTGATAGCCATTTCTGCCCTGGGAAATAGTCTCTGGCTATCAACTCTATCTAAGCCTCTAATTATCTTGTATACCTCAATTAGGTCCCCTCTCCTCCTCCTTTTCTCCAATGAAAAAAGTCCGAGCTCAGTCAACCTCTCTTCATAAGATAAGCCCTCCAGTCCAGGCAGATTCCTGGTAAACCTCCTCTGAACCCTCTCCAAAGCATCCACATCTTTCCTATAATAGGGCGACCAGAACTGGACGCAGTATTCCAAGTGCGGTCTAACCAAAGTTTTATAGAGCTGCAACAAGATTACGAACAGAATATTACTTCTCTCGAAAGGTATTCACCTCGAAAGGTAGCTTTGTTTCTTTCCACATTGATGCTCCCAAAATCAACTGAATATTTCCACAGTACCTGATTTTCCTTTTCGTAATGTGCCATTGGTTCAATATTTTTGTCATTTCTTGTTATTCGATGCATCTTTTATAACTCTATTTAGAATTGAAAAAACTTCTTCAGAACGCTAGTAAGTCATACCAAACAAGTTGAAAATTTTAAATATCCTTGTTTATTTTTGCTGTGTTTGCATGTTTCTTCATTGTATTCTTCAACAGTCATAGAAACCAAGGAGTCGTCTCAAATGTATACCAAATCAATTATTCTTTGTGTATGTAACAGAGAAAAAAGGGAGGAATCTATTACAGTATGCTTTCACATGGAGCAGGGTTTCAGAGGCTGTTGAGCTGTTGGAAGAATGAAAGAGAGCAATATTAAACATTGATGCAGTCATTGATTACAATAATGCTGCAAAATAATTTCAACAGTGAAATTCAAGAAGATTTTGGGCAGTTCACTTGAGGTGTACAGAAGTGATATTAGAGGGAGTGGAGGCATTGGTGAGGAGAACAGAATTCTGCTGTGAATCAAAAATATTTTCTTTTGATTTTATGTTGTTTGCCTAAAACAAATTTCACATAATTCAATACTCTACATCTATGACTGATCGGATAACACAGAGGGCAACTGGGGTCGAAAGTTGTGGAGCTGGATATCATGGGTTTGAAGGTGAGAGCTGGTGCCAGGATGGGTTATACCACTGAAGCGTAATTGATGAGGAAGGTCATGGGCCAAGGACATATCTCAGGAGAATGTGGAGTTGACTAAACAAGGAGTAAAAGACAATACATTGGTAAAGCCGCTTTAGTTTTGGCAGGATAGAAGAAGTGTAAACACATGATGAACATTCAAAATAAAATGTCATTCATAGAGAAATATATATTTGCTGTGACAGGCAAACAAGGATTTTAGCATATGAAGGAGGAATTCAGCAGTGTAGATTTTATATAGATGAAATGCTGGGAGGCCATTGGCCCTGGTGGCAGGATCTAATAAGGCATATGAAAATCATTGTATGATAAGCACATCTGTCAGCGAATTAAATAAAAAAAGAAATGCATCCTTTCCTTTTTCTTTTTTGTCATTCCTTGCAATACATTCCCATTCATCCTGGCACCATTAGTATTCAACATCATTCTTCAAAAATGCCAAACTACTCCACGATATTAGCATCAATGAATACTCTCCATGTATTCTATGAGCTCATGTCCAGTACTGATTAATATCTGAATGCCAACTGAAACGGAAGCCTTGACTGAAGAATCTTCAGAACCGTGGTAACATTGAAGTGCGGCTGGTAGAAGTACAATGGAATTGCCCCATACCCCACATCTCACCAGTAGGACATACCCCACACAGGAAATCCACTCCAAATGGAGAAACGGAAAACAGTTTTGTTTACAAAATTAAGAAGTTTATAAATGTAGGAGGAACTGAGAGTGATGCAAGGCAGGATACTTGAGTGAATCATAAAATGCACTACGCAATTTATAGTCGGCACTAAGTGCAAGTCAGTGGACATAATGAAGGTACGATATAGGAGGAATTGAGCACTTTACATGAGAAATGAGATTACTCACCTCAGAAAATCGATTGATTTGTAGGAGGAGCAACTGTAATGTATTGAAGGTACCAGAGGCAAGATATATGATGAAATAGAACAAATATCCGAGAGGATTTGGGCCCAATACAGAGGATACAATTTGAGCAATATAAATGAGGGTGAAATGATATTTAATACGAGCTACAAGGGTAATTTGTGACAATCACTGGGCGTAATGAATAGGTGGCATCTCGGCAATTCATAGGAGAAATTGAATGCAATTTTTGGAAAGTGCTGGGTGATTTATCATGGAAGTTTAGTGTTAATTACATGAGGCACTGCAGTAACTTGCAGTGGAAATTGGGCAAAATTTACAGAAAATTCCACAAACAATTCAGAGGAGGAACTGGGAATAATTTAAATTCTGGAGGAAATTTATATGCGGAGTTTAAGGTAACTTATAAGAAGTAATGAAAGTAAATTAAATGAGTACTGACATAAGACAGGAAGAACTTGGAATAATAGTCAAAGTGTGAGCAAATGTAAGCAGTGCTATCCCTGCTTCTGGACAATGAATAAACAAAGCATTGAAAAGTAGTTATCATCAAGAATTTGATTTGTGAATCTCTTTTGCAGTGCAAGAGGTACTCCTAAAAGATGAAGGTAAACTGGACAGCATTTAGGTCACCAGTGTTCTTTGAGATCAAGTGACGATTTTATATTTCGTTTCAAACTTTACAGTAAATTCAGGAGGATACATAGATATTTGCACCACTTCATTGGTGGAACATGTATGTTGCACTTGAAGCAAATAGTCAATAGAGAAATGATTACAACCTTACATATCATATGGTAGACATTTGTTGAATAATCGAGAAGGTTGGTTGAGTGAACAGAATTCTGAGTTGATTTTATTTTGTTAGAAAAACAGTTTAGTGCAAGCCATTCAAATTGAACGAATGTAGAAAGGATTGTTCAACAAGGATCAGTCTTGGAAATGCAGCTACTCATAACTGAGTTGATAAAACAAACTTAGAAAAGCACGCCATAATGGAACATTATACAGAGGTAACCAGTAAACACATTTAACACTGACAAAGAATATAACATAACACAAACATTGATACTTTTGCAATTGAGCAGAAAAGTGGTGCATGAATTTTAATGCAAACATAGGTCAGCTTGTGCATAAAACAGAATAGTCACCAAAAACCAGAAACAAAAGAGTTAGAACAGCACGGTTTTTGAGATGAAAAGTGAACATACAATTGAAACTATCTCGTACATTGGAAAATCAATTATCCATCTCTAAAAGAATATTGGAATTTATTTCTATTGGCCTAAAACTTGGCTGTAATGAAGCTATTATGAATGCAGGCAAGAGCCTGGTCAGGTTGTGCTTAGATATCTGTGCAGATCTGACCTCCAAATGATTTAAAATGATATCAAAGAACTGTAGAAAGTACAATGGAGCAGTTGCAAGGTTTGTACTAGAACTTAAAGAATGCAGATGTGAGAACATTTTGAGAATGTTCTTTATTTTCTTTCAGAGAAGATCTAGTGCTTATAAAGTGAAGGTTTTTAATTATACACACAGCTTGTAGGTTGGTGCGGAGAAGCCATTTTAAGTTGTGGGGTGAAATAAAGATTAGTTAAATAAATGTGTTCATAATTTAAATTGAGAAATAATAAGTTTCCTTTATACATATGAACTTGCAATTAACAAGAATAGCCATTTATCCACTCGAGTCTGCTCCACCATTCAATGTGGTCATAGCTGATCAGATTGCAACCTTTAAATTCTAATTTTCACCTGCACCTTTTACCTTTCAACTCTTGCTTAACAACAATTGATCTATCTCTGCCTTAAAAGTATACAAAGACATGGTTTACGACTACTTTTTTGGAAAGAGAGTTCCGAAGACTTATGACATTCTGGAGGATTAGTTCTGATGTAATTTCTCTTGTTAAACGAGCAACTACCAAGATCAAGCTTTAGTTTCTGTCATATGTGAAAATATTGTCTCCACATGTCCCCTTTCAAAACCACTCACCATCTAGGACATTTCAATCAATCACTACTTACTCTTCCAAACTGCAGCAGACAAAAGACTAATCCTTCTATTACACCCTCATAAGAAAGAAAACGCATCCATTCCAGGTATTCGCCTCCTTCTCTGAACTAGAGCACTTCTAACACATTTATATCCTTCCATCAATAAACTGATCAGCACTGTGGACAGTACTCCAAACACACCAGTGCCCTGTGCAAATTGAGCATAACTTTCCTATTTTTGCATTCAGTAGTTTTCACATTAAACGACAACATTCCATTAGCGTTCCTAATTGCTTTCTGTAACTGCATACTAGCCTTTTGATATTCGGTAGGACGTCTGAACCTGCTGCATCTCGACCTCTGCAAATTCTAACCACCTAGGACAAATTTTCCTTTCTATTCTTCCTACAAAAATGGATAATTTCACATTTTCCCTCGCTGCACTCAATTTAACACATATTTTTATTTGCTGACTAAACTTATGAATGTATGTAACTTACATCATTGTGTCCTCTTCAGAGACATTTATTGACAATATCATCATTTAATTCAGCCAACTACCAATATTCTGGGATCACTATTGACCAGAAATTGGATTGTACTTTTCATACCAACACAATGATTAAAATAACAGAACAAAGGCTAGGAATCATGAAACAAATAATTCACTTCCTGTTTCCTAGTTACCTTCCATCATCCACTCGGCACAATTCTGAAATGTGATGGAATTCTGCACCCCACCCCCCCACCCCCAACTTCCTTGAATGAGTGTAGCTCCAACAGCAGTCAAGAAAGTTGCCACTATTGGGACAAAGCTGCCCAGTCGATTGACGCCACCAAAAATTGACTCCCTCCACCACCGTCACTTCTTTGCAACAATTATTATTTACAATTATTATTTCCAAAATGTGCTGCAGAAATTCATCCAGACTCTTGACACAGTATCTTCCAATTGCCTGACAACTGCCATCTCGAAGGACAAAAGCAACAAATACAAGGGAACAGAGGTCACCTGCAAATGCTCCTCCAAATCAGTCACCGTCTTGACTTGAAAACATCCTGAAGTTCTTGTGTCGCTTCTTGGACAAAATCCTGAAACTCCCTCCCTAATGGCATTACCAATACATCAACACCACATGGACAGCAATGGTTCAAGAAGGCAGTGCACCACCAAGTGGTGCAACAAGGAAAGTTCAATAAATGCTGGCTAAGCAAGTGATGCCTGTATTATGTCAGGAATAAAAGAAAAACCGTCTACGTGACATATTGTCAAATTTCTGGTAATTGAAGGGCTACACATTAATTAGTTCTCCTTTATCGACACCAAGTGTTATCCCCTCAAAAGAATCTAGCAGATTAGTCAAGTGTGGTATCACATTCACACAACTGTGCTGAGTCTGATGCGGGCCTACCCTAGTGCTCTGTTATAACTTATTTATTAAGCGCTTCCTACAGTTTCATTGATGCATGTTTTAGGCTAACTAGCCTCTAGTTTATTACTTTTTGTCTTCATTTCTGCATAAAGCAGACATATTCACTATCTGCAAAAAATAATGGGACCATCACTGAATCAAACAACCTTTAGAAAATTAAAAGCAATGGATCAACAATTCCATTAACCAATTTTAAGACTACAATATGAAACCCATCACCAACAACCTTTAACTTATTGTTTCCACAATTTAATCTGTATCACTTCTTGATATTTCCTTTAAAAAATCTAGTTAAAGACAAACGGTGGGTCACTTTCTTGGAATGTTTATTAACTTAATTATGAGTGTATTCTACACATTCTGGATTATACTCATGAATGTCTACCACTGGGTCTCTCTTAAACAATCGTTTAACCTTGTCAATTTACTTTAGCCATCTTGAATCTCATTCTGTAATTTAGCTTTATTTAAATTTAATAAAACTACATCTCAGACAAGCTCCATTCTCACTCAAGCTGAATATAAAATGTATTCGTATAATCGTAACTGCTACACAGTCATGCTTTCAACACGAGATCATTTACTAATCGTAGTAATTGCAAATATGAGTTTATTATAGTCTGCTCTCTGGACGACTCCTGAATGTTTTTTTTGAAGAAACAATTCTACAAATATTTGATGAAATTTTATGATTTTGGCAGTTGATAAGTACATTAAAGTCTTCCATGATTATTGCCTTGCTATTCTTTCTCTATCCCCAGCATACAGTGTGGTGATCATTAACGGTCCTGTTCACCAATTCCTTAAACAGCATTTTGCCTTTATCATTTATCATTCATTCGTTTATTCATTCATTCTACCCAAACTGTTTCTACATCATGGTTCCCTGAAATTAGGTCAGTCCTGCCTATTGTGCTAATGTGATCATTAACAAATAGAGCCATCTTTCCAACATTTCCTATACTTCTGGCGTTGCTAAATGCCCAAAAATGTCATTTCTAAATACCAGTCACTGTTGTTCCTCAATGATGCATTTGTAATGGCTATCAGATTGTACTTACTTAAGACTGTGTTGACTCTCATCTGTTTTCTTTCGAATGCTATGTGCATTCAAAAGCAAAACTTTTAGTTGTATCATTTCATTTTAAACTTTTTTTATTCCTATTCTTTATCCCTTCTTGTTGCAGGCTTTTTATTATGTCCTGTATTCCATATTTCACTTTGGTCTTGACAATAACCTATCACTTATCATATGTTCTCAAATTAAATTCTCACCCCCACCTTTCTACTTCCTTCAGTTACATGGTCTTCAAGAACACTGGTCGTTGCTCTTCCGTCCGAGTCCCCTGATCTATCTGGCATGCAGTCACATTCTCTTGTCTAGGCTTGACTGGTTCCTTATACAAAAGATTTGAGTAATATCCTCCCTCCCGGGTATGTCACGGTGTCTGCAGTCCAGCTCATATTAAGTCTGAGCCAAAACTTCTCCAACTTTAAACACGAGTGACAGACTAAACATTCTATCAGTTTCATTCTCGTTCAGAGTGATTGGAAGGCGAATGTGTCTAACAAATGATGTTTTAAGTACCAGATAACTTTGTATCTTTCCAAAGGAAACAAAATGAATACATGAGAGATAATGGGGTGGAAAGTTATGATGAAGGGTGGTGTGACACATGTGACCTAAATGTAATGGAAAATTGGTGAAGATTGTGAACATCGACACAGATTGGTTGAGTCAAGTGATCTGTTTCTATGCTGTTCATCACGTTATGTACACGACGTTGCTTTCATATGTTATAGAATGTAGTTTGAAACGGGAAATATATCTTGTCTTGATCATATGCATCTTAAAAGTGTAAAAGCAACACATTGTCAAGCAATTTTATTGAAACTCAAACTACATTTACATTGTTAATTCAACGTAAATACAGACAAGACAATCCTGACATTGAAGTGAGGGGGGATGAGATTCCTCTTTGAAATTTTGCTAATGCTCGACACAGAGGGAACACTTACCAGAAATGTTGTTACATTCGGCTTGAGAAATTAGAGTGAGGAGGACTAGGCGACATATAGAAATGGATGCGGGGGTCATTGTCAGAATTATATCTGTTACATGACATTGGATATAGGCCATATGGCCAAGTTACCCCCAACTATTTTCCCAACGCAGGTAGAGATTTTCTATTTTGACATACTGCAGCCGAAAAATCAAACGTTATTCCTAAATTAATAAACTAATCATTTTGACAGCTCATATCATAGTATAATATTGTTCTCCATCCATGCCCGATTTCAGAAATAGAAAAATTAAGAAAACAGCTTCGAGATGCTGGTGAGTCCATTTACTTTGAACTGGAATTAGCAACGCCTTTCCTCCAACTATCTGCATTCGCTTTTCCATACAAACCTCCACGTCCTCATTCCTCAGAACAATCTCGTTTTCATTAACTTTCTTCACTTTAGAGGGAAAAATATCTTGGGTAACTGGTGTTCTGAATGTATTGTTACATTAGTTTATGCAAATTCCACGGATCTCCTTTGTCTCAAAACTTTTCTTGGCTGCGAATAGCGCTCATATTCATATTTCCAAGATGCCTCCAATTCCCCTACAATTTATAAAACAAAGCTGGCTGATTGCACCAGTTGGTCCTGATGGGTAGATCAGATTTTCTGTCTAAGGTTAAAATTTGTTCTTCTAAGTATTCATTTTTTCAGTTGGCTGTTTTACTGATTATGGAATACAGACAATTACATTATTTTCGTGTTTCAAATTATTTTGTTACTAACAGGCTTTTGTGGTATCATAATCCCCCCATCAATCAGTATCATAGTCTTCTTTCAGGGTCACTGATGATAGAGAACCAAATACTGCAATTCAGTTGAAAGAAAAAAGAGATATTAATTTTTACATTGTGTGATCAAAGAATGATATCTATACAGTGATGGAATGATGTATGGCTGGCATTCTATATCTTAAGGTTTAAAACATTAAATCCATGGCTATCTTGGCTTTGGTTTTCTTACAGTCATTGGGATCAATATTTTTCTCATATTAATTGCATTCCTGATATTGATTTTGTTTTCAGACGACAGTATAGCCAAAAAAGACAAAGGTAACTAAAGTGATTAAATGGTTCCTAATAATGCTATTAATGGTGAACATAAATGCAATATTTGACTGTCGAGGTCTTCGAGAATCCATTAGCCATGCTTAGAGGCAACTGAATCATTATAATAATAGCGATGCTTAACTACTACAGAGAGATTTCCTGGGGCCCTTCCTTACAGCTGTCGTGATTATGACAGTCAATTGGCATAAGTGGGTCTGGCAGTGATCAAGACAAATGGAAAGAAGTCATTTTCAATGCAATCATGTGATTTGGTTGCTTTATAGCCGGAAAGCATAAGTTTGTCCCAATGCTGATAAAAAGAAGACTTCACCAGAATCAATACAAATTGACCCAGTATTCTTGGCAAACAAATACAAATGTATGCATAATATGTTGATGCAACTAGTAAACAAACAGCTCAAGGTAATAAAGTGTGGAGCTGGATGAACACAGCAGGCCCAGCAGCATCTCAGGAGCACAAAAGCTGACGTTTCAGGCCTAGACCCTTCATCAGATCACAAAACAAACAGTTCATATGACTAGTAATATTTTTCCACAGAAATGTCATGAAAATGAAACTAAGCCTGGATCATGTAATAGAAGTTTGCTCCGTAATATTCATGTTCATCTTTGACAATAAATTGAAAATCCACTATGAGCAAAAAGGGATGTAAAAGTTAAAACAGAAATAAATAAATGGGACGAGAAATTCAAAATAAAATCATCAACAGCAGTCATTTGAAGCATTTCTAGACACTTCAAAAAGAGGGATAACAAAAAAAATAATAACACACATGAAACAAAAGAGAGGAACCGACAACCTCATAAAAGTGCATTAGCGTTAAGCCACAAAGCAATCATATATAGAAAGAAGAGGTTTTGTTTAAACCGATGGGGTTGAGATCATGCAGATTCCATCATGGGCCAGTATTTCAGATCCATCATGGGCCAGTATTTCAGTGCACTAACTCTATAAACAAGAAAATGTCACAGAATGTGTTGTGATTGTGAAACTTGGGGAGCAGCGAAGCAGTTAGTGGGATATTATAAAACCCATCTGAATTTAATGAAGCTCCCGAAAACACGGAGGACGCATTGAAAACTGACAGAATTTAAGTATGTTCTGGGCAATAGAGCTAAATGGCAATGCCAAATTTAACAGCGTGCCTCATTACTTTCTTGTTAAAATCATTGAACCTTAGCTTAGTTGTGTAATCCCATAGTAAAGGCACAACCTGCATCAATTTTAATCTAATTGTATACTGTTTGGTGACCGTTGACCTTCCTGTCTGCATTTCATTTCAGTGGGGCCCGGCATAAAATTGTGTTCCAAAATATAAGTGCCAGGTTCAAGAAAACAGCATGACTTTATTTACTTCCTTAACTTCATGTTAAATTAAATCAAACTTAAATTAGTTTATATTTTTATTCTATTTTACTTATAGCAAAAAAATTACATTACTTCATCCTTTTTGTCATTTTATACCATTGAAATCAGTTGCAGGGGTCACAGGGATGAAGAGTTTATCTTAACAGAAAATGTTTGGCCTACTACAACTGGGGTTTAGAAAATAAATGAGTTGTTCTAATGCATATGTCAAATCCTGAGAGGCTTCGACAGGGCGGATGCAGAGAGGATGCTTCCCACTGCAGTGAACACTAGATCTGGGAGATGCAGATTAGAAATAGCGAGTGTCGCCTTAATATGGACGTGAGGAGCAGTTTTTCTTTCTCTCGGATAGTGTTTAGTGTGTGGAATTTTCTCCCCAAGAGAATACGGGAGGTTAGGTCATTGATTTTTTTTCTCTCTGAGAGACAGGTGTACGTGGTTTCATGGCCAATAATGGAGTGAAAGGGTATGGGCAGTAAGCAGAAAAGTGAACAGTGATCACTGATGTAATGCAAGGACATGGACACAGAATGGATAAGTGCATTTAGATCATGTGCGTCACATTACCTCAGGGTTTTCATAGCAGGATCTTCTTCTCTGAAATAATAATGAATGCACAGGAGTGATTTGCAGTACCACTTGGTTTGCATGAAGAAACATGTACAGCACCCAAGTGACATTATCCGGCATGGTCTCGTCAGGGAAACTGATCATTCTGGCGCACTTTCGAGTTGCATATCCAGTGTTGTGAATTTCAGCTAAGAATGACATTGAGGAGGATGAGGAATGCTACAGCCATTTCTGACGCCCTTTCTTTCTGACAAAGAAAACATGTATACTGCCGGAGGTAGAGGTGTAATCTCTATCCAGAACCACTTCCAGACAATGAGAACAACTAGAAATGGAGCAAGGCATATTGAACTGACGAAACACAGACATCACCACATGGTCTGAGTTCTGCGTGGTGAACGGTAATCTGTTCCAACAACAAGAGAGCACTGTTTTATTTTATAAGTACCGAGTAAATATAAACGATTAAATTTGGTTAAATAGCTGCTTATAACTCAACTTCTGAATTTTCTGATGTTATACCCCGGAAGGGATACATCACAATGTGATGGACATTACCTTTCCACGCGTAGTTCTGGAAACTCGAAGTCATCTGAAACAAAGCAGACATCGCCATCGTATTAAATCTTTATGCACTCACTTCCTGCTCCACTGTACAGCGTTTTCAATCCGCGGACATACTACATAAACTCAAAGAAATCTTTCAACTGTCAAAAAAAAACAGTCTCCGCAACTTGAAGGACAAGAGCTGCATATGGATGGGCACTTTAGCAACTGCAAGCTCTTCATCAGCTGCGAATCATACTGACTTTGAACTGGCTAACCTTCCTTCACAATCGTTGAACTTATGGAATTTGATGCCATGAGAAGTCCTACAAAATATAAATTCTAGTAGATTAAAATAACGAGTTCATCGTAAACCTCATCCAAGACAAATACTGATATATAATAAATGCTGATGATATTGGCAATGCTCAAACCTCAGGGAAAATTAAAGCATTTTTGGTGTCTTTGGACTGATGAAAACCTGTATATGGCCCCATAAATATGTAAAGTGTCGAAGGGTGCAGTGAGGAGTTTACTCTTGAAATCTTTAGAAAAATTAAATACTACACAAGAAAAGGATTATGTGGTTGACACATTGGCATTTTTCTGAAATGTGAAAGCTGAAGGTCGTAGCTAAGTCATATCATTGAAATGTATAGCAGTGTGGTTATTGAAATCAAGAAGGAATAATTTGTCACTTCTATAAAAAAGGCGCAAAGAGAAAAAAATATAATTTAAGATGAAAGCCTACGTTCAAGGATGTATATAGCCACAGAGAATGAAAGTTTTCTGTACAAAATATAATCACAACAGATAAAGGAAACCTTATGCCAGCATGGATACAGAGGAGTGATTTCTGAGCAGCAAGTTTCATGAAACTGGCAATCGCCGAACATAGAATGTTTCCAGTAAAACAAAATAAGACAAGAACATTTAAAAACTACGGGTCACAAAACCATATAAATTTTACGTTGCCCTCTTGCCAACATAAAATGCTAGGGAATAGTGAACTTAATTTTTCTTTCTTTCTCTTTTATTTTCTTTCACTCCTTCCTTAGCCCCTGAGGTGAATCCTGGGGTAGTAACAAGGCACAGGCAACAAGCCCCGGAGGGGCATGCAGGCTGCGAGCCCCAGCACAACAAGTGAGGGAGCACCGTGGTAGTGAGTCCCAGAGTAGCACCAAGAGAGTGAGGCCTGGAGCAGCGCAAGATCTGTGAGCGCCAGAACAGTGCAAGGTCTGTGAGCCCCGGAGCAGAGCGAGGGCCGCGAGCCCAAGAACAGCCCGTGAGCTATCTGCCCGCAAAGCAGCGCATGAGAAAGCAGCCCCCGTGCAGTGTGGGCAGTGAGACCAGAGCATTGTGAGTGGAGCGAGTCCTTGAGCAACACTGGGCGCTGAGTTCCAGGTGGAGACAAGTATGATGGAAGCAGTTCCGGAACTTACTTTTGAGCAGCTCAGTGCTGGGATGTATTGAACTGGAGGCTAGGCGCGAAATGGGGAAGGCTATTGGACTGGGGTCCGGTGCATGCGGTCAAACCTTGCGCTGAACTTACATTTTTTTCCTGGCTATAAATTCAATCCTTTAACAATGTTTATTTCTAACCTTTTATTAAATTCTGTAAGGTAATGCAACTGCTTTTTATTCTTTTCTTTCCAAGATTTGTATCGAGATACTTATATCCAAGAAGGCGCCATGAGAGGCATTGTAAAAGCTTTTCACTGCACCTCTACAATGAAGAACATTTGAAAATAATGGATATTCTATTCACTTCTATTCTACTGATTGTAATGATGACAATGCTGATTATGATGATAACTATTAATTTTATAGAGATGGACGACCATAAGAGAACTGATGGTGAGTCACTTGTTTAGATATTTGCTTGGAAAATACTGATCACTTGTTGCAGTGACAAATGTTACTTTCCTAACGAAAAATCATAAAAACCAGACCTAGAAAATGAACATTTCCTCGCAAACTCCTCACAGATGTATAAGACCTTGCAGGCAGCCACATTGTTTTTATTCTATTTGGTAACTCACATCATGTCCAAAAAAATTGTGATAGTGAAACTAACAGTATGCTATATTCCATATGCATTTGCTTCCAATTACAAGAGTTTTAGTGTCGTATTCTAACCACAGAGTGGCTTGCTTGTTTAATTAACAAAAAAAATTAGGTTTTATGTCATTATCTCTGCGTGGCGCTGAGGGAAAATATCATTGAATTGTTTATTAACCTCGTGCCTTGCAATACGATAGTTGATTAAAGTAGAAAAACCTCAGATAGGAGAAACAAAACCTGCATGAAATTTCTTTTTTATTGAAGTTGAATGTTCAACTAAAACTGAAGGTATTTATTCTCCACGCACATTGCTGTCACAGCACTGTATTGATCCTTCATTTTTCAGATGACAGATTGAGGGAAGCTCGAACAGGTAAAATATAACCTACGTGCTCATTAACAAATAGGAGGGTCCAGAGTGCTAATGAAGATACTGTCTCCTTAGTCACATCAACTAATCCAAAAGACCAAGCCTATTCCCTGACATTTGCTTCTTTGAGCATTGATGAACAGAATAAATCAAGATTTCATGTAATTGAAAGGATGAAGCAGTTTAGGTAAATAAAGTATCTTTCATGACCTAGGACGTCACAAAATTTTAAAGGGTTGAAAAAGCATGTTTGAAAATGTAAATATTGTTCTAAAGTCAGAAATACAGTCAGTATTCTGTTTAATAAGTTCACACAAAGAGAATTGCACACTCGTGCCAACTAGGGGCACTAATAATGATTGCTGGTTGTTTCCTTGAAATGCTATGTGACAGCAAGACTGATAGTTTACATTCACCCGAAGAGACAGTTAATCTGTCATTCAGTCCTAGAGCTGTACAGCATGGAATCCAAATCGTCCATGCCAACAAGATAGCTTAAATTAATCTCAACCCATTTGCCAGCATTTGGCCCAAATCCTTCCCGACCCTTCCTACTAATGTATTCATTCAGATGCCTTTTAAATATTGTAATTATACCAGTCTCCACCACTTCCTCTGGTAACTCATTCCACACACTATCATCTATGTGACCCTTAGGTCCCTTTTAAATCTTTCCCCTGTCACCTTACGTCTATGCCTTCTCATTTCGGATCCCCCTACCCTGGGAAAAAGACCTTGGCAATTCACCTATTCATGCACCTCATGACATTTAAACTTCTGAAAGGTCACCCCTCAGACTCCAATGGTCCAGCGAAAATGGTTGCAGCCTATTCAGCCTCTTCCTATAGCTCAAACCCTACAACCCTGGTTACATCTTTGTAAGTCTTTTCTGAACACTTTCGAATCAGCATTTCATGTGAACATCTGGTGGTTCAATGGAAATGTAACAATGCTAGCTTTATAGAACCTCAGGCTATAAATCATGTTGTGGGGGGCAGCACTCGAATTCCATTATATGAGATTGTTAAAATTAGGAGTCAATAGAAATCTGCAATTAATCCACGGAAATGTGGTGACATAATGACTGTCAAATGTCCTGCAGTCATAGCCACTTGACAAATGTTCCATTTGAAAGGAAATCTGCCATTTTTAACTGGTAACTCAAAACCCACAGAAACATCATTGAATTTTAGTTGCCTTCTCCAGCTCACGTCAACACCATCACAATGCACCATCAACCTAGCTTGTATTTAATTTCCTTGTGACAAAGATCATGGACAGTTTCGCTCTTTAACCTCTCAACAATTTCAAGGATCTTAAATGACTGCATGAGCTGCAAAATGGTTGGAAATAAACAATATGTGCTTATCTACAGAACTACAGAAATTACAGCAAATTCTTGAGGATGTTGGTAAGATCTGGCATGTGATTTAAACTATTGAAACAGCCTTTAGCTACTTTCAACGCTTTTAGATGCTTTAATACCTGAATCAAATATATTAGGCATTCTTCGATGATGAATTTGGTTTCAGTCCAGGATGACATTTTCATGTTAATTAAAATGCCAGTTTGCTTAATCATGGTTAGAAAAATCAAAAAAAAATGGTTATTTCAAGGAATTAACAAAGCACTTGTTTATTGGCTGTTTTAATTGTTTCATTTCCTCGTTATCTCATTCTCTTCTGCAACGTTGCAAATTTAAGTCAATTGAAAATTTTTCCATAAATTTTACTGCAGCTACACCATGCAACCACATCGACACAAGATATGTGTGCAAAGTAGTCACTAACTGAAAATATGTAAGACACTTTTTATAAAGAAAGGACAGCTGCTCCAGACAAGCTGGTGGCAGCTAAAGGTGGTCTTCACTAAAAGGACATTGAAAATTGAATTAAAAAGCTATAAGCAGTTTAAAAAAAATAAGTCAGGAAGTAGTCAGAGGGAGGGGAAATGCGATTGTCCAAGAACATTAATGAGAAATGGATTGACTAGAAGAGGAGATTTTATCTACTGCCATATTGAATGACAGATACTTTACATTGAAGAGTGGGAGGAGAAGAATTTGTGAAGCATACTGGTAAAATGTTATTAATCATTGAATAAGAAAGGAGGCGCTTTGCTGGTTATAGCCCTGTATCATCAAATCAAAAACAACATAGCTGGTGGGGGTGGACAGTGGCATTCTGCCACCCATCAGTAATGAAATGGGTCAATTGTGGATGCTTCATGACTGTATGTGTACATGTGCTTTCTCAACGTTTAACTGAGGGTATCCTAAATAACCCTTTTACGTGACAGTTGGATCATAAATACAATTGTGAGTTGGCAGATAGTGAATAAAGTCATTAGAAAAGAATAGAAGAGAAGATAAAAGACTAGAACAGAAATTTATTGCCACGTGTACTCTTACATGAAAAATGCAGTGAAAAATTCTTTAGGTCTCCCCACCTCAGCACCTAAATCATTCATGGGATTCATACATAATAATAAAAACAAGTAACATTAAGAAAAAGTTCATCACAGTTATCGATGTCCAGTATCAGGTTAGAAGAAAGAAATTTGAGTTTGCAATTAACAACTTTGTGGGTTTCTCATATCGTTACTGCTGTTCATGTTTTATGTCACAGAGCAACTGATACGTTTGAAAGATGAAGGTAAAATTATTTTCCACACGGAATTACTGCTTTTATAGAATTTCCAAGATGAAATGACAACATGGGGTTAATTTCTACCAAAGTGAATAACAATTAAAGCAAACCGTCTGCCCATTTCACATAGGTGTGCATGTTTAATTCCATTGAAATGAAACCTGCTACAGATACACAGCCAAATTGGAAGCATGTATAATGAATTAAGTCAACATTTCAAGTTAAAACTTTTCATCAAAGACAGTGGAATTGTATTATTACCTTTTTTTTATCAACATTACTCACAATTTTAAAATTGAAGGCAGTGCAGGAAATATAGTTAAGTGAACACGCACTCATTCCTGATTTGAACTTACCATTATGATCTGGGCTTTATAATTGTATTTTATCTTTCCAGTCTCACAAAGGGTATACTTTTCTGTGGGTCACATGCAAAGAACATGGCGAGATGGCATTATTGTTGATGGGGTGATGGCATTTGTATCAGTTGAATTATGGCAAGCTAATGATTAGGTACTAAAATTCCACTCATTAAACAATGTGCAACCTGGAAGTGAGCAATTAATGCCATCTTCTATAAAAGCAAGTATTTCAATTCTCAGACATAAGAAATTGTGTTTTTGCGCTGATTACTCTAGGTCAAGTCAGGATGAGGAGTGGAGAAGTGTTGGGTATTCTAAAAGGCATTAGGGTGGACAACTCCCCAGGTCTCGATGGGATATATCCAGGTTATGAGGGAAGCGAGAGAGGAAATAGCTGGGGCCTTAACAGATATCTTTGTAGCATCCTTAAGCATGAGTGAGGTCCCAGGGGACTGGAGAATTGCTAATGTTGTCCCCTTGTTTAAGAAGGGTAGCAAGG
Organism: Stegostoma tigrinum; assembly: GCF_030684315.1. Lineage (NCBI taxonomy): Eukaryota > Metazoa > Chordata > Chondrichthyes > Orectolobiformes > Stegostomatidae > Stegostoma > Stegostoma tigrinum. The sequence goes on along the minus strand of NC_081387.1, from coordinate 14,625,930 downwards.
ATAATCCAGACAGACCGTTAAGCCTGACGTCAGTGGTGGGGAAGCTGCTAGAGAATATACTGAGGGATATGATCTATTTATATTTGGAAGAAAATGGGCTTATTAGTGTTAGGCAGCATGGTTTTGTGCACGGGAGGTCATGTCTTACCAACTTGATAGAATTCTTTTGAGGAAGTGACAAAGTTGATAGATGAGGGAAGGGCTGTAGATGGCATATACATGGACTTCAGTAAGGCATTTGGTAAGGTTCCCCATTGTAGGCTGATGGAGAAAGTGAAGTCACATGGGGTCCAGGGTGCACTAGTGAGATGGATAGACGACTGGCTGGGCAACAGGACACAGAGGGTTCTAGTGGAAGGGAGTTTCTCAAAATGGAAAACTGTGACCAGTGGTGTTGCACAGGGATCTGTGCTGGGACCACTGTTGTTTGTGATATACATAAATGACCTGGAGGAAGGTGGAGACGGTCTGATAAACAAGTTTGCAGTTGATACTAAGATAGGTGGAGTAGCAGATAATGAACGGGACTGTTGGAGAATGCAGCAGAACACAGATAGATTGGAGAGCTGGCCGGACAAGTGGCATAATAGAGTTCAATCCAGGCAAATGTGAGGTGATGCATTTTGGAAGATCCAGTTATAGCAAACAATATGGTAAATCGCAAAGCCCTGGGGCAAATTAGTGCACAGAGACATCTGGATGTTCAGGTCCATTGTACGCTGAAGGTTGCAGCACAGGTCAGTAGAGTGGTCAGGAAGGCATATGACATGCTGTCATTCATTGGACAGGGTATTGACGACAAGAATTGGCAGGCCATGTTATGGTTGTATAGGACTTTGCTTCGACCACATTTGGAGTACTGTGTGCAGTTCTGGTCACCACATTTCCAAAAGGATATGGATGCTTTGGAGAGGGTGCAGAGGAGGTTCACCAGGATGCAGCCTGGTATGGAGGGCACTATCTAGGAAGAGAGGTTAAGTAGATTAGGATTATTTACGACAGAAAGACAGAGGTTGAGGGGGACACCTGATTGAGGTCTAAAAAAATCATAAGAGGTGTAGACAGGGTGGATAGCAAGATGCTTTTTTTCCCCAGAGTGGGGGACTCAATCACTAGGGGTCACGATTTCAAGGTGGGAGGAGAAAAGTTTAAGAGAGATATGTGTGGAAAGGTCTATAGTTTCCAGAGGGTGGTGGGTGCCTGGAACATGTTGCCAGTGGAGGTGGTAGAGGCAGGCATGATAGCGTCATTTAAGATGTATCTATACAGATACATGAATGGGCAGAGAGCAGAGGGATACAGAGCCTTGGAAAATAGGTTCAGAGATAGTAGGAACTGCAGATGCTGGAGAATCTGAGATAACAAGGTGTAGAGTTGGATGAACACAGCAGGCCAAGCAACATCATAGGAGCAGGAAAGCTGATGTTTCAAGTCTAGACCCTCTAGGCCTGAAATATCAGCTTTCCTGCTCCTATGAAGCTGCTTAGCCTGCTGTGTTCATCCAGCTTCACACCTTGTTGTCTTGGGAAATAGGTGACAGGTTTAGATAGAGGATATGGATCAGCGCAGGCTTGGAGGGCCGAAGGGCCTGTTCCTGTGCTGTAACTTTCTTTGTTTTATTTTTCATTCATTCATGGGATGAGGGCATTGCTGGATAGGAATTATTTATTGCCCATCCCTAATTTCCTTTCGAGAAGTTAAAAGTCAACCACCTTGCCATTGCTCTGGAGTCACATTTAAACCAGACCAGCCAAGCATGATAGCTTCCTTCCTGAAAGGACACTAGGCTTTTCCCCACAACAACCAGCAATAGATTCATGCTCATCATTAGACATTTAATTGCAGACATTTTCCACCATCTGGCAGTGATTCAAACCTGGGTCCCCAGGGTTTTAATCTGGGTTTCTGGATGAACAGTCCAGTGATAATGTCACGAAGCCACCGTCTCCCGCTTATCAGGAGATGTAGCAGTCAATTCAACACTATAACTGTTGGATTGAGGATGGTTTAAGCAAGGTTATCAACAGAAATATTCATGTTTGAATCTCATTCATAACAATCCCTGAGTTGCTTCAGCATGCTTCCAATAGTGGAGTTACATCACAATTGGGAAGGGAAGGTCGGTCCAGAACACAACATCAGACAAAGCTCAGGACAGAAATGTAACATTATCCATAAATTTCATATGAAAGTTAATTTCAGACCAGGTCATGCATAAAACTGTTTGGAGTTTTGCTAAGTATATTTATCCATGCAATACATTGCTTCGGAGAATATTGTGCTCATATCATGCAATAGTGTCAGAGAATGACAAATCAAGAATTTAAATATTTCTTGAGAATTAAAAGTGAGATGTAAGACTTCAAAATATTCGAAGCATTTAAAAGTTCTTTGGAAAACACGCATCGAAAGCTTGGACAGATCTCTGAATTAAATAGTAGGGCAAGCACTCCTGTGAAAGGTTTGGTACTTTAACAAAAATGGGGAAGGTGAGTGCAGAGTAGCTGTATGAAGAATGATAACCAAAGAGCGAAAGGGACAGGGAGTAAAAAAAAACTTGAGTGAAATAAATAACAGGGTTGGAGCAGGGAAACTAATTAAAACAAGAAGGCGGAAAAAAGCGATTGACATAAACTTCACAAGAAAATCATACATAAACATATATAGAAAATAATAAACATCAAAATAGAAATAAATGGACCACGGCTTGACAGCCTTACAAAGATTTTGTTACAAAGTGGTGAAGGTGGAAAATTGAATATTCAAGGTGTTTGACAGTTAGGAAGGATATAAAGAAAGAAATGGAAGTAAAGTAGCTCAGCTGTGAAAAGGTGAATTCGATAAAGCAGAAGCAATTGATCTTGGCTTAGAATATCAAGACGTATCAGCTCATCCCCATGTTTCGTTTGACTATAGATGGATCACATGATGAAACATTTCTGATTTGCTATAAATCCTTTGTGTCTTTTGAAAGAAGGTAGGGTCTCAGGCAAAGGAAATCACTGAGTCTCTTATTTAATGGTCCACTTCGGCAGCAAAACTTTTCAGAGTGTAACTCTAATAATTAACGTGTTCATTGGTGCATAATTTGTTCACTATTTGCATATATTCTGTGCAGAACTTAGACGACTTAGAAACCAGCCCAAAGGTGAGAGATTCAAGAACAGTTACAACGTTTTTGGCATTCCAAAAGATTGTGGAAAAAAAACTCGATTGTTTTTGTCAAAACACAAAATGAACACAGGTGCAAACGTGGGTCATAAAGGCAAATTTGGTAATTCAAAGAGCCATGAAACCCACAATAGATTGGACACAGACAAATGTGGCATACTGAAAGCAAAGACAGAGTAAATTTTTAAAATCCATTATCTAAAGGAGGAGTCCAGAAATGTTGCCTCATAATTCTGCTCTTAAAAAAGCCAAAAACATTGAAATACAAACATGGAATTATTAATTCTTTTTTGCAGGAAATTATAGCAAACTTATATAGGGAATGTTCTGCTGTGTAATGAGGCCAAAAACAGTAGTTTGCATCTATTGGAATTTTAAAAAATGAGAATTGATCTAATTGAAACATGAGAAGACTTTACGGACCACTCTTTGCGTGGTGAAAGGTTTCACTTTTTGGGAGACATTAGAACAAAGGAACACAATTTAAAATAATAGGCCTCCCATTTAAATTGAAGATAAGACTTTTTTTTTCCTCTCAGAAAGTCTGTGCAGTTTGCTACTCCAGAGGACTTTGCTGGCAGGTTTACTCTTTGTAAGGAAGTCATGGATAGAGTATTTATGAACAAGGAAACTATGGTAGTGATTTTCTTTGTCCACATGGATGATTGAACTTTAAAAAATAAAAAGGAGCGTTACTTTTCAAATTCAATTCTGTACATGTAGTTTTAATTCCAGGTTTGCTAGATTAATCCTGAATTAAACTTTTTTTTCTCTTGCAGTTGATTCAGTGGCCTCAAGTGCAGGTGAAATGACTAATATGAAATTAAAACATAAGGAATGCCAGAAATCTCAAATGAATCGACAGAGGGAAATTACAAACTGAGTGAATGTTCCAAATGAATCTTCATCAGAAATAGGGAAGAATAGAAATGTATTCAGATTAAGTAAGAATAGATGCAAGGAAAGAGGAGAGACAATTAAATTGAAGTTTTCTGAGGTTGTTGACTTGATTGCTGAACCAGCTGGTTGTAATTGAAATATTTCATTACCATACTTGGAAAGGTTATCAATGTGGCTTCCGATTATGCGATGTAGTTCTACTCTGCTGAGTATTGACATGATCCAGTCTGTTGAGGCGTTTTGCATCTTTTCCGCCTTTTTTTTGCAAGGGTTTGTATATGGTGTCTAATTCCACATGTTTATTGATTGCATTATGGTGGAGAACCAGGCCTCTAGGATTAACTGTGCCTGTCTGAGGTTGGCTTGAACTAGGATGGTCAGGTCTTCCCATTAAAATTGATAGCCTTAGTCATCTGCTTGTACTGAAATGAGGGAAAGTTAATCATCTTGATTTTCTGCGAGCTGGTTTATGTGTATCCAAATGGCTAGTTTCCTTCCTGTGGGGCCGATGTAATGTTTTTGGCAGGCCTTGCATTGTATTTTGTACACTAATTAGTCCTGCATGTCGTGGGTATGTGGTCTTTGGTCCTTTGTTTGTTACAGCATGGCTGTGTGTTTGTGGGCTATACTGATTCCTAGTGGTCGTAGGAATTTTGTTGTCAATTCTGGTGCATTCTTGACATACGGTTGTGAGGCCAGTGTATTTGGGTGTCTTGTGTCTTTTTGGTGTTTTCTATCTAGTGGACATCTGCAGATGAAGTTGGAGGGGTACCCATTGATAGCAAAGACCTTGTATAGAATGAGGTTCCAGTGTGTTGCAGTGGGTTGTAGTCCATTTCAATCGTGTCTTTACATAGCTTTGTTTGTGGACGTTGGGATGATTGCTGTGGAAATTGAGGATTTAGTCAATGTGGGTTTCCTTCCTGTATACTGTGGTTTGGAATTCCCCATTCGTCATTCATTCAACCCTGATGTCTAGGAATGAAAGTTGATAGTTGTTTTCCTCTTCCCTTGTAAATTTGATCCTGGTGAATATGTTATTGATGAGGCGGTGTCTCTTCTAAGTTAGTGTGTTTGATGACAAATGTGTCGTCTGATTACATTACCTAGCATGGTGATGAAACTTCGGAGCTAGAACCGGCCAGCTCAATGAGCAAATCAACAACCTCACTCCACGACCTGAGCTACAAATCTTTGCAAGAACCTTAAAGTTTTGTGATTCAGGAAGGCGGGAGATGATGAATGATGGAAACACTACAAATACAAGTAAACAGGGATGACAAAGAGGTATGATTGCCATCATACAAAAATATCGATCTAAAGGTGCTTTTAGTGTCAGAAACAGATACTTTTTTTAATATACTCTTAGCTTGTCATCCAGCATTTATTGACATGCATAGCTAACCTTCAGAAGGTCGCAGTGAGCTGCCTTGACAAACAGTTTAAGTTCATTGTGAGCTGAATTCGTTAATCAATTCACTCATTGACCTGTATGAACTGTGATTGAAAATTGGTTAAATGGCACAGTTCTGAGACTGCATTTAAAATGTAGGGAAATTCACAGATAAAGAGTTAAGATGGAAGGTGGTCAATTGAATGTTTTGAATTTGGTTTTCAGAAGTTGAAAAACTGAAAGAGCAGCTAGCTGACAAGAGTAAGTAGCATCATGCCTTCTTTCATATTGATTTAATTGCTTTGCAATAAATTGGTCTGAGAATATTTTTTCTTCAAATCATATTTATTTCACCAAAGACTGAAGACACTGTAAAACGTTGACCTATTTGGAACACTATTATACTTGGCTTTATTCAGGTGAAACTGTCATACTTTCAAAGTTTTTTTTAGATATGTGTCTCAGGTATAGTCACAAAATTTAAATTACCTGATGAATGAACCATTTTAAGCACTGCGTACAGTCAGCAAGTTACTTAGTTCTTTTAACATGGAATCATTTTGACAGCGACTGATTGGGCTGAAGACCTTAATCATTACTTATTATAAGAGATTTTAGTTCACAAGTATTGAGAAGACCGGAAGATGCTGAGATGCAGCTGTAGACCATGCAAGTGGAAAGATAACTCTGTGGAGTGCATGCTTCATTGATATTATATTCTAAACTTATGTAGGAAGTAGTATGTATCTTGCTTAGGGACAATTCTCTGCTGTTTCTGAAAATGTTCACTTAAAAATTAAGAAGCAGTAATCATTTCATTAAAATAAAGGGGAGGGGATCATTAGCGCATTGTGCTTGTAGTTTCTTTACTCGATTATTATGATGAATTTAGTGTAATGTCACTAACTTCAGCCTGGAAGTTTAAATATGCCACACAAATACCAACTTACGACAGTTTCATTAAATATTTGTTGTAGACATTAATGTTAACTATGTAGTTGGATGTGTGTTGCCCCGTTAAGAGACTGAGTAGGATTACCTGAAGGCTGGAGATGGATGGGCAGTCTCGTACCAACTGTAAAGCTGAGAGGTCGCAGTATACAGTTTATCCTCAAATTTACCCTTTGTCCACTTGTATTCTGTTTATGGCTCTATTAAACACAAATGCAATACTACACGAATGCAATAAACACTCACTTGCGGGTTACCAAATTTTCTTACAGAGTGAGAACAAACAACTGGAATACTGTTGCCAATATTTTCAAACCAAGCATACTTTTGAACATTACAGACATTGAAATATAAGGAGACAGTGGCCGATTTTGAAAGTAGACGAGATAAAGGTTAGATTTGAGGGTTAAAATTAGGAATTTAGACAATTATGCTTTGCAATTGAAGTTTATTAACTTGAGGCACCCAGTTCCCTTGAGTTTTTCTTTCACTGTGAATTACTTGGATGTACTAGGCGATCGCAAAGCTGTCCAAAAAAAGGGTTTAAATAGTAAATTGATGCTCAGTTAAGAAGGTTGATTTTCATGGTGGTGAAAAGAACATCACGTTAATTAGGTAAATGACAACAGATTAATTACAAGGCACGTGAGAAAGATCTACATGATTCGATGTTGCCTCACTTAAACTACAGTTACAATTTGTAAACAAAAATGATTCTTTGAAAAATATTGAAATATACAATTAGCCCTATCAGCAGTAATGGGATATGATGATTTTTGCAATATCCTGTAACCCAAACATAGATATTTGTGCCAAATATAACAATCATTGATTAATGAACATATGTGTCTCCACTTAAATCAGTAAATATATTTACAATTATATTTCACAATCTAAAACCTGCTGTTCCTTAGTCAATTAAACATTCAGATGTTTCTCTGATTGAATATTATGTCTTACTTGCTATACTTGTTACAGATCGGCAACTGGACAGAAAAAATGACGGTAGGATGTCAAATGTTCATATTTATTGCCACTCCTTATTACAACTGCCTGCTTTTTATATGTAACATGGCAAATTTTGTTATATTCCAGGCTATCCTTTTGAACAATTGATTTTGAGCATTTACCTTAGAAGTGATTTCAATTGGCTTCAAGGGTTGGTGATTGCATTAGAGCTAATAGTTGTGACTGGTACTATCTGCAATAATCAATTCTTGCAATTTATGATGAAACGCTCGTTGAAATGACCATATTCAAAATCAAACCAATGTTTCCTGGTTCCAGACCTTTTGCACCTTTACTCTTTATTTTAAGACCATAAGACATAGGATTGGAAGTAAGGCCATTTGGCCCATCAAACCACTCCGCCATTTAATCATGGCTGATGGGCATTTCACCTCCACTTCCCTGCACTCTCCCCGTAGCCCTTGATTCCTTGTGATTTTAATACTAGATTACTTCCTTTAGGTGTGTATATTTTTCCAGAGTGCTAATTAAAAGTCAGTAATTCAAAGTGCAATTTGTATAATAGTACATCACATAATTCATTACCATATAAGTAATCTATTTGATTCCTTTGAGATGCAATGGCAGTATCTCTGGATCAAAGGGACTAAGCTGAAGCCTCATTTCCTTTGGAGGTATGTCATAACTGGTTAATGAAAATAACATAACTAATGTGGATTTAAGGCCTACGAGACATAAAAAATTCTGGTTATCCCAATATCTAAAATTCAGACAGTAACAATTGGTGCTTTCTTCATCACAGCACATTTCACACAGGCAGGGCTATAGTTAACTATTGTATAGTTTGGCTCATCCATAATGGATCAGGGTCTATTTCCAAGATAAAGTTTTTACTGTGGATGATGATTTATACTAAGGTAGCTGGTTCCTTTCTACTTAACAGTATTCAGATTCAAGGAAAGAATAATTTTAGTGCTTCAACAATTAATTTATTTGTTCATTTCTGCCATTAGAAATAGCTTCACTGAAGGAGCGCATCCGTGAATCTGGTAAGAATTCATTCAAAAATAATTGCTTGGATTTTGTCCCTGAAAAGGCACTATATTAAAATTTTTGACTGTGATCTTTATCAAAATCAGATAAAACTAAGTTCTTCAAACCTGGAGGCCCACAGTAATAATGCTCTCAGGGGCACATTTTGCACAGTGTTCAAAATCGTACTTCTTCATACATGTTTTGGCATCACTAAGTTTTAATGTATTGCTTTCAATTCTTCATAAATCACTGAACATTTCAGACTAACTTCCAGCAAAGGGGTCGTCCAATTGATCGAATTCCTGTCAAATCTTTGCAGATAAATTTAACCAACATGTTCTGTTATATTATGACACACCTCTGGAATAGATGCAACTTAAACATCAGTCAGAGTTAGTGACAATAACTCTGTGGTGCAAAAACCCTAGGTATTTTCTAATCAAAATATTTAGATATATTACTTCACACTTCTGGGCCAGGTGGAGCCTGAACCAGGGCTTTCAATTCAAAAGTAGAGGCAGTACCACTGCGTCTGCAACAATTCAACAATGAAAGATGTTCATTTTATCAGTGAAATCCTGCAAGTTTGATTTGTTCAACTGTCTGTCCAAATAACCTTTGAAAACATTCATTGTCTGTTCTCCATTACGCTGGGTGGCAGAGTGTTCCTACATTTCACCAACTGCGTGGTGGGCAAAAACATGCTTCTTCAGACAATGCCTTACTGACAACGTCCAACCTGACCTCAAAATCTTGCGGCATCAACTTTCCTTTCTACACCTTATCCAAACCAATGATACTTTATATTCTATATCAGATCTCTCCTCAACCTTATTTGCTACAAAAGAGATCAACTTTAGACCATAAGACCAAACACTACAACCAAATTCCCTCATAACTGAAACCACTTGGGAAGTCAATTCAGCACGTTTCGAGATTTAGGACTCAGTGGGTTAATTAGGTAACGCCTAGCCTCTTTTTTCTGGCCACAACTTCTACTTGGCTGTCTTAGTCAAAAGGCCATACAGAATATCAGTCAAGATACTAATAGTTGGTATGGGGTGGGCACTCAGTGATTATAAATCAAATAAATGTCAACGAGAAACAATTAGTTAGTATCCTGCTGAAAATTGTAATTGCCAGGCGCTTTTGTGGCAACATTGTTACTTGTCATTTATCAGATGAGTCTTCAGTGTTGTCCAGACATCACTACAAATAAATGATTTTGTCCTAGCTATTGCTGCTCCATTTGGTAAGAAAGGATACCATTCAATCAATAGGACTGGCCATTAATGGTGTGACCTTTGTTAACCTGTGAATTTCTGCCTATCAAGGCAAAGCTGTGAAATTGTTGACAACGGAGAATTAGAGCAATGTGGACCGTTTTTTCACAAAATAACCACAATGTATGAAACAGTCCTAAATAATATTTAGAACCAGAAATAGTTATGATAAATAAACCATTAAAATGTTTGCTGGTCAGTGAGTCAGGAGCCAACGGATAATCATTCATTGAAAATTATTAGCAGCAAAAAACATAGAATGAGTTGTAATAATTCTGTAATACAAGGTTCAACTGTTGCAATGTGTGGATCCCGATTGAATATGTTCTCTCTTCCAAGCACTCGTCGCGGTCGCAGTGAGAACAGATTCTTCAAATACTGTCTTTCTCAAATCATTCAGTCATCAATTAGGCTGGTGATTAATCTGAAATGGTAAGGATCTAGCAAACTTTGGAGGACTGATTTCTTCATTGGTGAATCCAAGAGATTAGGAAGGTAAAATTTCCTACAATATCATATCATTAATTCAGGAAATGTGATTAGACTCAAAGTGCTCATCCTATGTCATAAATTAGGGAGCACTACATTGCAGCGAGTAAACTTAATAAAAACCAGAAGAACTGCAGATGCTGTAAATCAGGAACAAAAACAAAGTTGCTGGAAAAGCTCGTCAGAACTGGCAGCATCTGTGAAGGAGAAAACAGAGTTAACGTTTTGGGCCCGGTGACCCAGACACGGTGATCTGGTGTCCGGTTCTGAGGAAGGGTCACTGGACCTGAAACGTTAACTCTGTTTTCTCCTTCACAGATGCTGCCAGACCTGCTGAGCGAGTAAACTTAGTCCAATTCGTGTGAAATTTCATCTATCTGATGTTTGACAGATTATTTTAAATGGTCAATCAGAAGTTGATATTAGGAAAGAACTTACGGTCTCTCCTCAACCATACAAAGCTAATTCCTACGAGATTTAAGGACCATTCAAATAAATTCGAATCTGCTAACGTCATTCATTATTGCTACTATCACAGACGGGACAGAGAGTGGCAAAAGCGACGGTGAGTATTAAAATTACTAGTAAATAAAAGTTAAACTAAGTCATGTACTATATAGGAAATTGTACAAATTATTGCAATATTGACTCATTTGCTGAGAGATCACTTCTTCCAAATATGCACTGACTTGGAAGATTATGCCTCAAAAATAATTGCTGCTTCAGGACTGAAAATGTATTTTTGGCAAATGTGTTAAGATTGTCTCATATTTAAAATTAAGAGGTGGCGCATTTCGAATCAAGAATTATGGAAGTGAGAAGAAATTGTGTGCTAAATGAATGACAATTTTCATAGAAACGTATGATAAGGTTCATCACGCAGGGAATCAAATGTCACTATTAACAGTGCGTCTTCAAAATATGTCACATTGCAGGTAATCATTGTAAAGGCGAACCTATAGTCTGGCAACTATTTCCTTCTCACTCTTTGTGACTGAAGAAAACTATTGTCACCCCACTATTGTCTGCTTCACCAACGCCTGAATTACCAAACCTGATATTGGCTTCTGGAAGCCATATCTTGTTCATTACAAAGATTGCCAGCTATTTGCTCTGTAACACTGGACGCCCACCCGCAACCCCCCACCCCCACCCCTGCCGCGCCCAATACATAGCTCAGCCACCTTTTTCGTGAAGTTGGTGCACATTTCTTTAATAACTGCAATCTGAACCTTTTACTGTAGTAGAGTCAGCAGCACCATTCTACGTGATGCAAGATACAAGTTCATCCAAAACTGTTACTCCCATGCTCTCAAATTATCAAATACTTCATTTGCCTTCCTGTTAAAGGCAGTCTTCAATATGCATGCAGTCTTTATCCCTCTCTCAGAAATGCATGTAGAAAAGTTTGCGCTACTTCATTGAGTAGTAATGATTCTTCAGAAGTTAGTCAGGGTACCGATTATGCATCAGAATAAAAGCTCTTCAGTCAATAATAAAACGTATGCTATTCTTTATCGTTTTCACTGAAAAATACATAGTTTTCCACAAAAAAAGTCTTGAGAATTCTCGAGTGCTGCCACAGACTTCACAAGCAACCAAGGTTGATCAGAATGTGGATTTGATGTCCGTGCCAGATCAGCTGTGATTTTATTGAATTGCAGGACAGGGGAGATATACCAAATCACCCACTCCTCCTTTAATTCATATGATCAGATATTCGTATAAACTTGATTTAAGTGCTCAATATTTCTGATTAAGGAGTACAGTCTCAATGTTTAATCGGTTTGTTAGTCTGGTTGGTTTGCCCAACAACTGTGTTAGGCCACCCATCCCACTTCTCCCAATTGCAGAAAGTGTCAGAGGGCAGGTAAGTGCTCAGTTTTCTGGGACTTTTTTCTCTGTATCGAATTCTTTCTGGTAACGTAAATAAAGGGATGAGTTTTCATTGGAAAATAATGCCCTGTGTCGTATCAAACTGAAAACAAATAACACCGAAAAGCTTAATCAAATTAAATTCACCATTTAGCAGTGGGATCAGCAAAATGTAGCTTGCTGCGTTCCTTTGTTCAATTATTTACACGGATTTGCCTGTGCAGCCTGGTGAGCAACCTTGATGTTTTCCTTTTCAGACAGAGAGAAATTAGAAGCAATTCAAAAAGATATTGGTGAGAATTGTTTTATTTAAAAGAAAATGAACAATTATTTTTGCCATGCCTGTATTTAAATATGTCCAACATCCTTATCATGTTAACATGTATTTGACACTGGCATGTCTGGTTAGTTGATGAAATGATCCTGATTATTGCTTGCAAGACCGCAGATGAATTCTACACTGATTATTTCCACAGTGGAACTGCTACGTCTGAAAGATAAAGGTAAGTGAACGGGTCTAATGCTTGAAACCGTGCTGGATCACCATGATACCCCCATGGAGCTGGTCCTATTCTAGAATTAAAGATCAGGCACCCTACAGACGTAACGAGGACGACCTCAATAACAATGACCAGAAAATTGACCTAGGTTTTCATTTTAAGGAACAATATACTTCATTGCAGGAGTGTGCTTTGCAAAGTAATTATCTGAATAAAATCAGCAAATGCTGATCTGAGTTATCAAATAACAATAAGCCAAACGTTATCACTGTTATTGCTGGCCAAGTCCAACATCAAAGGCTGACGACTCCACAGGCTAGTTTCAATCAAGAAATCCAGAGGGTGTTCTGAGATCCTCCTCAAACATTGACCCAAAACGTTACCTTAACACATGATGGAGCAGTTAACCTTTGCTCTGCTAATGCCACGAGGTGCAGTGGTAGTGTTCCTACTGCTGGGGCCAGCAGATCTAGGTCTACTGACGTGTGTCAGACCAAAAAAGTTGGCTTAGAAAAACACTTAGACTTCTGTCCCATCTGGCTATCTGGCTCTGGCAGGTGTTAACAAGGACATTTTTCTGCTGAACCACTCAATTTATTCATCGTATTTTTGAATGAAAAAACTAATCTCGGCTTGTGTTGATTTGTTTACCATGGGATTTCACCAAACCACTAAGGTCCAAAGTCAAACATCAAGTCACAGTTTCACCATTATCTTCAAAATAGCACTGCAAGTATAGGGATGAAAGACTGGGACTTTGGCAGCTTTGGATAGTCCTCGGGGTTCTGTGTCCATCTGGCTCAGCACCCCTCTACCCTTTGTCTTGTTCAATCAGAATTGTTGCCTGGGATACGGTGTATAGAATTAGGTTGTTGCAATCCAACTGCAGTGGACACCTCATCTGAAGGCACAGTTTCTTCATCTCAATTATTTACACGGATTTGCCTGTGCAGCCTGGTGAGCAACCAGGCTGTGAGCTGGACTTGACGCTGAAGCTGGGCTGTTCCACCTCAGCTCTTTTCTTAGCCATGGGCTTTGCACTGGCAGTTGAGTGACTGACTGCCATTGACCACTGATCACCTTCTGGACTGGTATCTTTTTCTTGAACATGTGCGGCGAATCCCTAAGAGGAGATGATGGTATAGTCTAGCAGTCCATAAGCCCCAAGCCAAATTTCTGTAGTTTTGAATCCCACCACGGCTGATGATGAAATTTGAATTTAATAAAATCTAGTGTAGTGAGTTTTCCTTAAGTTATTTGTATCAGTTCGTGCAAGCAAAAAAGTCTACTTCTTGTACATGAGGAAAGGAAACTCTAACCTGATATGGCTACATGTGACTCCACACCTGCAGCAATATACTTCACTAATAATTACCTTTGTGAGCCATTAGCTATTGGCAAAATGATGCGGATTGAACAAGTTAAAGCGTAGGGGTCGTGGTCAAGGAAGACAGGCAACAGAATGATCTTGAAGTGCCAAAGTTTTCAAAGACTTGACCTCCGTGGAGCTTAGCAACAGAAAAGAGAGCTGCACAGGGGGAGTCGTATTTCACTGCGCAGAAATATTCATGTTGGAATGAAGCTTTCATAACAGCACCAGCGACAACCTCTGTAACAAAAGAAAAATTACATTTATAATTCAAAAACCACAACAAGAAGGCCCACCGCCATCCCTCAGCGAATGGGTGCAACTTGCACAGGAGCAAATCAAGAACAACAACAGTATGAGTGAGCAGATGACAGACTTCCAGAATCTACTGACCCTGCTTCAGCCGAGCAAACAAATTAATGGGAAAGCCTGTGCAGGAATATGTTCAGGAATCTGCTGAGAGAGCATTGGATACTTCCACCTGCAAGAATACCCAGAACCGTGACCACAACCCATTAACTTCCATACGTTAGGAAGGATGGTACCTCATCACTGAGTCCTTACTTATTGCTGATGTCTCGAGTACAGGACATGAGATACAGCTAAGTGTAAATAATAAAAAAAGCTTCACAAACAATCAATGGAGAAGAGAGGAGCAGATATGTAGACAATTCATGTGTGTGTAAAATAATAATGGGGAGATTATGTTAAAGGATTTCAACTTCCACGAATTTGCATATGCATAGCATTAAGGATTTAAGGGAGGTATGTTTCTTTAAATGCATTCAGGAGAACATTTAATATCAACATGTATAAGGTCCCATAAAGGACAGTGTACTGCTCAGCCTAATTGTAGGGAACAAAATGAGACAAGTGTTCAAGGTGGTAACGGGAAGGGGAGACATAATTTTAGTTTCAGAGCTTGTAACACCCCATGTTTCAAGGTTGGTCTGGAAAGGAACAAGGTGAACTGCAATAAAGTGTTTTGGATTGGGGCAAGGCAAATTTTCTTAAACTAAGGCAGGATCTGGCCAAAAGAGATTGTGAACAGATACCTGTTGGAAAGTCTGGTGGGCATTCAAAAAGGAACTGGGAAGAGTACAGGCACGAGTTCTTCTCTTTTGGGTGAAGTGTAGGCCAGAGAACAAGCCCAGAGAACCTTGGATGTCCAGGAACATTCATATCTGAATAAGATAGGAAAGAATGGCTATTAATAGAAACAAATGGAACAAACCAATGGAGGCCCTCGTGGGGTGTAGAAAGTGTAGGGAGGAACTTAAGAAAGCAATCATGAGAGCAAAGTGAGGGGTTGAAAAACACTATCAGGAAAGAATAGGAAAGAATCTCAAAATATTTTATAAATGTATCAAATGGAACAGAATAACCAGGGAAAGATCAGGACCCATGAGGCGTTTAAAGAGAAGAAAGTTCTCCGGGGGAGGGTGGTGAGAAACTGGCATGCACTGTGAAGGCAGTCGAGGTGAGAAACCTCACAATCGTTTAGAAAAAATACTTGGATGGGCAACTGAAATGCCACAGCTTTCAAAGCAATGAGCCAAATGTTGGAAAGTGAAACAATGTTGAAAATAATTTTGCCATTGCAGACTCAATGGGCTGAAGTACCTTTTCTGTACTGTATAATTCTACAAATCTATGGTTGTTAGGTTTTTAAAGGATCAAGGTATGTAGGTCGAAATTTGGGAAAATGGTATCAAGATAGAGGATCACCCATGATCGTACAGAATGGAGGAACAGGCCTGAAAGGTTGAATGGTCTATTCCTACTCCAAATTTCTTTTTCAATTTATTTTGCTCCAGCACTGGAGTGAAGAAAGTTCATTATTGTATAACTATGTGCAACAGGTCCCTCACAGCTTCAACACAGTCCACAAATTACTTCATACATTTGCAAATATCTGTGCCTTGCCCAATATTTTTCCATCCACCCTTTCTATTCACAAACCCACATGCAGTACTTCTTTTGGGATTCCACCTTTTCCTTCAATGTTCCATTCCACCAGCATGAGACTAACTCATCACAAAGGACTCAACCTCAACCAGCATATAGTCATTCGTATGAAATAAGGAAAGATACATACGCGATTCAAAGTGATTTAACACAATACGATAGAAAATGCTGCATTACATAATAGAGCTTTTATATCTTTATCTGTCTGACTGTATGTGTGCTTATTTTTGTATCTGTTCATGTGAGCGTGTGTTTAAACTTCTTGTATGTGTGCAAGAAATAACTTACATTATCCTTCATGATTGTTATTCCACCTAAAAATTCTAATGGATAAGTAAGGTTTCCCTTTCGCAAAATAATCTAAACCTCCCTTGCATCCTTCAGTGATCTTTGAAAAAATATATTTTGCGCACCTTGATTCCTTCAAGACACCCCTCACTCCAGCATCTTCTTCTACTAATAGGGTAAATTCACATGATAAGGTTCAAAGTACCAACATTGCTTTACCTATACATGGATAGCAATATCTAGAAGTGCACATCGTTGTAAAATTCGGCACTATTACAAGGGTAAAAACCGAAGAACCAAAGACGTGGAGATATGAAACCAAAACAAAGGCCTGGACAAAGTCAACAGACCCGGCAGTGTCTTTGGAAAGAAAAGCAGAGAGGACGTTTCTGGCCAAGTCGTCCTTCTTCAGAACTGATTGCAGCTTGGAAATGGTGGCATACATGCGAAAGAGAAAGGGTAGGGGTGATGGAAGGAGAAAACTATAAATGGAGATGGAGACCAGAGAGAAAGAACAACAGTTGGGCAGACAAATGAATGCATTATGGTGAGCCAGGGAGAAAGTAAAGCTAATTGGGATGATTAGAAGATCAAAATGGTTTGACTCTTATGAAAGCAGCCCATGTGACGGCAAGGCCTGAGGTGGGGAAAGGACAACGAAGAAGATGCTCAGGCCCTAGAATCATTGAACTTAATATTGAGTCCTGATGGATGCAGGGCCAGAAGTGGAAAATGAGATGATGTTCTTCCAGCTTTCATGGAGCCTGCTTCACCTGGAAGGTGTGTCCAGAGATTTGGATGGTGTAACTGGCAGGTGCTATATCTTCTGTGAGTGCATGGGAAGACCCTGTGGTCATGTGAGAAGGTATTGGGAATGGAGAAGTGGACCAGGGTGTCCCAGAGAGAACAATCCCTGCAAAATGCTGACAAGTGAGGGGAGCATAATATGTGTCTGGTGGTGGCATCCTACTGGAGGAGGTAGATTGGTGGTTTATGATCATTTTGATGATTATATTTATTGGGTAGAAAGTAAGGACTGGGTGACTGCGTTGTTGTTGGAGAGAATAGGATGGGTAGGGGCAGAAGTGAGGGAAATTGTTTGCACAGGCCGACCGTCCCTGTCAACTATAGTGACAGGAATCCTCGATTAAGGGAAGAGATGGGGTTTCTGAACTGTCCCCGCCCCCATCCTCCATGCAGAAGTAATATAATCAGATCAAAAGCAGCAGTGCATTGTTGGTGGCCGGCCTATCCCTAGAAATATAAATAGAGTGTCAAGGAAGGGATGGCAGAAGTCAGAGATTGGCCAGGTGAAGGTGAGAGTAGAGTTGAAATTAGAGGTGAAATTGTTCATCTTTTCCGAATTGGACCGAAGTGGGAGGAGCACTGATGATGTAATCGGAAGTACTGGACAAAGAGTTGTGAGGAGGGATCCTATTAGGAATATTCCACGTCCCCACAAAGAGACAGGCATGACTCGGGGCTAGGCGTGTGTCCATGGCTGAACATTTGATCTGAAGAAAGTGAGAGGACTTAAAGGAAAAGTTGTCCAAAGTGAGAACAAACTGGGTCAGACAGAGTAGGATGGTGGTGGATAGGGGCGGTTACAACATTTATTTTCCAGGAAGAAGTCGAGAGCCTTAAAATCATTCTGACGTGGAAATGACTCGTCAAGGGATTGCACATTCATGTTGAAGGGGAGGCAGCTAGAATCACTGAACTGGAAATGTGAAACTGATGTAAAACTGAAGATTCGCAGATAAAAATGGGAAGGGACTGACATGGGGAGAAAAATAAGGTCGAGTCAAAAGAAAGAAGAAAAACTGCAGTGGGTCAGGAGCAAGCAGAAACAATGGGTCAGCCTGAACAGTTCTTTTGTACAATTTACAGGAGTTGTAGCGATACTGTTAGAAAGATCATGCTCTATTTTGTTCAACTTTCAATCTGTTTTGTACATAAAAATAAAACTTTTTTTTAAAAATCTTTATTCTGTTTGCTTTCACCTCTTTTTCTTTGCTCAATTTTTCTTTCTGTCTCTATCTGGTGAGTAATTTGACCTTGAAGTTACTGTTCCAGTTAGCATTTCCTGGTTTAGACTCTGCACTGAGTTATGGACCAGACAAAAACCAATATCCACCACCACCCCACCCCCAAAGTATTGTAAGGGGATAGCCTAAACCCTAACTTTTATATTTATTTAAATATAGGTGGCAGGTTTTGGGTTCAAGACATGATTCGATTGGTCCAAAGCTCGGCTTTAACCAAAACACACTTTATTCTTACAACACAGCTAAAGAAAGAACAAGAGTTATTAGCATAACGCTATTGAAATAGCTAACAAGATACTGTGTTATTTAACCATTAATCATCAAATATTCCAAAGCAGACAGTTTTTCATAAACACACCCTTTGGCAACAATGCAGATCAGCAAAACAGTTACGATTATCACGTGCTGTCTTTTTCCCCCAGTCCAGAACTTCAAAAAAAATCTGCCCGTTTTAAATTTTAAGAGTAAATTTTTAATCTTTCAGAAGAAGTCGAGCTTTTGGCTCAGCAACCACCAGAAATGTTCAATAAACCAAAATACTAACTGAATTCCTTCCTGGCCCTGCGTGAGCTCTGGCCCCGCCATTCACTATTATTTTGCCTTATTGTGAAAGAAAAACATCCAACGAAAACTTAAAGCTGTTTACCAACTGCCTGTCCGAAGCAGATATTTCAACACCACTGTGATAATGCCCCTCTGCAAGAGAAAAGGGACAGAGACACCTCTTAATGGCGCAGTGCTGTCACAATTGCAAATGAGTGGCTCTTCAGTCTGATTAGTTAAGGGATACATGGTTGCCAGTCTCGTTCATACAGCTACCAGGCGCCCCACACACGTGTTACATCTCGTAAATAAGTCCTTAGAAAGATTACCACCAAGTGAAAATCTAGGTTATGCTCAGAGCAAATTCCCGCTTGTAACATTCTTGTATAATACAATGATTGCAGACGTACAGCAGTCAAATATGGAGTAGACATAAGGGATGAATAGAAAGTCTTACATATAGATTGCGGTTGACTTAGAGATATAAAGTACCTTACGAAGAACTATTGGTGTAAGGATGGGGAGATCTGTTTTCTCTTGCGTCATGTAGTAATTATGCTTTAGATATTAATGTATTATGTGAAGATATCAATTACCCTAAGCAGCAAGGCTATTTGTATCAATAAAGTAGCATAAATTAATAGATTCATCGTGTGCTTCATCACTGTTGATGGAATAGATTCGGATTCTATGTTTGAAGTGAATGTATTTCTGTCATAAATTCATAAATATGTATGTGCCAATTGCAACGCATTTATTGCCATGAATTATTCTACTTCAGAACTAGAAGAACTCCGAAAACAGACCAGTAAGCATTACTATCAAATAAAGTATCTAAAAACATCTTCCATGAATGTGGAATTCAGTTATTTAGCATAAACCGAGCACAACAAAGTACAAAAATATCGAGGTTTTTTTGATAATTTTCAGTATTGTACTTCATCTGACCTCAGCAACGCTAAGTAAATGATAGCGTATGTGGAGGCGTGAGTAGGGATCCTCTGGTCACTTGGCGTTTGACCAGCGACAAAACTTCGCACTTAGATTGGTAGACAAATATTAGTAAGAAAATATTAACAAGCAAAAATAAATGGCTTAATGCAGGAATCTAATTGCTTCTTGATGTCTCTCTTCAGATAAATCGGCCGACGAATGCAGTAAGAAAATTTAAGCGGAAAAGCATGCATTAAATACGATTGCTAATTTTATTATTTCTTATATTCTTGGCTAATGATGAATGCTATCATTGCATCCTTACTTTTACAGATAAAGAACTGCGAAACTGCAAATCAGGTATGTAATTTTACTATGAAACAATAAAATGTAGAGTATGAATACATACAGGTTTTTTTCAAACCACAGAAAGCAACAAATTGATAAGTATCCCACATATATTCGAATGAATTTGCTGATCATCTGAACTAATTCCGAAATTTAAAAAAACACAGAAAACCTAAGTTGGCCCAGCTTACTGGACTCTCTGGAGGGAGAAACAGAATTAACAATTCGAGGACGAAATGATTCTTTTTCAGAGGTTGAAGCTGCTACCAGACCTGCTGAGTTTCTCCAGCACTTTCTGTCTTCGTTGCACATTTCTGGAACGGCAGGATTTTGCTTTTATTGTAAGAAAATCATTAGACACTGGCTGTAACGAGTAACTAATAACAATGTAAGGGAAGTCTCGGATTAGAAAATAACGATGAATCACTCAAACTGAAACACTTACAACAATCAGGCAAAATCATGCAACAAAGTGTGGCTAGAGTGGTAGTATATTTTCGATGATACAAACTTAATCGGAGAAGGGGGCTTTTCTGTACTGTATGAATCCATAGTCTATGAGAGGGAAAACTTTGAAAAACGTTCAGTACCAAGCATATAACTTATGCATGCCCACACTGTGAAATATTTTACAGATCTGAAATCAGAATATGCAGCCATGTAGAACGCAGAACTGATGACTCCATGAGCACAGTTAAAGGCCAGAAGCAAAACCGAGGGAGACCAAATTTCCATATGCTGAAGTTGGCTTCGCTTCCTCATTTGACAGGATCAGGGTTCGAGACTGACAATACATTGATTAGAGTAGTGTATTCTTCTGCCCATTCCATTATCTTCTGTCTGGTCCAGCAGCACAGAACAAGCATAAGCAAGCTGTTGTATTAATATCAAGCAAGTGCCCACATTTCAGTCCCACAAAATCGCAATAACTAATGACAAAGAAAACCATTGCAAAACAGCAGTGACAAATGTAAATTAAAATTAATCAAGTTTGAAATACATATTATGGATTTGTTTTCTATTTGTCTCTTTAGAAACGGATTCGTTGAAAAGAGCGCTGAAGAATGCAAGTAAGGAAAGATGTATCGAATGGCATGTTTCCTTGAAATCTGAATAGGGGAATACGACAGAAATGCTTTAAGGATTTTATTATTTCTTATATACTTTGCTAAGGATAAATATTAACATTGCATCCTTCCTTCCTGTGCCGTGTGCCTCAGCAAATATTTAATGAGTATGTGTAACGTCGTATTACACTTTCGGTTAAGTTATCCTCAATTGGTACTCTGAAAATATACCTACCCTAGAATTTCCTGTCGGCCACTTCCAAATCAAAATATGATTTCAGAAATAAATTCAACCTGTGGACTCCGAAATAAACCTAGAGCTGTTTTGGATGAGAGCAGGAGGAAGGATTATGTCAGTTGCCAATGTACTTCATTTATTAAGTCTTCAATATAAACGCCGGGAAGATGATGTTGTGAGTTCTATTTCCTGGTTCGTCCTTCTGCTGACTCTCGGAGTAGAACAATGAAAGTTATACTATGAAGTTGTTCCATGAGCCCAAATTGCATGTTATTAAGCTGTTTATTTTTTAAAAATATGGTAAAATGCACATAAGCATGTTGTTTTCTGGATTTCATTGTCGGCAATTGCTGTTAAGCATGAGCATATGCGCCTTGGTTCCCAGTGTGGTCATAATGCCACAAAATCTCCAGCTATAAATAGCAATCAGTAAAAAATATCACAGCTATTTGATTACAGTTGCAGCCAACTTTTCAGTTATCACGCTGCACCATACACTCTGTGCCTTCCATGTTACATATGCTGCAACTAACGCCTGATAACAAATAGCATGCAGCAACCAAAACAAAACCGATTTTAAAAATTGAAAATCAGTTGACCAAGTTCGGTGAAAGGCCTACAACGGTGTCTCATATTATATTTTCAACCAATTTCTTCACCTCTTCCCATTATTTGAGCTCTAAAAGTCTTTTAGGCAAACGTCTGCCTTTGACAAGGCTGCACTATGAATCTTTTCAAAATGAATTTGAAAGTTCATACTTTTTTTCTGCTGAGGCCGCAACTGTAAAGAACTAAAGCACGACCACCACACAGTTTATACTTTACAAATGTAGAAAACCCTGATCATTCCCACATTTAAAAAGTTGAGATACTAGAGTCAGATTTCTGTAATCTTTACCGTTTAACCATTTAACTCAATCACCTCACAGAATCAATTGAGGATAACATTCTTCTTTTTTTTCTGAAAGATGATGATTTGAAAGCCAAGCAAGCAGGTAGTCCCATTTAAAATGTCATCCTTTATATCAATAAATCACTTAAACTGTATTAATCACTTTTCAGCATGTTTTAATTTCTACATTTTTAAACTATAGATGAGGTACATTTGTCAAAGTGGCAAAGCCACAAAAAATGTTTTTTCTGTTATTGATTTAGAACTTGACAAACATATCAAGAACGACGGTAAGTCACAAAATCAAAGATTACAGTAGAAAATAGAGGTAGTATCAGAGATAATGGGAACTGCAGATGCTGGAGAATTCCAAGATAATAAAATGTGAGGCTGGATGAACACAGCAGGCCAAGCAGCATCTCAGGAGCACAAAAGCTGACGTTTCGGGCCTAGACCCTTCATCAGAGGGGTCTGATGAAGGGTCTAGGCCTGAAACGTCAGCTTTTGTGCTCCTGAGATGCTGCTTGGCCTGCTGTGTTCATCCAGCCTCACATTTTATTATCAGAGAATAGAGGTAGTTGGGCTTTGCGAGC
Organism: Stegostoma tigrinum; assembly: GCF_030684315.1. Taxonomy (NCBI): domain Eukaryota; kingdom Metazoa; phylum Chordata; class Chondrichthyes; order Orectolobiformes; family Stegostomatidae; genus Stegostoma; species Stegostoma tigrinum. Next base: position 14,603,077 of record NC_081387.1, on the reverse strand, counting down.
CATATATAAGTTTCAGTCCCACACACGGGAAGAACAATTTTAATTAAAAAGCAAAAATATTGACAGTTACTTGGGAAAACACAGATCAAATAAAGAAAACCAGAATGGATTTCGTGACAGAAAATCACTTTAAAATAACTTGTTTCAGCATTTCAGTAAGTAGGATAATTGGAAACCACTTATTTGATAATGTGTCCATTAGCTTGCAAATGACATTTGATTAAGCATCAAAAGTAGAATTGCTACCAAAGTTAGATCTCTTGGAATATAAGGATAGAAGAAACATGAGTACAAAATTAGTGGCAGGAGTGACAAAAAAAAATTAGTGGTGAACTGCTTTTTTGAACAGATTAGAGGGATGTTTGTTGTGGAGTAGTAGAGTCATAGAGATGTCCAGCAAAGAAACAGACCCTTCCAAGCAAATTGTCCATGCCGAATAGATACCTTAATTTAATCTAATCCCATTTGCTGGCATTTAGCCCATGTCTCTCTAAACCTTTCCATTTCATACACCCATTAGATACCTTATAAATGTTGTAACCATACCAGTCTCAACCACTTCTTCTGGCAGCTCATTCCATACAAGCATGACTATTTGTGTGAAAGAATTTACCTCTTAGGTCCCTTTTAAGTCTTTCCCCTCTCACCTTAAACCTATGCCCTCTAGTTTGGGACTCCCCCACCCTGGGGCAGAGACCTGGCCTCTTCACCCTATCCATGCCACTCATGAGTTTATACACTTCTGAGAGTCTAGGGAAAATGGCCCCAGACTATTCAGCCTCTCCCTGTAGTATGAAACTTCCAACCTTGGCAACATATTTGTAAATCTTTTCTAAACCCTTTCAAGTTTCACAACGTCCTTCTTATAGCAGGGAGACCAGAATTGCACACAGTATTCCAATAGTGGCCTAACCATTGCCCTGTACAGGCAACACATGACTTCCCAACCCCTCTAATCAATGCACTGACCATTAAAGACAAGCATACCAAAGCCCTCTTCACTATCCTATCTACCTGAAAATCCACTTTCTACATACAATGAACCAGCATTCCAAGGTCTATTTATTCAGCAACACTCCCCAGGAAGTTACCAAGAAGTATATAAGGCCTTCCCTGATTTGCTTTTCCAAAATGCAAAATTCACATTTATCTAAATTAAACTCCATCTACTACTCATCGGCACATTGGCCCATCTAATACAGGTCCCTTTGTACGGTGAGGTAGCCTTCTTCACTGTTCATTGAACCTCCAATTTTGGTGCCCTGTGAAAACTTAATTACCATACCTCCTGTGTTCAAATCCAATCATTTATGTCAATGACAAAACAGCAGTGGACCTAGCACCAATCCTTGTTGCACACCACTCGTTACAGGCCTCCAGTCTGACAAACAACCCCACACCATCACCCACCATCTTCTACCTTCGAGCCCATTAGTTTTCCCTGCATTACATTACCTTGCTCAACATTCTATCGTGCGGAACTGTGTCAAATGCTTTACTGAAGTCCATGTAGGTCACGTCCACTGCTCTGCCCTCTTCAATCCTCTTTAATACTTCTTCAGAAAAACTTATTTGGCACACACGAAGACATGTTGACTATCCCTAATCCTTGCCTTTCCAAATACATGTAAATCCTGTCCCTCAGGATTCCCACCAACAAATGGCCCACCACCAATGTCAGGCTCACCTGTGTCCAGTTCCCTGCCAATCTCTTGCCACCTTTCTTAAATAGTGGCAACATGTTAGCCAACCTCCAGTCTTCCAGTATCTCACCTGTGGCTATTGATGTTGGAACCATCTCAGAAGGGGGCCAGTAATCTCTTCCCTCACTTCTCACAGAGTTCTTGGGTACACCTGATTGGGGGATTCCCAGCAATTTATCCAACTTTATGCATTTTTAAATGTCATTACCTTCTCCTCCATAAAATGGACATTTTCTAAGATGTTGCTATTTATTTTCCCGTGTTCTCTATCTTCCATACCCTTCTCTACAGTAAATGCTGATGCAAAATGCTAGTTTAGTGTTTCCCCCATCCCTGCCATTCCACATATAGGTAGCCTTGCTGATCTTTAAGGGGCTCTAATCTGTCTCGTGTTACCCCTCTGCCTTTGGTGCATTTGTAGAATCCCTTTGGATTCTGCTCAACTCTACCTGTCAATGTTATCTCATGACCCCTTTCTGCCCTCCTGGTTTCCCTGTTAGTTATACTCCTATTGCCTTTATACTCTTCTAGGGACTCACCCTATTCCTTTTGTCTATACCTGACAAAAGCTTCCTTCTTTTTCTGGACTAAAACTACAATTTCTCTCATCATCTAGCATCCTTTACACCTATCAGCCGTGCCCTTCACCCTAACAGTGTCATTACTGCCTCTGGGCTCTCGTTATCTCATTTTTGAAGGCTTCACTTTTTCCAGCTGTCCCTTTACGTATGAACATCCGGTCTCATCAACTGTTAAATGTTCTTGCCTAATACCATCAAAATTGGCCGTCCTCCAATTTAGAACTTTAACTTTTAGGTCCAGTCTATCTTTTTCTGTCACTATTTTAAATCTAATACAATGATGGTCACTGGCCCCAAGATGCTCCCCCATTGACACCTCAGTCACCTGCCTGACTTATTTTGCAAGAGTAGGTCAAGATTTATACCTTCCCTAGTAGGCATATCCACATAGTGAATCAGAAAATTTTCTTGTACACACTTAACAAATTCATCTCCATATGAGCTCTTAACATAAACAAAGCCCCAGTCTATGTTTGGGAAAATTAAATCCCTTACCATTACCAACCTACTCTTCATACCACTAGCTGAGATCTCTGTAAAAATTTGCATTTCAATTTCCAACTGACTACTGGGGGTGGAGGGGGGGGGGTGGGGGGGGATCCATCGTACAAACCCAATAAGGTGATCAGCCCTGTCTTATTTCTCAGTTTCACACAAAGAACTTCCCTGGATGCATTGCCAGGAATCACTTCTCCACGTACAGCAAAAATGGTGTTCCTTTTCAAAAATGGCACTCCACCTCCTCTCTTGCCCCCACCCCGCTCTACTTCTACCCGTCCTATTGTATCTCTGCATTGGAACATTAAGCTGCCAGCCCTGTCCACCCCTGAGCCTCATCCCTGTAATTGCTGTGATATCCCAGTTCCATGTTGCCAGCCATGCCCTGAGTTTGTCTGCCTTACCTGTTAGACCTCTTGCATTGAAATAAATGCAGTTTAAGTCATCATTACAACTCATTCTATGCTTTGCTGCTGACTGTTTGGTCCGAGCCTTTTCCCAACTGCACCAATCTCAGTCTGACTTCTCCCCTCCCCCACCTTACTCCCTTACTCACCAAAATCCTCGCGAGCAATGCTAATAAATCCTCCCACCAGTCCCCTTGCAGTTTGTGTTTGGACATCTATTATTTTGACAATATGGTAATGTTCTTGATTTTGGCACTCAAGAGTGCGATTTATAATATTTATGGATGACACTGAAGCATTGTGAACTGTTGATTTTCAAAGTCTAAATCTTCAAAAGGAGGTAGATATGTTGGTAGAATGGGCAAACAAGTGGAAAAGCAAATTTAACGCAGGTCGGTCTGAAGAGATGAACTTTGGTGGGTACAACTTGGAGAGACTATATTTAACAACAAATACACTTCTGAATAGGGCTTAGAAGCAGGGAGATATAATGGCATATCTGTACAACACGTTGAAACTGGCAGGAAAGTTTCTAGACTGTTTGATATATTAGAGAAGACTGTGGATGTTACAGATAGCACCAAAGAACAAATAAAAGTATGAACGTTATGAGAAATGTATTTAGAAATGGCTTGGTCTCAACAAGAATGTTGCATTCAATTCTACATACCAGTTTTCAGGACAGCCACCAAATAAACGATTAACCAAGTGCATTCTTGCCATAATGCAACTATTCGTTAATTTTGTTACTTTATGTTTCTGCATGTATCATTTCATAAATTAAGGAATTAAAAGGACAATCTCATGAAATGCTACAGCCTCATATATCATAGTGTTTTGCGTGTAACAGTGTCGCACTTTCAATGGTAATCAATAAATATTTTATTGGAACACAAATTTATTTTGGCCATTCGATGTTAGTTCAGACCCATCAGTGTCTTTAATTTACTTTATATCTCCGATACAACAGAGGATCAAATAAAAGAGACTCAACTAGGTAAGGTATTTCTTCTGGTGCTAATATTAGTTATGATCTTTCCTTACGGCACAAGTTTGAAATTTCTGCAGTTTATTGCTGCAGCTAATTCTTTTCATTATTGCTGTTTTGAGATCATTCTATTCAATAAGCATGAAACTGCTATTATTTCTCTGTTTTGTCACTTATATACTGTTATTGAATAGATCATTTAGCATGCAATAGTGCAGACAAAATGCTAAAAATGATAAGTAATTAGACACATTCATAAATTAGGTATTGTAATTTCAGACTGAGGAAATAATTTACTGAAACCTAACCAGTTATCATATTATTTATTCATTGACATACAAAAGATTCCTTTATGAAGAATTATTAGCATAACAAAACTCATTTTAATGTTGTTTTGTTCACAATAAGTTCTGGTGGTTGATGTTGGGAGGATACGATGTCAACTACTGATGCGATCCAATCTCATTGAAATTAGGGATATAAATCTGTGCATTCTGCAATTTGCTTATATTTATGAAAAATGTTACTCCCACTAATATGAACATAACTTTCAAGTGCAAAGTTTTAAAATTCTGAGAATAGATTTTTGGGTTTATTTTGTTGGGCTAAAGTGGAAGGGATTTTATTTTTATGAAATTGAGGATGAATTTACAAAGGAAATATCAGAAATAGATTAGGTAGAGAATTGAGAAAACTGAAAAAAAAACTATTCTGGTAGCTTTATAGAATGAAGTTCAGACAGTAGAACATACCTGACAATTGCATAGCAGACGCTGCACTTTACTAGCTGTTTGGGTAGATTTCCAGTTAATGTGAAGCCACAGCTTAAGACTTGATTAAAACAATATGCAGACAAATGATCATTAGGTTTAACAGCAATTCAGAAAACAGCGCTAACATGGGGTATTATCTGATCAAATTAAATGGATGATACACTGTGGACTGGTGGTAAAGTTCGTCAAATAGTATTATAAAATCAACAGGGAAAAGCTGCAATGACAGTTACCAGATATTCTGTCAGAAAATATAGAGAACTTGTTGGCAATGGTTTTGGTAAATAAAACGGTTTCTTGCTGCTATTGCTGAAAAGTCATAAACAATTATGAAAATGTCTGCTGTGCCTTACTATGCATTTCTCCAGTGCAAAGAGTTTCCAAGTGAGATTTCAACAGGAGATCAATGAATCACTCGCTCACTTTTACCAATATTATATGGAGTGATTAAGAAACATGAACTGAACTGACTGAAAGTCCTGATAATGCAATGCAGGAATATGATGCGCATCGAACATTTTCAGCTGAAGATTTCAACTGAAATGGTAAAGCTACAATTTGATGCAAAATAGGAACAAATCATCAGTTGGAACAATTCATCAGTTATTTGCAAAAGTCAGAAGAGGTATGAGGAGCTGAATTGTCTCCAGCCGCTTTAATGTTGCTTTGATGTAACACCATAAAAGTAAACAATCAAATCAACCATTAGAAGAGATGCAACAATCACAGCGAAAGGAATAAGGGGACACTATGAAAGGAAATTTGGGGCACATCATCTTGACAGTTCCAAGGAATGCTCCTCTAAAAAATTGGATAGGCTCCCTCTACATTCGTAGAAAACTGGAAAAAAATCGGGCTTGCACGAGTACATTCTAAGTAACACTTGTACCAAGCAGGTGACAAGCATTGGCTATGTTCAAAATGGGACATCGCAGCCGCAGTTCCTTGATAAGCAAACATATTGTTTTCATTCAAACACCTAGCATCAATGCTCTGGGTGTCACAGTTGAACACCAGCTTAACAGAATCATTTATGCAAATCCTGTCTCCAGAAGAGCTAGTTATATCCTGGCTGTTTTGCAGTGAGTCAGTCGCCTCATGATTCTAAACAAGCTTTTTAGAATCTGCCAGCCTCAAGTTTGGAGTGGCTTGGAATAACCTCCACTTTGTAGTTCAGACAAAGCAGGCTACCTGAATAATCACACTGCCAAATAAAGCAATTACACCATTCCCCCTTTGGCACACCATTGTTTGGAGGGTACCACCTCGACAATAAAATGCAGGCATTCTCTGAGACGTTGTTCACTGCAATTCCCAACATAATAACATGTACCACCTAGGAGGACAAAGGTCGCAGACCATGGGAACTGTGGCAACATTTTTTTTCCTCCAGGTCAAACACTAATTCAACATTGAAATATATCACCATTTATGAATCACTGAGCCATAATCCAGGAGCTCTATATGTAAAACAAGTGTGGGAATACATTGGTCAGAAAGGCTGCCATGGGCTAAGAAGGATCCAGGGTAACCATCGCTGGCCTCTCCATGAATGTGTACACCCTAAGAATGAAAAAAAAATGCGAGTATGGGAGGAAAAGAGTAATTTGACACATATGTATTGAAAGATTCTTGTGAATTGTGTGCACATTGTGCGAAATGGCAAATGGTAAAGCCCATAAACTTATGTAAGTGTTAATGCTAGCTGCTGACATTGTGGCTTCACCGCATTTAAAATGAAGTTCGCTGGCAGAGTGGAAATTCATCCGACAACTTCAGATTATTTGATATAATAATAAACAATTGTTTCAAAGTGGTATAAAAGAAGAACTAAACTGTTCACTTACAAATTCGGCAATTAATGACAGATATCATGAGATAGAGCATTCAGAACAAAAATATCTCAAACGAACCTCTTTAATTAGACAGAGAAATATTATACATGGCAATTAAATCACTTGATTGACAATTAGATTGTACTGAGTTAATCCATCATAAATGGTTTTACATATTGGGGAACCATTAAAGAAAGCATCTTCACCTTGTTAAAATTTATTGGGTCATATAAACAGCACACTTAGGTAACGCTGTGATTATCAACATTAACTTTGACTGTGAATGTTTTTCTTCTGGCAGAATCCTGAGCTAGGCCCTCTTCCACATGTAAATTATCAGTAATAAGTTATTCATGCAGTTTCAGAAAGCAGAATCGACCATGTATAATATGTTCATATATTTTGTCAGAGCGTCAGAAAATAGAAGCCATTCGCAAGAATGTTGGTAAGACCACTCAACTTCCATGAGTTGCATATTGTAGCCTTTTCAATTCTGTTAAGTTAAAGCTCTGTCCGTACTCCACCTGAATTGTCATACATGAAACAGGGAAAAACACAGGGAATGCACTTCTAGCTTCAAGCGTACCAATCCAAAGAAACACTTGAATGGTCCTTTGGACTCCTTCTCTTCGATGATTGACAATCTTCCACAATGAATGAGTGGCAGATATTGAGAACTGAGTAGCAAGATTTTACAGCCTTAAATCTATCCCAGATCAAGATCACACAGGAGAGGTAATGATGATGGAAGATTTGCTCTAATCATTAAATACCGTGGGACCTCTATGAAGAACATAACCCAGCAACTCAACCACTTGACTGACGTTCACTGAAGAGGGAGCAGGGCAGCAAAAAAACACAAGCTTTGCAAAAGTTGCTAGGTGGATTATGCAGTTAATCCAAGGGATCAGCAAGGCCAAAGTTTCGGGAGACCCTTCAGGAAAATTTCACATGGTAGCAGGATCTTTTTTATCATCATTGAAAAGTGTGTAAAAGTGTAGGAAACCAACAAGAAGGAAAAGAATATTGACCAAGTTTGTTTAGTGATAATGCTGCCAAAAAATTATGAGAATAGATGAAATTAACAGCTGGCTATGCAATTTACCAGAATTTACCAGCAACAGTTTGACTCATGAATCCATTCAACTGAGTAAACATTCACAGATTAGCAGGCAGAAGAATTTTGATGACTATTTTAAGAAGTGTCATATACAGAGGAAGAGAAAGATGACACGTAAAATGTCGGCCTGTCCACTTTCTGCCACATACGTTTCCAATTCGACATTAGAACATCCCTGACTCTACAGTACCATAGCTCTCCCCACAGAAGTTTCAGAGAACAAAAGCTGCCCTCATTAGACCATTTCTCTGGAACACCTGCTTAAATGGTCAAACATTTGGTAAGTGAGCAAGAAATCAATCTTTAAATCTAATTTCCTCTAATATCATTTTGATAATACTCATTACTCGTGAGCTGATTTTTTTTTCCTTACATTTTTCCAGTTAAGTCGCCACTCCAGCTGGATAGCATGGCCCATCCTACACTATGATGGCGATCTACTATAACATTAGGAAGCATCACTGCATCTGAGGCAGAATCTCAGAGACTGAAACCCACTCCAGAACCTCACTGGATCTGATTCAGAATCTCAGAGATTGAATTCCACTCCTGAACCTGATAGTCATGCATTGTGTGGTCATAATGTTAATAGGGTCTATGATAACACTCATAAGATGACTGCCTCTTATGGAGCATCAATGGTAGGCACTGAGTGAGGGAGCACCCTGATCAGCCAATTTGTTATGGAGTGGCTCGCCAACAAACTATGCTCTCTGCTAATAGTCCAGAGATCTATTCCAGGTAAAGGTAGCTAGAGAAATATGCATTGAAGGCCTCAGGTCAACTTTGAAGCATAATTCTATAGGGTTCTCCGGATGTCAGGAAGTTTAAAGAAATATTAATTGGCACAAGCCTCCTATAATGATTTCTGAATTTTTTCCTATAGTGTGATTCAGCATGGAGTTCATTTTCCCAGTGAATACAACTCATTCAAACGTGTGATAACAAGGTGTAGAGCTGGATGAACATAGCAGGCCAAGCAGCATCAGAGGAGCAGGAAAGCTGACTTTTCAGGCTTAGACCCTTCTTCAGAAATGGGGGAGGGTAAGTGGGCTCTGATATAAATAGGGAGAGACGGGGAGGCGGGTAGAAGATGGATAGAGGAAAAGATAGATGGCGAGGAGACAGACAAGTCAAAGAGGCGGGGATAGAGCAAGTAAAGGAGAGTGTAGGTGGGGAGGTCGGGAGGCGATAGGTCAGTCCAGGGAGGACGGACAGGTCAAGGGGGCAGGATGAGGTTAGCAGGTAAGAGATGAGGGTGAGGCTTGAGTTGGAAGGAGGGGATAGGTGGGAGGAAGGACAGGTTAGGGAAGGGGTGATGAGCTAGGCTGGTTTTGGGATGCAGTGGAGGAGGAGAGATTTTGAAGATTGTGAAGTCCACACTGATGCCATTGGCTGCAGGGTTCCCAAGCAGAATATCAGTTGCAGTTCCTGCAAACTTCAGGTGCATCATTGTGGCAACGCAGTAGGCCCAGGATGGACATATCATCAGCAGAATGGGAGGGGGAGTTGAAATGTTTTGCAACTGGGAGGTGCAGTTATTTAGTGCAAACCGAGAAAGGTGTTCTGTAAAGCGGTCCCCAAACCTCCACTTGGTTTCCCCGATATAGAGGAGGCCACAGCAGGAACAGCAGATACAGAATACCACATTAGCAGATGTGCAGGTGAACATCTGCTTGATGTGGAAAGTCTTCTTGGGACCTGGGATGTGGGTGAGGGGGAAGGTGCAGGGACAGGTGTAGCACTTCGTACGGTTGCAGGGAGAAGTGCCGGGTGTGGTGGGGCTGGAAGAGTGTGGAGCGGGCAAGGATGTCCCACAGAGAGTTGTCCCTCTGGAAAGCTGATAAGGGTGGGGAGAGAAATATGTCTTTGGTGGTGGGGTTGGATTGCAGATGGCAGAAGTGTCGGAGAAGCGTTGGATCCGGAGGTTGGTGGGGTGGTACGTGAGGATGAGGGGAATTCTGTTTTTGTTGTTATTGCAGGGAGGGGGTGTGAGTGATGTGTAGCAGGAAATGCGGGAGACGTGGTTGAGGGCGTTCTCGACCACTGAGGTGGGGGGAATGTTGTGGTCCTTGAAAATCAAGGACATCTGAGATGTACGGAAGTGGAATGCTTCATCCTGGGCTGATGAGGATTAAATAGGGTGGACAGCGAGAGTCTTTTTCTGAGGATGATGACTTCAGCTTGTACAAGGGAGCATAGCTACAAATTGAGGGGTGATAGATTTAAGACAGATGCCAGAGGCAGGTTCTTTACTAAGAGAGTGGTAAGGGCGTGGAATGTCCTGCGTGCCAATGTAGTTAGCTTAGCCACATTAGGGGCATTTAAACAGTCCTTGGATAAGCATATGGATGATGATGGGATGGTGTAGGGGGAGAGGCTTAGATTAGTTCACATGTCGGTGCAGCATCGAGGGCCAAAGGGCCTGTTCTGCGCTGTATTGTTCTATGTTCTATGTTCTATGGGCGCAGATGCAGCAGAGACGAAGGAATTGGGAATAGGGGATGGCATTTTTGCAAGAAGGGGCGGTGGGAGAAGGTGTATTCTAGATAGCTGTGGGAGTCAGTGGGCGTGAAATAGACATTGGTTTCTAAGTGGTTGCCGGAGATGGAGACAGAGAAGTCCAGGAAGGTGAGGGAAGTATTAGAGGTGGTCCAGGTGAACTTAAGGTTCTGAAATTTCATGGGGGATAGGGGTGACTGTGTGAGTCTGGAAGGTTCTAATGCCTAATTGAAAAGCAAGAATATTCTGCAAGTTTTGTGGCGGTGCTCAGTCATCGCGGCTGAAGCTTATTCACAGGGTCCTCTGCACTGCAGAGAGAGTGAGCATAATTTAAGCTTTTGTAGCTCTGAACACGAATTGGTTCAGCTTTCTTAGCTCAGTGTATATTTCAGTGTATACTTTCAGCTTTGCACTGAGGTTGCAACCTGACCCATTGGAATATCTCGATCTATTTATTATTATGAATGCTGTTGTGGTTTTTATTGTTATTACGTTCACAGTTGCATGATGCAGCATTGTAACATTTTCATGCCACAGTTCTGGTGTTTTTGTTTCTTTCAAGAGGAAATACTGCGTCGGCAAGAACCAGGTACAATAAAAAGAAAGCTGTGTGGAAGTGGAATATGGGCAGGGACTCAAAAAGTAAAATTTTACATTTGATGACATTGTACAATATGCCTGTTATTATATACAAGGCAATGATATTGAATGACAGGAGATGTATACCAGAACTGATTGATTCTATACATATTGAGTTGTTTATTTGCTCATTGCACCACACTGAATCTGTCTTTCTTTCCATTCTAAATGAATAACTATTCATCTGTGATTTTAATACTGTTTCCAGCAAAAACTGCTCGGCAATATGATCACCTGCAATGAGATGTGGCAAATGAATTACAGTTTGTGAAGACGTCAAATTGCCTATTTTCGCAACAACTATAAAACAGAAGGATATTATCAAAAGAGTGAGTGGTTGCAGAGCTCCAAATTACAAAGGGGCCTGTCTGTTCTCCACCGGGTTTCAAAAAAGATACAGAAAGTAATTAGGATCAGGAGGATGGGTGGACACAAACATAGAAGGTTATATGTCAGTTAGGCAGGCAATAGTGATTTTCCACCTCGAGTACTCTGTACAGTACTGGACAACTTACTTCAAGAAAGAAGCAAATGCATGGAGGACATTCAGAAAAGGTTTAGAAGAGTAATAACTGAGATGGGTGTGTTGTCTTACCAGTCAAGTTTGGATAGGTTAGGTTTCTATTTTATGGATATCAGAAGAGTACAAAAAACTTGATTGAAACATATAAAATGCTGAGGGCTCTTGAAATGTTGGATTTGGAGAGGATATTTCCTGGTATAAGTAAATGTTTAACTAGGAATCATGATTTAATAGTCAGGGCTCTCACAATTAAAATAGAGACAGGACAATACTATTTTCTCTCTCGAAGGCTCATCAGACTTTGAAACGCTCTTTCTGAAAGATGCTGGAAGCACTGATGGAACATTTTTAAGTCGAGGTGGATGGATGTTAAGAATGGTGTCAGTAAAAGAAAGAAAGATCAGTCATGATCTTATTGAATGGTGAGACAGGTTTGAGGATCCAAATAGCCTACTTGAGCTCCTGGTTCATATTTCCATACGCAATAACATTATCATAAGTACTAGGGCAAAATTAAAATGGTAGAAGAGACAAATCATTAGTTCACGATCCTGAAAATTTGATTCTTATTGAGATGAAAGCATTCATTTGCAAAAATAAACAATAAGTTTTCTTTTTGCAGCCCTTGCTTCATTCATTTGTGGGACGTGGGCATCGCTGGCTGGTCAGCATTTTGTTGCCTGTCCCTAGTTTCTCTTGAGAAGGTGGTGATGAGCCGTTTCCTTGAACCTGCTGAAGGTTGCCCTAGAATGCCTTTAGGGAGGGAATTCCAGGATTTTGACCCAGCGACAGTGAAGGAATAAAGTAATAATAAGAAAATTAATAAATTAAAGTATTAAAATGCCCTATGGTGCATCAACAGTATTACTAGATAAAATGTGTTTCCAGAGATGCAAACATGCTCAGATTCTCCAGGCAGTTTCTGAATTTAGAAATAAAAACAAGAAGTTGCTCAAAAATCTCAGCAATCCTGTTAGAATCTGTGAAGTGAAATCAAAGTTAGCATTTCAGATTCAGTGACCTTCCACAGAATTGATGGTAGCTGGAAAATGTAGGTTTATGTGCAGGAGATAGGATGAGGAGGGAGCAAGGACTAAATGATAAGTGGAGAAAGGGCCCAATGAGAGAGAAAAACAGTTAAACAGGCAAAGGAGTGAATAATGATCTGGCTGGGAGACTGAATACCAGTTAATGGAGACCATTAGAGGCTAGATGATGTGCGTCTCGATATCGGAATCAGAAGATTTTAATTTCAGTGTTTTGCTCACTATTGCTTTTCCATCATTATATCGCAAAGAATTGAAACGCTGTGAGTGTAATCGTCCTTTCTGTTCTGCTCACACACTCAGTTTGCTCATTAAAATCGAGGCGCTGAGTCATGAAGTTAAAATCTCCTAATTCCCATATCGAGAGGCACATGAATCCTGCCTCCAGGGAGAATCTTAAAAATCCAGGCAACCAGAAACAAAGTTTGGGGTTACTATTGCCCTTTACTGTTAAATGTGAATAACAAGTAATGAAATGTTTCATTATGATAAACAAAGATAGCATAACATTTTAAGATTTACTGAAATGTATTTGACATCTTTTCATTGGGAATATCTCACTCTATATCATTCTCTCAAATCAAAAATAATAAACTTTTTTTGGTTTTATTTAAGTATTCGATGTTAACCTTTGCAATAATAATTGTTGGCGGTACTCAATCAATTTATTGTAGATGGAGCTAGAAAAGATGCAGGTAGGATTTCGAAGGTTGTATTATTGCACTTGATGCTTCCTGCGGGGGATCAATGGTGTACAGTGACTTGGGATGAAAAGATAAACAAGGGAAAACCGAGAATAAAGGTATTTTTCTGGAAGAAAGCTATCAGGGAGACGTGGTTCAATTTGTTTCCAGGTTTAGTCACAAGTGAGGAAGTCAATTAAGAATAACTTCTTTGATTAATGGCTCTTGAGAATTCAGTGAGGCAAAATATTGGAGTGTTTTCATTCATCCAGGGATGTGGGATTTGTTGGCTCAGCCAAAATTTATTGCTATCTGATGCATTGTCAAAATGACATCTAAAGATTCCTGATATTAAAATTCTAAGAGATAATGAAAAGAAAAATGAGAGTGACAAGGATCCAGTAGCACAGCAGAATAAGAACTAACATCAAGTAACACTAAGGTGTTAATGAAAGAGTTGGTTGAGGAAAGTTTGGACCAAATAGGGACCAACACGGTGATGTGCTGGAAGTGGAAGGAGCATAGCTTAGATCCTAATGATGCCTACCTAGGCATTTACCAACATAGAGCTTGTCTCTGAATCATTATTACCAACAAGATTTTCAGGTTACTGGACCATATAAATCAATAGATATGAAGGTGTTTTGAAAGATTGCCAATGCTTAACAGCAAATAAGTTGTTCTTTGAAAGAGATTTCTCTTCAGAGGACTTGACAAAGCCACATATTCTACCCTTGCTCAATACATCTAGAATTATAAAGCTGGAAATTATAATCCACATTAATATCAATGGTGGAGAAACATTTGGACACAATCTTTGGTCTGAAGATGCATGAATACTTAGATAAGAATGGACTATAAAGAAAAGCCAACATGTTAACTGTAACTCATACTGGATTAACTTGAGTTTGGATGTGGTAACGGAAAATAGTGACTTATAGATTTTTCTGTGTAAATGAGCTCGCAGGAAGTGTATTACGCATTAGGGTTCCCAGTAAAATTCAGAAAGGGGGGTAGTAACAACCTGGATTTGAAGTTGGATAGGGGATAAAAACAGAACTGTTTTCACCAACCTCTCTTGGACTGAAGGAAGTATACAGTAGAAATCATACAACATGATTGCTAGATATGTTACTGCTTTTGGTGCTTTTGTTTCATGTGTGGGAACTGAGTAATAGGTTTGTACAGAGCTTCATTTCGAATTTCGCTGTTATCACTAAGATAAATTAATAGCCTTCACAAGTGGATCAGCAGGCTGGTGGAAGGGGTAGACTGGTGAAATGAGAAATTCAATGCAGAAAATTATGAGACAACAGATTTTGCTAAGAAAAATTACAGGAAAAATTAAGTAATAAGTCTTGTCATTTAAAGGGGTCACAGAATAGTCCTCACCATACTTGTGCATAACTATTTAAATGTGCCCCAACAAGTTAATGGAACAGTTAATTGAGAAAATGAGATTCTGAATGTTATTGGCATAGAAGACAATGGCCAGGAATTTTCATAACAGCAACTTGCCCTCGACAGTGATTGCAACAGATATTCATAGATCTTTTCATGTGCATTGTAAAACAAGATATGACACATATAAGAGGTCAAAAGGTCTAAAGCTTGGTTAAAGAGGTAGGTTTTCTTAAAGTAAAGAAAGTTAGAGAGTTTCTGAGAGTGGATTCAAGAATTGGCGTGCCAGACAGACAGAGACATAAATGCTTAAGAGGTCAACTTTAAAATGATACAAACATTTCAGATGGTCTGCAATATGGGAGATCAGAGAAGTGGAGGGGCCAGCTATGGAGTTAGTCATTTAGAATGCACTACCTAGTTACGTGATGTATATATACTTAATAGCAGTATTACAAGGGGAAATGGAGAAAGGATAAAATACAAAATTTGAAAACTTTAAAATCACGATTTTGGTTGATGGTAGAACAATATGCGTCAGTGAGCAGAATGATGATGGGTGAATAAGGCTTAGTGTGAATTAAAACACAGTTAAGTAGGCTCGTTAATGGTCTCAGGTTTGTAGATGTTGGAATGTGGGAGACTAGTCATGAATCCTTTGGAAGACCATTAAGGTATGAAAGCAGATTTTGTAAACATGGGTTTCAGAAACAGATAAGCTAAAATGGGGAATATTCAATCATCTAAGGGAAAGGTAAAAGGTTATCTCAGTCACGGCTTGGCATTAAATTTCACACCAAAGGTGAGAATGTGCCAGTTTGGTCTCAGACTATTGCCCGACAGAGGGCTGGGTTACGTAACAAGGGCATAGAAATTGGAGTGGAGACTGAAAGATACAACTTCAGACTCCCAATTTGTGAATAAAGAGAATTTCTGTGCATTCCATTGCAACATCGAAAAATCAAGAAAGGTCTAGCGAGGTAGAGCTCGGTAGCATCAGCAGATGTGTAAAACATAATGGATGATGTAAAAGCTAACACATGCTTTCAGATGATAGTACCAAATTGAAACATGTAGCTGAGAAGTAGGGCAGGGTCCAGGCTAGGTTCTAAGACAACAGCAAAATAGCAGTGCAGGAGAGTGAACATGACTGTTCATGTTTTTATTTTGGTTAAACAAACATGATTGATGCTGCCTGGAAGATGACAATGGTCCCAGTAGCTTTAACAAGCTGGGGGAAAAAAAATCCAAAGAACTGTGTGTGCTGTAAATCAGGAAAAAAGTTAGAAACTGCTGGGAAAACACGCATGAGGTCGGGCAGCTTTGTGGAAAGAAAGCAGAGCTGACATTTTAGCTCCAAAGACCCCTCTTCAGAAGAAAAGGTGCTGAAGAAGGGCTCTGAGAAAGGATCACTGGACCTGAAACATTAACTCTGCTTTCTCGCCACAGAAGCTGCCAGGCCAGTTGTGTTTTTCCAGCAATTTCAGTTTCAACCAGCTCGTGAAGAAGCATTAGAGAAGGAAGGTTTAATGAAAAGTGTCAAAGGTTTCAGACATGTCGAGGATATAAAGAATAATTTATCAATGTGTGAGAGATGTAGTTGTGAGAGATGACAGTTAAGAGTAGGGTGGAGATGCTGGATTCATGCATTTAGAAAATGTGGGATATGGTAGAGATATTTTCACTCGTGAAAATTTTAAAAGATAACTTGTTTCCAATGAAGCATAAGTAAAAATAGGGAGAGTCCAGGTGATTGGGAAAATAACCAGAGGGGGGGTGGTTACTAATCATTTAAAATGTTCAGTCTAATCATGTGATGATATGTACTCAACAGCAGCATTACAAAGGGAAATGAGCAAAATCATAGGAAAAGAGCAGGGATATGTGAATAAATCTATGACTCTCCAAAACAGTTAGTGTTGTAGAAGTCTATTTCCTGTGGCTGGTTAACTGACTTGTTGTTTATTTCTCTAACTATTTTAGACAAAATATCTGCAACTGAACGATAAACATGATTCGGGAAAATCACTTTTAAGTTCAAATATAACAGCTCAGGAAATTTACATTTGATTTTCAGAAATAAAGAAACTGAAGAAAGCATTGCAAGATTTAGGTAAAGGAAACTTTATATATTTAACTGTTCAATCGAAGTTGAACTCCGTTATTAGTGTACTTGACATGATAAGTAGGGAAGTATATTGTGAAGGGGACATTAAGGAAGCTGCAAGGGCAATAGACATATTAAGTTCATGGTTAAAATTTTGCAGATGGCATATACCATGGAAAAATGCAAACTTTGCAAACATAATTTTGAAAAGCAAGTTATTCAAACTGACAAAGGTTGCAGAACTCTGAGATGCCTGAGGGTCTAGATGCCCAGATACATGACCCCATCTGAATATGGCAGCATTTTCCATTAAAATCTGACACGTCGTCTTTTCACCCATATTTTCCTGTCATCGACCATCTTCCACTGCATTGATCCATCACAATTGCTGCCAGAATCGGAAGTTATAGTTGAGCTGATAACTTATCATTGGGTTGCAGTGAAATCCACAGAAGATCTGGGCTATTTACATTTTCCTCACAGTCATAAGGACAGATCCTCGAATGACAGCAGCAGAGAACAATAGCATATCTTGTGCTGTAGATCCTATCATAAGATTTTCTTCATGCAAAGGCACAGTTATTGACCAGGAGGGCTATATTTCCAAAATGTTAACTTGTTGTGTCATTAACCGATCATGCTGTCCATTATGCTGATCTCAGCATAGGGGACATGGATTAGTTATGCATTGCTCACCTAAAGATTTGCACTGGAATTGTCACACTGTTTAATATCTCGTATAATTCAATCATTCATAGCTTGACTCAAAACTCCAACACAACTGAGCAATTCTCAGTTCCCCACTCCATGATGTGACTGCCTTCTCCAACCAACTGAATACCTACTCCTTATAATTTTGTGCCCTCCACCAGAGCTCCCCTATCCACTCACTCAGTTATGCAATGTATCACTTGCCGAATTGTTTGCCCACCCATTCACTCACTTGGTAAGTCACTGGCTCTTTCTTGGTGCATTTGCTTCCTTTGCCATCTACTCATTCGCTCAGCCTATCACTCACACACAGAAAACAGCTGAGATTTTTAGACACTTACCAGTTCCAGGAAGTTATAGTTTTGGGGGAAATAAATGATCGAACACAATTTCAATCTTTCTTTTATTCAGTCATGGGAGTTGGACTTTGCTATCTGGCCAGTACTTTTTGCCAGTCCCTAGTTTCCCTTGAGAAGGTAGTGGTGAGCAGCCTTCTTGAACTTCTGTAGTCTACGTGCTGAATGTTAACTCACAATGGCCTTCGGGAGGAAATTCCAGGATTTTGACCTAGCAACTGTAAAGGAAAGGTGATATATTTCCAAGTCAGGATAGGGAGCAGCATGGAGGAGAACTTACAGGTGGTGGTGTTCCCATGTTTCTACTGTCCTTGTCCTTCTATATTGAAGTTTGGTGGATTTGGAAGGTACTGTCTAGGATTTGAGCTGAATTTCTGCAATGCATCTTGTAGATAGTGCATATTGCTACTACTGAGGAGCAGTGATTGGAGGGAGTCAGTGCTTGTGGATGCAATGGAAATCAAGCAAGCTGCTCTGTCTTGGATGTTGCCAAGGTTCTCAGGTATTGTTGGAGCTGCACCCGCCCAGATCAAGTGGTGAGTATTTCATCACACTTTTGACTTGTACCTTGTAGATGGCAGGCATGCTTTGAAGAGTCTACTCTTGTAGCCACTGTATGTATGTGGTGATTCCAGTTGAGGTGCTGATAAATGATTACTCCAAGGATGTTGATAATTGGTGATTCAGCGATGGTAGAACCATTGAATGTCAAGGTGCGGTGGTTACATAGTCTCTTGTTGAAGACTGTCATTACCCGGTATTTGTGTAGCATGAACGTTACTTGCTACTTGTCAGCCAAAGCTACTTGTCCAGGTCTTGTTGCATTTAATCATGGCCTGCTTCAGCATGTGAAGTGTCAGGAATAGTGTGAATAGTGTCGAAAATTGGGCAATCATTGGCAAACGTCCCCACTTCAGACCTTATGGTAGAGGGAAGGTCATTGATGAAACAATTGAAAATGGTTGGTCCTAGAACTCTACTCTGCGGAACTCCTTCGCAGATGTCCTGAGCAGATCTAGCTGACCTCCAACAGTTGTGACCATCTTCATATGTGCCAGGTGGAGAGGTTGCCCCTTATATTCATTGATTCCACTTTTGCTAGGGGTCCTTGATGCCACACTCGGTTGAACGTGGCCTTGATGTCAAGGATTGTCACTCTCATCTCACGACTGGAATTCAGCTCTTTTGTCCATGTTTGAACTAAGGCTGTAATGAGGTCAGGAACTGAGTGGCCTTAGTGGAACATAAACTGGGTGTCACTGAGCAGTTATTGCTGAGCAGGTGCCGCTCGGTAGCACTGTTGATGACACCTTCCATCACTTTACTGATGGCCGAGAGTGTCCTGCTTTTAGGTGCACATCATTTTCCACATTGTCGGGTAGACGCCAGTTTTATGGCTGTACTGGAACACCTTGGCTAATGGAGCAGCAATTTCTGGAGCACAAGATGTCAGTATCATTCACAGAATCCTACTAGGGGGCCATAGCCTGCTATCCAATGCCTCTAATTGTTTCTTGATATCAAGTGGAGTGAATCGATTTGGCTAAAAACTTTCATCTGTAATGCTCAGGACTTCTGGGGGAGGCCAAGGTGGATCATCTACTCAGCGCTTCTGGCTGAAGATTGCTGTGATTGCTTCAGCCTTATCTGTTTTTCTGATTTGTTAGGCTCATCCATCATTAAATATGGTAATATTTGGGGAGCTTCTTCCTTCAGTAAGTTGTTGAAATGCCCACCACCATTCACAATTGGATGGGCAAGACTGCAAAACATACACCTAAGCAGTTGGTTGTCGGATTGCTAAACTCTGTGTTTCACTTATTTCTTTGCTGTCTGGCATGAAAGGAGTCCCATACAGTAGCCTTGCTGGATTGACACCTTACTTTAATGTATGCCTGAGACTGCTTCTGTCATGCCCTGTTATACTCTCCTTTGAGCCAGGATTAATCCCTTTTGTGGTGGTAATGACTGATTGGGAGATATGCCTGATCATGAGGTTGCAGATTAGGGTGAAATACAATCCTGCAGCAGTTAGTGACTCATTGATGCTCAGACTTGAGTTGCTAGATCTGTTTGAAGTCTATCCCAACTGGGATGGTGACAATGCCATGCAATACAATGGAGGGTATTCTCAATGAGAAGGCAGGGGATCATGTCCACAAGGACTCCATTGTGGATAGTCTTACCAATTCTGTCACAGACAGATGCATCTGTAACCAATAGATTACTAAGGATGCGGGCAGGTATGTTTTTCCCTCTGTTCGCAGTCCACTGCAGATTCAATTCTTTAGGATCTGACCAGTTCGAAATAGTCTTGGTAGTGGATATTGAAATACCCAACCCGGGTACATTCCGTACCCTCACCGCCTCAGTGCTTCCTCCAAGTGTTGTTCAAATGGAAGAGCACTGACTCATCATCCCAGGGAGGATGGTATGTGGTAATCGGCTGTTTGTTTCATGGCCCTTGTTTAAACTGAACCTATGAGACTTCATCAGGTCCAGAGTGAATGTTGAGGACTCCCAGGGCAACTCTCACCAGGCTGCCCCAACACCCACCAGCACCTCCCACTGACTGCATAGCACTGTGCCACCACTTCTGCCCAGCCAGTGGGACAGGATATATTCAGGGACGGTGTTGGTGGTGTATGAGACATTGTAAGGTATGATTCCGTGAGTATGTCTTGAATGGTTTGTGAAACAGCTCTCCCAATTTTGTCACTATCCCCCCAGAGATCGGCCAGGAAGTCTTTGCAGGATCGACAGGGATGCTTCCGTCATTGTCTTCTCTGGTGCTTAGGCTAATGCCAGGTGGTTCAACAGGTTTCATTTCTTCATTGAGACTTGGTAGCAATTGAAACAACCTAATGGCTTGCTAGGCCACTTCAGAGAGCAGTTGAGAATTAACTATACTGCTGTAGATTTGGAGTAACATACAGGCAAGACTTGATGTGGATAGCAGATTTCTTTCCCTGAAATGTAGAATAATCTTATGAGTGGAGATATTCAAATTATGAAATTTTGCTCAGTGAAAGCAAACTATGCTGGCTTCATGCTTATAAAATTACTAGGCATATTGAGAAAGATTAAATCCATCTTCAGTTGTACCCACAGCCAGCCTGGTATCTCTTTCATCACCCATTATATTCACCGCCTATATTGTATTCCATTCCATCAACTTGAATAAAGGTCTAGAGAGGCTCAAACTGTGCACCAAAAAGAAATGCTACTCACTATTTCCTGGCAGCCACGTGTTTAAAAGTGAGTCCAACTACAGTATGTTCATTCAGATTAGGCTACATTCTCAACTTCACTGCCCGAAGACATGTCGTAGAATTAGCATAATTCAACTAACATTGATTTTATATTGATTTAAACTCAGGTAGAAACCATAAGGCAAATGCGCCCTGGAGGTGCAATTATATTCATCTTATACATCCCCCATGCAAACCCATAAATTGTCTTTCTGTGTTTAGAAGATAAACTTCGTGAGAAAGAATCAGGTAAAGCTAAAGCAAAATCATCCTTTCACCTTCTCCAAATGTTCTATATCACATTGCTGCTTTTGTCAAAATAAAGCTTCAGAATGTTATTATACTGTTGCACATAAAAAAATAAAGCTTCAGAATGTTATTATACTGTTGCACATAAAAAAATAAAGCTTCAGAATGTTATTATACTGTTGCACATAAAAAAATAAAGCTTCAGAATGTTATTATACTGTTGCACATAAAAAAATAAAGCTTCAGAATGTTATTATACTGTTGCACATAACATCTGTTTCAGAGGCTTCATCTTGCAGAGACTGCAGTAAGTAATAAAAGGATATTTAAGCACAGTTTTCTAACTTCCTCAAATCACTGCCAATTAGTCTTGAGGAGTAATGACTTACAACTGAGGTAAACCTTCAACTTGTCATTGGCGTGCTAAGTGAACGTGTTGGATCAATGGCTTCTCCTAAGAACTAGCCAGTTTTTGTTATTTTGTTTTCATTTATGACATCGCTAACAATAAAAGAAATGGCAACCATCACCATCAGCTTCACCAATGTTCATGACAAATTATACCATAGATAGATTATAAAGAATCAAGAATTTGGGAGGGAACATGAAGAATTTCCCGACTGTGATCACACAAAATGAATAAAACCCTTATGAAGATGTTTTGTCCTCATCATCAACATTCTTGTTGTTTCAATTCCATTTGTCTCCTTTGCTTGGAGAAGCAAAGACTCACCCTCCAGTAATTTTTGTGTATCCCAGAATGCTGTGTTCAGTTGTCTTTCTTTCAACTTAGTTATCTGTTGAAAGTGTTCGAATCAGCTCCATCTGATTATTAGCAACCTTCCCAGTCTTCAATGCATTGTAGAGATTTTTGATAAATTTATCTTTACTATAGGAAATATTCTTTTCTTTTACAGTGACTAAACTAAGACAAAAGACCTCAGGTATATTTCCTCGAGTTCACAGGATAATTTTCTGTCAAGGAATATTACCAAAATGCAGAATATTTTAGTAGTGGTAAAATACAGCAAAGGGAACAAGAAAGCAAAATGTAGCGTAAAACCACAGATTGATCCGTTTAATTTTTTTAAATGACAATGCTAAAGATGATGCTCAAAACAATCTTTGGGCTTACATGGGATCCAGTTATATCAAGGTCTGATGTCAGTCAGAAGGTTCTAGGTTTTTCTGCACTGCAAAGTATATCAAGGTTTGCAACAAAGTCCATTAACAAAATAATGCAATAGAGTTTTCACTTGCTGCACTTTCGAAAACAGGCATTTGATATCCGCCAACTGTTAAATAAAACTCAGATACATAGAATCATAGAACCCCTACAGTATGGAGAGAAGCCAATCAGCCCATCCAGTCTGAATCAACCTTTCGAAGAGCATCCCAGTCTCCCGCCCTACCCTGTAACTCCACATTCATGGCTAACGTACACATCACAGGGGTGGCACGGTGGCACGGTGGCACGGTGGCTCAGTTGTTAGCACTGTTGCCTCACAGCGCCACGGACCCGGGTTTGACTCCAGACTTGGGCGACTGTCTGTGTGGAGTTTGCACACTCTCCCTGTTCCTCCGGGTGCTCCGGTTTCCTCCCACAGTCCAAAGATGTGCAGGCTAGGTGGATTCGCCATGCTAAATTGTCCGTAGTGTTTGGGGGTGTGTGGGTTATAGGGGGATGGGTCTGGATGGGATGCTCCAAGGAGGGGGGTGGACTTGTTGCCAAAGGGCCCGTTTCCACACTGTAGAGATTCCATGATCATGGGCCTTTCCTCCTGGTATGAATATTAATAGTTATTACACCTGCCCAATCCAGGTAGTGTCCAGTTTAAAATCAGGCTGAAATTCTACTTACCCTCTTCTAGCAGTGCTAACCTGCTCAACTTTAGAGTGGAAAGCAGACACACAGCAAAAACCCAGACAGACATGGGGAAAGTGTGAAAACTCCACACAATCATCCAAAACTGGTAGTGAACCCGGGTCTTCCATTCTGTGAGGCAGTGATGCTAACAAATGAGCCACTGAACCACCTTAACAGTAAAGTATTACTGATATTGGAAATCTGAAACAATCACAGAGAATGCTTGAAACAAAAACAGAAATTGCTGGAAAAGCTCGCAGGTCTGGCAGTATCAGTGAAGAAAAAAATCAGAAATAATGTTTCTGGTCCGGTGACCCTTCCTCAGAGGAAGCTTGATAAACTCCAGGTCTGCGGCCAGAAAAACAATGTTAAAATTTCCACTCCGGTATGATTCTTCAGTCAAAAGTTCAGAAGTGTCACGCCACATTTGAAATGTTAACTGTTTCTCGCTGTCAACAAATGCTGCTGAGATTTTCCAGTATTCTCTGTGCTTGTACAAATCATCGACTGGTTTAAGAGAGCCAATCTAAGTATTTCCAGCCTGTTGGTCATGAGAAGACCTATTGGAGGTTTGAAAATATGTTGACAGAAAGCCTTATGCTTATCAAAGCTAGTACAATATTCAATAAAAGCTGTAGCTTTCATTTGATCAGCTTTCAAACACCGATTTCCACTTCTGACTCATTGGGCTCATGTCACATTATCTATTGAAAGAAGTTGCCTTTTGTCTTCGTATTTTGCCCTCGCCAATTATTAATCAATGAGATCACTATCCTTCGTAAATGATCAGATGCTTAAGTTCCATCTTTTCCCCAAAAGGTTTGTCATTTTTATGGGTCAATTTTAAGACAGGGTGACTGTTACAATTCAATAAGGAACTTATCCTCCCGCTCTGAACATTAGACGTTATTATCACCTACCGATCCGGGCAGGGTCAACTTTAAATCAGGCTCAGATGCTACTATTTATCTCTTTTTGGCGGCGCCCTCATCCCATGAATGAATATATGATTCACCTATTTGACAATGGCAAGAAACGGGTATTAATGCATTTCTTGCATGTCGACAAAATATTATTTTCAAACGAGTCTGTGCCCATAGTCAAGGCAAATTTCAACTTCTATAAGATAACAAGGTGTACAGCTGGATGAACACAGCAGGCCAAACAGTGTCAGAGGAGCAGGAAAGCTGACGTTTCTGATGAAAGGTCCAGACCCATAATGTCAGCCTTCCTGCTCCTCTGATGCTGCTTAGCCTTCTGTGTTCATTCAGCTCTACACCTTGTTATCTCCGATTCTCCGGCATCGGCAGTTCCCATTATCTCTATCACATACATAACATGTTTTCATAAGTATTGATTTTGTGCCTTCTGGACTGCACTTCCTTAATGAGAATGTATGAAAAACTTCCAGTGAAATATCCAGAGAAAAAGTGCATGGGGGATTTTTATTTCTTTTTTGATACTATAAATGTGAATAGGATTTCATCACACCTCCATGATGAAGAAACTTATCCTGCTCCATTGCCGACTTTTTGAGATTGAATGAGAGAATACACAATAGACAATAGGTGCTGGAGTAGGCCATTCGGCCCTTTGAGCAAGCACCACCATTCATTATGATCATGGGTTAGGGCTTTGCTCAATCGATGATTTTCAATTAAGTAAAATGTTCATGCATCAAACTAAATTAGTTGCTCTTGCTGTTTTTAGAAGCAGAAAAGCTGGCTGAAGATCTGCGAGAGTGTGGTAAGGATGTAAACTTTTCAGTAAGCTTTGGCTGTTGAATGATACTAGGAATTGTCTTTCCCCATGCTACATGAAACGCAAATAAAACAGTAGAAGGAAGTCTCAAGATACCCACAGAGTACCGCAGAGTAGCAGTCTAATATCAGGATGCCTTGATGGTACAAAAGTTGACTTGAAAATTATCTACATTGTGAGGTTCCTTACAGGTGACCCAGGTTCAGCAAACGTTTGAAAGCTGCTTATTGCATTCTTCTAAGCACATGTTACATTTTCTATATCATATGGCTGCTATACTTCTGATTTGCATTTTAAAGTTCTGGAGTGAGTCTAAACCATTGCAAACTGTTCAATTAACAATAAAAGGTGGGATTTGAAAGTGGGCATGTGTGGGAACCTAAAGTAAGTGTCATTGCTTCTGGGACCAATAAATTTTCCCATCATGTGTTAATTTTCACTGAATTGAAGAGGACTGAACGGCTTGAGAATGACAAAATGATCAATAAAAGCATTGTGTATCCTGCCAACATCCAGTTCTATCCACCACAACATAAGCTCTGGCCCCAACTGTAAGCACTACATCTTGAGAAAACTGAAACCAAAAACCAGGAATAACCAAAATGCTCCAAGCCTTCATCGCTAATCTTACTCCAGCAGATGTCTTGGATTGTTGTCTTATACGTAGCAGCACACCTTTTGCAATATAAAAGGTCCTCAGGTCTGTCAGAGGTTCGAAGAAGGGGCCTACTGAACTGGAAATACTTTTCACGCCACATACGTAGCCAGCCTTGTGCCATATTTGCTGCCAGACCTGCTAAGTTTCTCCAAATTTGTAGTTTTATTTCAGAATTTCGATAAGCACAGCATTTTACTTTTCTCAGAGCCTCAGAATCCTGTAGGGAGTAGCTCACCACCTAATTCGCCAATGCCTGTCCACCATCTACAAGGCATAAGTCAGAAATGTGATGGACTACTTGCCACTTGCCTGGATGGTTGCAAATCCTACAACTATCAAGAAGTTTGACATAGTCCAGGAAAAATATAATTGGCACCACATCTACACGCGTTCACTTGTCTACCACTGATGCTTAGTTCCACCAGCATGTACCATCTATCCGATACGCTGCAGAAATGTATCAATGTTCCTTAGCTAGCTCCTTCCAAACGCACGACCACTTCTGTCTAGAAGGATAAAGGCAGCAGAAACATGTGCACAGCTCCAATTGCAAGCTCCCCTCTAAGCCACTCATTATCCTGACTTGGAAAAATATCAACATTCCTTCAATCTTGCTGGCTCAAAGTCACAGAGTGATGTCCCTGACAGTGCAGTGGTGTATCGACAATGGACAGGCCAATGTGCTTCAAGAAAGCAGTAACTCTCTACAGGCAACAGTGGTTGGAAATAAATGCTGGTCAAGCCAGTATTAACTATGTCCCATGACTTACAGTTTTCAAAGCATTAGTTGCAACGGTGGGAGAAAGAACAGAGGAGTGGAATGGAAGGAGGTAGTTGTAAATAGATTGGCAAATGAGCACTGGTGCTTTCTGTGCTACAAATATGGACAAGACTAAAAATATTCTCTTTCAATAGAACGAAAAGGAAAGGCAAAAGATAAAGGTAAACAAATAATGATGCAGTGTTTCACGCTTCTTGAATTTTAATGTTAATTTTGGAACAAATTTCATAATTTTTATACTTTACAATTCTGAATGTATAGTATTAAAACGTATGACATTAATGCCATCAATTCTTATTAACAAAGAAATGTTTATCCTGATTTGTAGACTTTAGTGATCATAAGAAAGAAGATGGTAAGTAAAATTAGAGAAGTTGAGCCAGCAAAACTAATTTCAAAAGTTAAAGATAAAAGCAATAATGCAGACACAAAAATAGAGATTGTTAGACCAAGTCTAACCATTTGGGATAAAACATGTGAACATAATCGTACATTAAAATTAACACCTCTTGATCAGAATGCTCCCAACATTCACAACAATGTGAATCAGTTAATAGCAGCAATTAAAATTTATCAATGGAGACAGGCTTTAAAACTGGTCGCAACCTAAAATTTCAAAGTTATTCGACACATCAGAAGGACAAAGGAAATAATTGTACCTGTGGAGGGAGAAACAGAGTTGGCATTTTGAGTTTGGTATAACTCCTCTTCAGAGCTGATATTTTAAATGACAATAAGTGAGGTTAGAAAGTGGTCTCATAAAATTAAGTTCAAGAAATTACAAGTAAGAATTTGCTGAAGCAGGCTTAGAAAATTGGTGAAAATGTATGAATGTGAGAAGAATTGTTCGCCATTGAACTAGTTACCTCATAATTCTCACCAAACGTATATTATATTGACTAAGAAGGATTTTAAGAGAGTGATGCAACATCTTTGTCTAAGAAAGTTCATCCTGCCTTCAAATCGAAGAAAAATTTAGTACAATGTAAAGCTGAGTGGCAGATCAGAAGATAGAAAAAATGGAAACCACCAACAAAATTAAAACAATAAGTGGGGGGAATTAGAAAACTCATAACAAATATAAAAGCAGGTAGCAAATGCTTCAGTGTGGGATGCACAAATGAAAAAGGTAGCCAAAGTGAGCATTGGTCTGTTAGACATGAGGCTTTTGAATTTAAACATTGGAAACAAAGCAATAGCACAACTTTAAGCCCAATATTTTCAAAGTCAAAGGCACAAACAAATCCAATAATAGAGAATAAATGGGTAAAATATTCAAACAAACTTGAAATAAGTACAAACTTAGAGAAATTGTCTTAGAAATGCTTATGAAGGTAACAATGGACTGAAACTGTTCACCTGATGGCCTGCACCCTACATTGTTCAAAGTTCTGGCGGCAGAGATAATGAATGCAAAGGTTACTGCCATCCAAAATTCTTAGGTGCTAGAAAGGTCTCTGGGAATCGTAAATCTACAGGGATAAATTTATATTCTAGAAAGGAGTGAGGCAGACATCTAGAAACTATAGCCCAGTGGAGTCAATCTCTCTCATTTGGAAAATGTTAAAAACTGTGGTTGAGTGAGTCACAGGGCATTCATAAACACCACTGTTGTAGTAAACATGATTTTCTAAAAGGGGAAATAGTTTTTGACCAATTTATTGCACCTCTTTGAGGATTCCATAAATATTTGAAAATGTGGAATCAGTAGACATAGTGTATTTGCATTTGCAAAAGGAACTCGATAAATTTAAATATAAGAACTTGTTAAGCAAGTACTCATCACATTTATGTGACATGTTAGTACGGACAAGAAGCTGACTAAATTACAAGAAACAGAAAGTAGGAGTAAATGGCCTTTTTCAGGCTAGCAAACTGGCACTAGTCCAGCGCACACAAGGTTACATTTTGTGCTTTAACCACATGAAGGACTTGAACAAAGAGGTTATGGGTTCGAGTGCATAGTAGACACGTGGAAAAAAACAATCAAGAAACAAAATTTTGAAGAGTATGCAAATAGTTTGTAAAGTGATGCAACTGAGTTAAATGAACAATGAAGAAACTGATAGAGAAGCAAGAAGTGGTGCTGAAGATGTTTGGACTTAAAATGAATTCAAATCCACAACAAATTTACATTTTATCAATTTTTAGATAGTAACAGTTTCTTTGAGTGTTGGAAGAAAATTTGTTTTTGAAAGGCAACAGTTGACAGCGTTGTAATTACGGAAAGGACGGTAATGACCATTCCCCCGTTACCTTCAAGCGATTGTTTCCACTAAATGAATGTTGGTAGAAGTAAGGATGCGATTAGAAAATAAGAAAAAAAAATTGACGTTATCTCATACTTACAGCCTGGAGCCTAACTAATCTACAATATTTCCAGGTTACTAATCGAATGTTGATTCAGCTTCAGTATTCAGTGAAGAATAGACAAATTCATATTCATGTCACAGGACTGTGTAGGCTGTAAAACAGGATTAACACTATCCAATTTTTTTGGAATATTCGTTGATTTTCTACTCATCTTTAACTTTTCAGAGAAAATTCTCAGTGAAACTCGGACTGGTAAATAACTTATCTGATATTACGCGTGAAGTATGAATTGCAAAAGAAATCAAATAGTGATATGTTGCTACCAATCCCCGAATATGCGATCCAGCAATACGCTAAAAGTACCTGACTTCCCAGGTGCACATGCTTTGTTATCAAATCAGAACAATAATGCTTTGTTCCTCCTCTGGGTTACAATAATGCTATATTAAATTAAGTTGAATAGATCAAAAAATTACTCAAATGAAAATTTAAATTTGCTTGTTTCAGAGCTACAAAAATTGACAAATATTCAGAAAGACATTGGTAAGAAAGCTCCTATATATGCTCCTCCTTAGAACCATTTACAGTAAAAGTTTCAGACTTGTAACGTGTGGGATTGGAACTGAAATTTGATTGGGGAATATTCTGGGCGAACACTTGATTATTCCTATACATCCCACAGTTATCTCCATTCTACTGAAGTCACATTTTCTGACATTTGCTTCTTTCATCACAGCTGAGTTATTGGTTATAAAGAATGAAGGTAATTAATCGCTCATCATTTGAAGCAGATTGGTCTAATGTACACTTGCACAAAGGGTTGAAGTTGGTTTTGTGTGGTGATATAAAACGGGCGAAAGTGCATTGGTATCTCAAGTAATGACTGGAAGAAATTTCCCCATTGAAGCAACAGACAAGCATTATGGTAAACGTAAAACTAGCAGACAATTAGCTTTCTTCCAACATCAATTTAATCCATGAAAGTATTGTTCAGGAAAAACATGATTTGTCCCACAAACTCCGTGGTCCACAAATTATTCATCATCAAGTGTGAAGCAGTTCTTGCAATTATTTTCCGATTAATAATCTTTCTTCCTCACGAAAATACCATTAATTCAAAAAAATTGATCCCCTCCATCCAATGATTTCTTTATTTTCAGGTGCATCGATTTTCCAAAAGATGTTTTAAACTATGATAGAACTTCATGGAATTTTGCTTTCAGTTGGTGCCTCATGTTACGTTGTGGCATTGACTATACATTCACTCCAAGAAATCCCAACACCGTGACAACCCACTGCATTTACAGCTCACCAAATCTCCATAATGCTACAGCTGTCTTGCATCAAGCGCTCATGCCGTTTCCACAGATGTAGCTTGGGACTTGATCATTTACGTAGCTGATTCCCAGTCAACAAACAAAGCAAACGAATCAACGAGCAGAAGCACATTTGGAAATTACAACTGCCACTTTCATGGCAAGTCTTTTTCCTCAACGATCAATGTGAGATTATTTAAATGAAAGTTTCACCACCGGTCGAGATGTTTACATTCTTCTTACCAAAATACTCTATTCGTATTTCAAAGCCACCCATTCTCTTTTTAGGCAGAAATCAATGCAATTTATTTTCCTAGCCACCAAGAAATGTAGAAGTTTCTTTTTCTAGAGATCTATGTTACATAATCATTATCCCATATGTAAAAGAAAATCTTCTAACATTTGACCCGGGCTGGGCTACTAAAACATCAACAGAAACAAAATTTCATGTATGTGTGGGTCCTCACTGCCATATTTACATAGACTATACCATTCTATTTTGAATGGACAGTATTTTAAAAAGAACAGCCAGCTTGCCCAGTAGCTGCCATGTCACTGAATAATCGTGCATGCACGAAGCTTGGAGCTTTTGCCATAAATCCAGTAAATGAATAGGGAATATGCAAAAAACAAGTTTTATTTTATGATGTATACCCTTCTCTATGATCCTTTCAATAGCCATTAATAAACATTAGATGCACAGCCCAGTGATATCCGTTCTACACTATCCGTTTAAAGTATCTCACAGCAGCTTGAACCTGAAAAAAAACTTCCTGTGTGAGCAGTTGACGTTTTAAGCATTGATGTTACCCTGCCCACTTCACATCCTCCGTGGGTATCTTGATATGTGCAGTTTGGCGTGGGACGTCTGTTCCAAAAGGATACCAAAAATCTTCAATATGACTTAAAGAGAACTAACATTTCTGACCTTTCCAACTTCCTGGATCCTTCTTGTTTTGTTGTTATTGTTCCTGCAACGATGCAAGTATCAGCAAATTTGTCAGTCAACTGGAATGTGTTGCTTTTTATTGCGTACCAAATGTTAGTCACCTTGGCTGATATATACTCCTTCCGCTTTCTGCATCTTTTATTGAAAATGTTCAATCAAAATATTAGGCCTATCAGAGAGATTGGCTCCATTTATGTAGTTCATGCATCATTGTCAATTCACTGCTTTCAAATGTGCAAAATTTACAATGTAACTTTAAAAATTTAAACTATAAATTCAAACTGGTAACTTCAATTGTGTCCTGAGCTCTCGATGCAATTTTAACCTGTCACCTTAATAGTAAAAATGAACCAAGAGCCACAGTTAACATTGACCACTTAGAGAATGAGGCTGGTGAAATAATAACTCGCAATCAGGAAATGGCAGAAGAGTTGAATAAATACTGAATGTCAACCTTCATGGTAGAAGTTGCCAAAGGAGTTTAGATTAGTGAGAGGCATTCTTACTTAAACATAAAAGATTCAGAGTGGGCTTTGCAAAGCAGACATTCAGAGATGTTTGTGCACATGGCAGACTCCAGGTCCAGGGGCATAATATTTGAGTAAACAGTCACACAGTTAGGACAGAGTTGAGGAGTAACTTCTTTGCTCAGAGGGTAGTGAATCCATGCTGTAGAGGTTATATCATTATCGAGACAGAGATATACAGCGCGGAAACAGACCTTTCCTTCCAAATAATCCATGCTAAACAGATACCCTAAATAAATTTGGCCCATATCCACCTAAATCCTTTCTATTCATACACCCATCCAGATACCCTTTAAATGTTGCAATTGCATCATCCTCCACCACTTCCTCTGGCACCTCATTCCATACATGCACCACCCTCTGTGTGAAGAAGTTATCCCTTAGGTCTTTTTAAAATCTTTCCCTCTCACCTTAAACCTATGCACTCTAGGTTTGGAGTCCCCAGTCCTGGAGAAAATACCTTGCCAATTTACCCTACCCATGCCACTCATGATTGTATAAACCTCCATAAGGTCAGCCCTCAGCCTCTAATGCTCCAATGAAAATAAACCCAGTCTATTCAGCCTCTACTTATAGCTCAAACCCTCCAACCCTAGCAACTCCCTTGTATTTACTGCATCTTTTTCTCAACCCTTTCTAGTTTCACATCCTTTAGGAGGGAGGCCAGAATTGCATGCAATACTCCGAATGGGACCGTACCAATGTCCTGTGAAAGCACAACATGACCTCTCACTTCCTGTTCTCAATGCACTAACCAATAAAGGCAAGTGTGCCAAACACCTTCTTCACTATCCATCTACCTGTGACTCTACTTTAAATGAAGTATGAACCTGCACTCCAAGGTCTCTTTGTTCAGCAGCATTACCCAGGACCTTACTATTAAGAGTACAAGGCTTGTCCTGCTTTGTCTTTCCAAAATGTAGTATCTCACATTTATCTAAATGAAACTCTATCTGTCACCCTTTGGCCCAATGGCCCATCTGATAAAAGTCCAGGTGTACTCTGAGGTAACCTTCTTTGCTGTCCACCACACCTCCAATTTTGGTGTTGTCTACAAAC
The DNA here is from genome assembly GCF_030684315.1 of Stegostoma tigrinum. Taxonomy (NCBI): domain Eukaryota; kingdom Metazoa; phylum Chordata; class Chondrichthyes; order Orectolobiformes; family Stegostomatidae; genus Stegostoma; species Stegostoma tigrinum. The sequence goes on along the minus strand of NC_081387.1, from coordinate 14,570,473 downwards.
TTAGGAACCGTACCTCCTGTGTTCATGTCCAAATCATTCATATAAATGATGAAAATCAGAGACCCAGCAATCATCTTTGTGGCACACCCCTGGTTTCAGGTCTCCAGTCCAAAAGTTCAATGCTCAACCATCACCCACTGTCTTCTATCTTCAAGCCAGTTTGTATTCAGATAGCTCGTTCTCCCTCCATTAGGTGTGATCTAACCCTGTTAACCACCCTACCATGCGGAACATTGTCAAACACCTTACTGAAGTCCATATAGATCACATCCACTGCTCTGCGCTCAACAATTCTTTCTGTTCTTTCAAAAATTCAATCAAGTCAGTGAGTCATGATTTCTCATGCACAAAACCATGTTGACTATCCCTAATCAGTTCTTGCCCTTCAACAACACACCCAACATTAATGTCAGGCTCACTAATCTGTAGTTCCTGGCTTTTCCTTGCCACATTTCTTAAATAGTGGCCAACATTAGCCAACCTCCAGCCTCTGGCACCTCACCCGTGGCTATCAATGATATAAATATCTCAACAAGGGGCCCAGCAAACACTTCCCTAACTTCCTACAGAGTTCTAGGGTACACCTGATCAGGTCCCAGGGATTTATCCACCTTTACACGCTTTAAAACATCCAACACGTCTTCCACTGTAATCGAGACAATTTTCAAAATGTCACCATTTATTTTTCCATGCTCTCTACCTTCCATGTCCTTCTCCACAGCAAACACTGATGCAAAATACTCGTTTGAGATCGCTCCCATCTCCTGTGGTTCCACATAAAGGTGGCCTTTTTGATTGTTAAGGATCTCTATTGTCTCCTTGTTAACCTTTTGAACTTAATGTATTTGCAGAATCCCTTTGGATTCTCTTAAACCGAATTACCAAATCTATTTATTGTCCCTTTTTGGCCCTTCTGATTTCCCTCTTAAGTATACTCCTATTGCCTTTATACTTCTGTAGGGATTCACTTGACCTCTACTGTCTAAACCTTCTTATTCTTAACCAAAGCCTCAGCTTTTCTAGTCTACCATTCCCTACACCTACCAGCCTTGCCCTTCACCCTGACAAGAACATGCTGTCTCTGGACTCTCATCGCAATTTTGAAGGTTTCCCATTTTCCACTCATTCTTTTACCTGCGAACATCTGACCCCCATCAACTTTTGAAAGGTCTTGCCTAATATCATCAAAATAAGTCTTCCTCCAGTTTAGAGTTTCAACTTTTAGATCCAGTCTATCATTTTCCATTGTTATTTTAGAACTGGTAAAATTATGGTCACTGACCCCAAAATTCTCCCCCACTGACACTCCAGTCACCAGCCTTGCTTTATTTTCCAAGAGTAGATCAAGTTTTGCTCCTTCCCTAGTAGGTACATTCACATACTAAATCAGAAATTTTCTTCCACACACTTAACAAATTCCTCTCCATCTAAGCCCTTAACACTATGGCAGTCCCAGTCTATGGAAAGTTAAAATCCCCTATCATTATCACCCTTTTATTCTTAAAGATAACTGAGACCTCCTTGCAAGTTTGTGTCTCAATCTCCCACTGTCTATTGGGGGATCTAATACACAATTCATTTACGGTAATTATCCTTTTTTTTCCCCTCTGTTCCACCCAAATAACTTGCCTGAATGTATTCGCAGGAATATCCTCCTAAGTACAGCCATAATGTTATCCCTTTTCAAAACTGCCTCTCCCCCTCTTCTCTTGTCCCCTCTCCTATCCTTCCTGTAGCATCTATACCCTGGAACATTAAGCTGCCAGTTTTGTCCATCCCTGAGCCACGTCTCTGCAATTGCTGTGCTATCCCAGACCCATGTTCCCAACAATGCCCTGAATTCATCTGTCTTACCCGTTAACCCCCTTGCACTGAAATAAATGCACTTTAACTTAACAGTCCTGCCTCGTTCTCTGTTTTGTTCCTGCCTGCCCCGACTATTTAACTAATTCCGTTTTCCCAACCGTACCAGTGTCGGACTGATCTCTTTCCTCACCCTCTCCCTGGATCCCATCCACCCCCTTAAACATTTAAATACACCTGAGTGGCTCTAGAAAATCTCCCTGCCAGTGTATTAGTTCCCCTCCCAATTCAGATAAAACCCGTCCTTCCTATACGAGTCATTTCTACCCCAGAAGAAATTCCAATGATCCAAAAATGTGACTCTTTCTCCCATGCACCAGCTCACCAGTCACGTTTTCATCTGCTGTATCTTTCTAATCCTTCCCTCACTTGCTCCAGATATTACTGCCCTCGAGATCTATTTTTTAAATTCCTGCTTAACTTCCTATATTCTGTCCTCAAAATCTCGTCTTTCTTTGTTTACTATATCGTTACTTCCAATGTGTACAACAACCTCTTCCTGGTCCATCTCCCCCTTGAGAATATTCTGCACCATCTCTGAACTGTCCTTGATCCTGCCTCCGGAGAGGCAGCACACTGTTCTGATATCTCGATTCAGTTATAGAAACATCTGCCTGTGTTTTTGAGTAGGAGAGCCCTCTATCACGATCAATCACACATTAGAGCCAACCTCTAAACCTAAAACCTGACTGTCAGTGCTACATTCCCCTGGGAGTCCATCACTCCCTAAGTTTTTTTTATTTGAGATGGGGATGGCCGCAGGAGATCCCTACACTATCTCCCTCCTTCCCTGCACTTCCTTGGCGGTCACCCTCTTTGGTTTATCTCCTGCAATTACCATCTATCACACGCCCCAGCTCCTGTAAATCCTTCATTGCCTGAGTGCTGCTCCAAACAATCCATACGGTCCAATAGGATTCGGAACCAAACACGCTTCCTGCAGACATAATAATCAGTCACATGAAAATGCTCCCTGATCTCCCACATCCAACAGGAAGAGCACGTCACTCTACTAAAAGCCATCTTTGCAGCTTAACAATCTACAGACCCAGAAAACAGTGTCATCTTACTGTTCTAAAAACAGTTCCATGCCAGCTTAATACTAATGTTTTTATATTTTTAAAGTTTAATCAAGAGACAGATCTCAATAAAAACACATAAGAACCCAATCTACTCACTGTTGCAGATTTACAAAAACAAGTAAGGTTACGCTTTAAGACAAGCCACTTAACTGCTCCCCTGTTGTGAGCATCACCACTCAAGCTGCAGTTGATAGGTTGTTAATCAGTAAGGGAATCAAATGTTATGAGGAAAAGACAGAAAAATGGTCCTGGTGATTGTCAGATAAGCCATTGAATGGCAGAGTGGATTCTTTTGCTCTTTAATCACACTGTTTTACGGTCTGCAGGAAACCCAGGGGTAAGGTGTGGTTTTTAAAAGCCCCCAAATTTGGAACAGAGTATTGAGGATGGCGCAAAGCTAGCATCACATTCAATTCTCTGCTGTTCCAGCCTGGTGACTGGGTTTAAATACAATTCGAATGAGTCCGAATCTGCAGATGGAAGGGGTTAATTCTGTGATTTAATTTATTTGCCTTTCAATAGATCCCTATGGCTAAAGAATAACATTCAGCCTGATGAAAGTGTGAATGAAAAATGCCATTACACATCGTTTAAGTCAGTAATTGCCAACTGGTCACTCTGTATTTACAGACCTTTCTGGTTTTACCTCTGATTGCCAACATGTCAATTGTTGCATTTTTTTGTTCACTTACATATTTACTGTTATTAAATAGCCTGAAACCATGACTTTCAACTATGTTTTGTGATATTATTCCGTTCTGTTTTATAAAGATACGCAGTTATAAATGATCTTCCCGTGCGCGGCTACATTTTATCCTGTCTAGAGCTCAGAAAACTTCGTGAGAAAACTGGTGAGGAATAAAGTCTCATTTGACCATTCCAACATGATTTTAAGTATTACTCATTAATAGAAATGTTGCAGCTAACAGGGTTCTGTATGGAAAACATATATGGTTAATCAGCCATTTCAAAATGACATATGTTAATGATATGTATATATTTGATATATGTTTCAATCAAACTCTCAAGAAAGAAATGGAGGAATAATTCATGGACAGTCTACCACAAGACGTGGCTATGCCAAATTTGCACTTTACCATCTTCCAGTAACACAGTCTGCTGAAAAAAAAGTTCTGCAATATATGCATATTTTTGTTCCTGACTTTTAATTCTGCTTCTATGACTCCTAAATATGAATGGACGGTTAGTGAAAGAGAAAATTGAAATGCAATACTCGATTGATATTCCCCTCTGGAAATGTGGCTTGGTAGAAGTTTTGCCTGTCTAAGGCTTGCCAAACTTCGTAGCCACCCATGCTTACCCAATGAATATGCTAACGTTCCAACAAAACTAGCCAAACTACAGCTGTTGGAGTCTAGCTAACAGATTTTGACTACGTCAGCCAGACAGGGAAGCGATGTGGTGTTCACAGAGTCTCAGTTCAAAATCACACCTAAGCTCAATTTTTTAATTATTCAGAATGGGGTGGGATAGTGTCTCGCTCCATTGTAACTACTATCCAGCTTATTTATTGGGCAGTTTGTTGAAGGTTTACCCACAAATTATCAGCCGAGAAGAAAGTCCAACATTATTGACAAAGGTGTATTTTTTTTTAGTTTTGTTTCCCTGATTGTGGGCTTCACTGTCAACTCCAGTATTTGTTGCCCATCCCCACATATCCTTGAACTGGATGACTCATTAGGCTAATGGTCAATTAGGAGCCAACCACGTTGGTGTGGGTCTGGAGCCAAGTGTTGGTCGCATCATGTGAGGACTACAAAACTTCTCTAAAACCCATTTGTGGTCCAGATGTGTGTATACAACAATACTTACCTCAAACGGGTAAAATTCATGAGGGAATAAGCAATTTCTGATAGTGAATGAAACCCAAATTTCTCCCATAATTTAGTTGGAGGACAGATTCTCTCCTGTCAATTCTTACCTCTCAGGGCATAAAGACTAGGAATTATCTCCATAATGGGGTATATATCATCCATATACAAATTAACTTCACAACAAGTTTGTAACTCAGATTGCTATAATAGCATATTGCAGGCGATTATTATCATAAAATCTTTTCAGTGACAGTAGTGCATTCATATCAATCAGACAAGTGGAGAATTAGATGGTAGGACAACAGTCCTATGCATCCTCTGACCTGGCTCCTCCACAGCTGCAGAGATTTAATCACCGTCACAGGAAGAAAAATTTGAAAATCATCACTGGAGGTGACTGAAATTACATTAGCTTGACCACCCACGAGACTCAGCACCAGATAATCAGATCTATTTATAAAAAGATGGAATTTGAAAATGGAAGCTGCTTGGAACAGATGACTGAGGCAAACAGCTTTGGACAACTTCTCTGTTTTGATGGAAATCAAAATTAGTCAATATCTGGAAAAGGTGACCAAGCTGCAATATCAGATGACAAATTTACTTCTACATTTTATTTCCAAAAACCAGTTGTCAGAGCTGAATAATAGGAGATTGTATAATTAGCTGTTTTATCCTTTGTGAATTGGTTTCCATTAACTTTGGTGAAATTATAAGTCATTTTGAAAAGCAGTGACAGATCTGCTATGCCATTTGATGCCCTGCAACATCATGATAGCCGAGCAGAGCATTGATTGGCTCCTAGAAATCTTGGTCTTTTTCTGCCCTTAGCTTGATGGCTAGCAAGTGAGGTAACTAGTCCAAAGTCAACAAGCGATGGCAAGTGTACCAAAGTTCTGAATCCAGTGAACTTGGTACTTTTATTCTGCAAAATTTCAGCTGTACACCTATAATTACCGAATCTTGTTAAAGTTCCCTTGAGTGAACTCAGATGTTGTCTTGGGCACAACACTTGATGTAGACCATTGTCTGCAGGGATCTCAGAGTGTTGTTTGCTAGAGACTTACCTGGCAATTAGTATGAGGGGGTGCTCCATGTCAAGCTCAGTAAACATCATTTGAGGGATACAGAGGAAAATGAAGCTTCCAATAAATTTGGTTAATTGGCAGAAGCTGGAGCAATAATAATGAAGGAGAAATTGACCTGATCCCACACAAGTGATAGGCAACCATTGGTTTAGTACATAGCTATATTTGCTATCTGACTAAATTCAGGGGAAAGAGAATGTGGCTGCAATTTTGCTGCAGTCATTTCCTCACCTGATGTTAAAATGCTAACATTTCGTTAACTCAATGAAACAATCTTGTCGGTAAATCCTTATGCAGGACAAGAGGCAACATTATCTTTCTTATAGAATATCATCCCAGGGATTTATGGATACTCAGTCTGAAATTGTTTAGAAATCAGCATGGTAAAAGTGAATAACAGGCAAGCAGGCAAATGTTGTAGAAGACAAATGGTTGGATATATCTGTAGTTAAATGCATACAGACAGTCAAGCTATGTGTTAACCAGGCTAGCAAAAAAAGGTCTCTATGTTTATGCAACACACCCATTTACAAAGAAAGAAGTCCCAAATTTCACATAGATTTCAAAGTCTTAATTTAGAGAAAGATTATAGACAGAAACTACGCTATTTGGCATTTTATTGTTGTAAGCTGCAAGTTTATTACTTTCTGAAGTGCTCCTTACCTGCCAATTGCTGAAAATTTCTAATAACATTCCACACAACAAAGACCAGAAATGTGCTTTATTCATTTTCCAATGCTTCTATTAAGTGGTTTGCCAAGTTTCATCTTGAAAGACTTCAGCCCTAGTTATGTTAGAAATGGGCATTCAGGAATTCGTCTTTGAAAGAGTTACATAGGTAGTCGACATTGCTGGTGTTTGTAACCTGATTAAAACAAAGTGGCCTAAATGAATTGCTCAAATTTTCACCCATGCTCATTTTCAACTGTAGCTACTGCAGGAACAAGGACTGACAGTAATGGTCCCTCATCCTTACATAAATATGCAATAGCACCACTTTTGGTCTCACTTCTGTAAATGAGAAGCTGTTTCAAAATCTTCACCTCTGCAATGAAGTGCATATTATAAAGTTAATGAGAAATCACTATCGGTGTAATATTGTGTATATATGTGTATAGAGGGTGAATTCTCGAAAAGCACTACATGTTTGAGTTACTCAGTGGAAAGGCATAATTGCATGAATGTATCCAGACTTGTTGAGAAGACTGAGTTTTTGCTGCAGGCATCACTAGCCAGGCAGTTGAGTCAGTTTGTTTAGCTTCAGTCTCTGTGAATAAGTTAGGTCTTAACGAGGCAGAACAACTTCCAACATTGAATGCATATTCCTCAAGTGGGAAAATGCTGGGCTGATGCACAAATAAGACAGTGATGATGTAGTAGCATGGATAGAGAACTGGCTGATTGAAAGGCAATGGAGTTGGAATAAATGGATCATTTCAGGCCATCAAACTGGAAATTAATAGAGTATCACTGAAATAAGTGCTTAGAGTAGCACTATATGCAGCCTAAAACCTGACAGAATGTCTTGTTGCACAATAATGAGCATTTGTGTATATGCGCAAAAGCTACAAGTCCGAACTGTGCTCTAGGACTTGATTGTCAAACGAGTGTGGTCATAATGCAGTCATACAAGCCTCAGATAGGCAGAAAAATCGGAAGAACACTGCTGTACAAGGAAGCTTGTAGTGTGGTGCCCTTAAGCTGTAATTTCTGTCTTTGGCTAGTGGCCTGTTCATTTTTTTCTAAGAAAAGGCACAAATCACACAGAAACAGTCATAAGCATCTGTGTTGCCTAATCCATGCACCCGCAGACTCTGGATGTCTTCTCGGCCAAAATCTTATGGCATGAAAGCAGGAAGTGAACTCAATATGGCCAGACTTACTGTCTATACAGAGATGGAATTTGCTTGTTCAGAACATGTGAACAGTCTGCAAAGAGATACACACAAGTAGTTAACCAGATGAAATCTGGCACTAACAGTGTAATATTTAAAATGTTAATCTGTTCAGTTCTGCAGAAATATCCCAAACAAAGAATATTGTGTAAATACAGAGAGACTTGCAGGTTTTACTACATGGAAATCTGGGGATTGTTGCACATGAATTTTCAACTGTATGTACTTAGGAAAGCAAGTGAAATGATTGCCTTCATTGCAAGGTAGAGTATAAATGGAGATATTTTTGTTACAACTGCATAGGGCATCGGTGAGACAATATCCAGAGCAGTTTGCACAGTTTTGACTCCTGCATACTTGCACTGAAAGCAGTTCAGAAAAGTTCACCCAGAAGTCAGGGGGTTGTTTTAAGAGGGAAATTTGATAAGGTCTCCATAATACGACAGTTGACCCTAATGCAACAGGTAAGAATCTGAGGTGATTTGATGAGATAATGTGCTTCTGAAATCTGCCCCATCTAAGTCCTTGGTACTAAGAGAATCCCTGAAAATATTGGGGAAGTGAAAATCACCCACTAAAACAACCTGTGTCTTTATTTTTTACATCTTTCCATGATCTATGTACATATCTATTCCCCTATCTCCTGCTGACTACTGGGAAGCCTATTGTATGATCCCGTCATAGTGATTGCAGCTTCCTTGTTCCTGGGCTTTATCCATATGGTCTCGATGGTCGAGCCGTCCATGATGTCCCCTCTATGATATTCTCCTTAATCAGCAATGCAATTCCCCCACACCTTGCACACCATTTTCTATCATACTTGAAACATCTGGAACATTGAGCTTCCAGTCCTGCTCTTCTCTCAACCAAGTTGCTGTAGTGGTGACAAGGTCATAGTCCCATATACTAAGCCAAGCTCTAAGTCCATGTAATACTCCAAATATGTTATACTCCTAACTCGAACCTGTTACACCCCTTGTTTTGAAACATAAACATCAGACCACCAGTCCTACCATTGTCATTAACTTGGTCCCACCTGTTCTTCATATTCGACTTACTTGACTTAAAATCTGCACTCTTGCCAATCTCCACATGCCGATTTAATGCTCTGGTTCCCATATCTCTGTGCACTTAGCATTTCTGGAACATTACACAGTTTCATTTTGGCAGGGAGTACAGGTATACTGATGGAAAAAGAATCAAAGCTGTTTGAAACACTTAGGAGATTTTAGCAGTTTGTGTTATTTTGCCTTGTCTGTCACTGGCTTTGCTTTTATAATCCACCAAAATAAACTGAAAAATAAAGCAAATAAAGACTTCTGTGTCAAGAGGCTGAAAGTACAGTTCAGCTTGACTGGATGTCTGTAACACAGTTGTACAATGCATTAACATATGCCACATTTTCTGAAAGATATTAAACAGGCTAATTAAAATATTTACTAAGATGCTTCAGGGCAGTAGGCTACAGCAGAAAAATGCAGAATCTAGGATTGAGCAATTTGCAGTAAAGAGATAAACAGCAAATTCGTAAGAGAATGCAAGATGATGAATGTTTAGGATACGCAATGACCGACCTGATAGGATTGTGCACACAGATTCAATAGTAGACTCAGAAATATTTTGATAATGATTTGACGGAGGAAATAGTATAGTATGAGGAGTTGGCCGAGATTTGATGTGCTGAATAATTTCCTTTCAATGGCACTATAATTCTATAATTTCCATATTGCATTCAGTGGAAATACATGATTTTAAAAAATTATTAAAAACCAAAAGAACTGCAGATGCTGAAAAGTCAGAAACAAAAACAGAAATTGCTGGAAATACTAGTAGATCTGACATCATGTGTGGAAAGAAATCAAAGGTAATGTTTCAGGTTCAGTGACCCTTCCTCAGGCCCCTCTGAGGAAGGGTCACTGAACCCAAGAAAAACTTTATAGTTGACTCCACAATCTTCTTCTGATTGAAATAAAGACTCTTAGTGACATATTGATTTCTTTCCCTTTCGAATTGAATCAATTGGTATTTATGCTAAAAATTGTTGTAACCAATTTTTGAGTTGTTAAAAGTAAAGGAACTAGATAAAAATCACGTTGGTGCACCTTTTCCTTTCCAGCTACAAATATTCTAACTCAACATTATACTGCCCATTTGCAATTCAAGTATTGGCATTAATCGTGGTTCTAATAAAACCATTATTTTGTTTTAATAAAAAGGTGTTCGTGGGAGAACTGGTGAGTGATAAAATGGATCTCCACTTGACCAATTATTTTTTACAACATTGCTAAAATTGCAGGATTTTTTTTAATCACTATCAGTGTGGATTTCACAATTTCAAACTTCCTTCTACTCTCCTTGCAATGGTTTGTTACATAAATCTTTTCATTTAATTTAAATAGCTGCAAACAGCTTCATGGAGACATTATAAAATGCAATTCAATACAATATATAAAATCTTTACAAAGATATTCAGGTGAGTTGACCAAAAGCATGGTCAAAGAGATAGGTTTTAAACTGTGCCTTAAAGTGATGAAGAGGGGGAAATCTTGAGGATGGAACTGCAGAATTTAAGTGTCAAAGTAACATTTAGTGTGGGCATCAATCGAGGGATGTTCTGAAGGGTTCAAAATTAGGGGAGCATAGATATCTCAGAGAGCTGTTGGATTGGAGGTGATGGCTAGAGATAAGAAATGGCAACTTTGGGAGGAATTTGAAAATGATCATCGCAAGAATGACGTGGGCAGCAAATATATGGGTGACCTCAAGTTTACAGAGAGTGCAGTGTGAAAGGCTGCTCAGCGAATAGTTAGAACTTTGAAGGAAGGAACAGTCAAAAGCATGAACAGGGATTTCAGCAGTCCTATGTTTGAAGAAGTGATGGAGGTGAAAATCGATGGCCTTAACAAAGCTGCAAATATGCAGTTGGAAGTTCAACATGGGGTCAAGTCTAACATTAAATTAGTAAATTTTATGGTTCAATCTCACCCTGTTAAAAGGGAAAGGGATGGAGTCGATTATGATGAAGCAGCATTGTGGCACTTTTGGGAAACAATAGCTTTAGTCATTCCGGTACTTAACTCAAAGAGATTGATTCTTATCCAGTATTGCATGCAGAATAAGCAGCTTGACAACCCAATGGCCATGCAGGGCTTTGAATGAGATGTTGATGGAATGATGAGGCTAACTGTCAATCATTATACATGTGGAAACTAGTGGTCTGCTTCTGCTGATGTTGCTGAAAGACACAATGTGGATAAGAAATACAAGTTGTCAAAGTATAGATTCTTGGGAGGCACAAGGAGCAGCATTTGGGAATGGGAAGAGAGAAATTTTATGTGATACACAAGCTATTATTAAATTGACAAGAACAAAATCAGACTGACAATGCAACACGGCCAAGAGACAGTGGAAAGGAGGATGGTGTGGCCAACTGTGTGAAAGTCTGCAGACAAGTCGAGAAGGAATGTGTTTGTTATAGTCGCAAAATGCCAACTGTTGCTTCTGTAAGTGTTTTTCTTTGTTTGGAGGAATTCAAGTATGGAGTGCCTGGAGAGAAAAGTACAAGATTGAATAACGAGGAAATATCGGTTGAAGATGGGTGGCAGTTCACAAGGACACAGTGGTGGAAGCATTTTTTTTGAGGAGGCGTTGAGCAAGAGAGGCACAGCACCATGAAGAGAGAGAACTAGTGACAATATCAGCTAGTAATAACCAGGAAGGGAAGTTGGGCGGTCAGCAATTTTATGGGAATAGGGTCAAGAGAGCAACAAATGTACCTTATGTTGGAGATGAGTTCCCATGGAGTATGATTAAAGGAGAAGAGAAAGTAGTGAAGGAAATAAGTTTAAGTGGGTAGAACAGGTTTGGCCCAGCATTTAGAAGAAATGAAGGATTTTATCAGGATGACTGAGAGCATGGTCTCAATGTTGGGTTTTATTGCGTGTGGAATGATAGGACACTGGGCAGAGGGATTGAAAGGGACAGTTTACAGTACGGAGATCATCTTTGCAGTCCAAAATCATTTTAGAACAGCCACCAGTTTTTATAATCAAAAATAGATCCTTTAATGGTCTGGCCAGATCGGATGGTAATTTGCTAAGCCATTGTAGAATTCTTCAACAAAGTTAAAATTTATTCCTGACAGTTTCAAATAACAACATAAAAAGCATAGTCAAATAGCATATAACTGTTAGCCTTGACACAATGTGTTTACAGAGAAAAATTTTAATCTCACAAATAGTAATATTAGTAATCGTCCCTCATAATGCAAAAAGTATTTTTTTGATGAACATTGTGTTTTTAAATCTCTGTCTATGATTCCCTCGAGATGGATTACAACTTCAGTGGATAATGATTGTGGGCAAAGTGGTGGGTAGCTTTTCTATCCGACCATTATACACTCCGCCCAAGTGAATCAGCTATTTAAGTAAAGCCGAGGGGCAGCTTGTGGGATCATCAAGACACAGCCCAAGCGTGTACGCACTCATTTGGCGTCCGCCGACCGATTTCATTTATCCTTGTTTTTAAATAATTGATGGTAAAGAAAAAATTGAAGATATACAAAACAGACTAATTGCCGCTGCGATCACTCATTCATGGGATAATGAATGGAAAGTCGACTTGGGAAATGGTGTAAACTATTTGGCATTGAATTAACTTTCTGTTTTACAGAATGATGAGCAATTGAGCTGAATAGAGCACCACTGCCAGTGATAAGCATCTGTCAATGACCCACATAGTCGTCCTCTTCCCGCCAAATAACTAACGTATCCTGACTCAACTGTTTGGTGAAAAATGTACAAAATCAGAATTTTTCTGGTGCTACACTTGGATATATAAGGGGTGGGGTGGTACAATTTTACCGAACACACCAGTCAGTCTTGTGTAAAGCCCTCTGGGGTGTAAAACCTCATCTTCGGCCGATCGGGTGAGTTTCTCCAAAGTTGCCCCGAAGTATCCAGTTTGTTTGTTTTTGTTGAAAGTTGCGTGTGATCGTCCTTTCATCTTCCACTGGTTACCCTGTTCACTGGTTATTCGCTCATGATTGGATTTGGGTAAAATGCAACTGAGCTGAAATCGGGAGCGACTGGGAGGCTAGAAATCAAGTGTTTCCGAGTTAGAGTAATCTCAAACGCAAAATTCGGGAGCAGTACTGTTGGTTTATATTCTTCAATCTTGACATTTCCCAGAGAACCGGCAAGTGACTGGTCGGTTTTTGCCTTATTCCAATCGACAGTGACGGACTACCAGGAAATGGGGAGTTTTTTTTATTAAATATTGGCATTCCCTTGCATGCCATTAATGTGGAGTAGTTCGGGATGAAAAACACAAATTGAATAGGGAGAAATCCGGCAGTACCACGACATGCCTAGTATCATATTCATCGGGAAGAAGGCAGGTTATTGGGGGATCTTTCTTCAGGTATGGGGAGAGCTGTACTACTTTCATGGTGAAGGGCCTCCAGGTGCCCCATTTGCCTTCACTGCGCTCTGCAAACCTGTAAAATTGCCGTTCGCCACCAACATTTATGGGTAAGGGGTCGTTTCAGGCAGCCACCCCTGACCCGTACAACAGCTGACAACTCCCACACGCTTTAGGTAAGAGCAAAATAGTATGCCCCCGTGTTCCGAAAGACCAACTGAGAGAGAATAACAAGTTGCTGCTCGAGTTCATTCTCGTCCGCCCTGACGGTTTGCGTAGGTTTATCGACCCCCCCCCCCCCCCGCCAAACTGAATGCATGTCTTACGATTGCACGTGCAAATGCACCGGGACGAAGCATCCAACTCAGATACCCCGCAAAAGCTCTAATATGCTGGATAACTTGATTTGTACTGTTATGTTTATGTGCGATAAACTGGAAACACTTAAAGAGCTCGAGGAACTGCAAGAAGAACTTCTGGATCTAGGTAAGATGATCAATCAGAAATCTATGCCGTCGAATTTCCGCTTTGAATGTTCTTAGAAACGTGCACACCTTATCGTCCTAGGCGGTTAAATTTGGCTGAGCATAAAATAGACTGCACGGTGATGGTGTCAATGAACCGCTGCTTATAATGAAGTCATCGAGCACCCATAAGTGATCTAGGCTTAGCTACACCGACGTAAATGGCAATAGGGAAGGCAGCGCTGGCTTTGTGCTCTGTTGACTTCAATAGAGAGCAATATCGGGCGGGGTGTAAACCCAACGCTACGTTCGCCTCAAGACAAGAGGGCAGATTCTATGGCCAGCGGTAATTACAGGTGCACGTTGTGAATCAAGTGCCTAGTCTTTGAAGAAAAGCAAAATGCCCGCTGGATTAGCAGTTGGAAGAAATAAATGGGTGGGAGTTATGGGGGAACGTAAGAGCCAATTTATCGCTGTAAATCGGTTTTTGTTAATTTTTTGTGGGATTTGAGAGTCGCTGGCAAGATCAACATTTCTGATTATCTCCAGCTCTTACTGAACCGGTGCCTCGTTCGGCAGTTTCAGAGGTCACTTCAGGGTCAGCCGCAATGCTGTGGTCGGAAGTCACATGTCAGACAGACCCTAAAAAACATTCGTGTAGCAGAAGCGTGTTTCCAACAATAGGTTCGTGATTGTCACGACTGATTTGTCAAATCCAGACTTGTTAATCTGAGTGCGAATTCTACCAGTGATTGTGATGGCACATAAACCAAGTCCCCACAACCTTAGCCTGGGCCTCTGAATTGCTAAACTAGTGACATGACAATTTCATCACCATTTCTCCAATAACAAAGCTAAAACTTCATTTTATTCAGTGATGAGTTGTCACTTTCACTAGCCCGCCCAGGATTTACTGCCCATCCCCATTGCCCACAGGGGAATTAATTGTCAACCATATTGTTGTTGGTCTGGAGTTACATCTAGGCTAGAGCAAGTAATGATGGCAGATATGCTTCTCTAAAAGAAATTAGTGAAGGATATGTGTTTTTGTTAAAACCGACAGTGGTTATTGAATCTCCACTAAGCTCGTTTTAAATACCGAGTTCAAATTTCACGATTTGCCATAAGAAGTTCGAACCCATGACCTGAGATTTTCAGTCTGGTTTCTGGATCACTGGTCCAAAGGCATTATACGAGTCCACAACTTGCCCCTGCACTTTTCTCCGTATGTGTTCTCAACCATACTGGAGGACTTCAGCATACAATCAGCGCTTTAATATTTCACTGCAGGGCTTTCGTTTCTTAACTCTGTGCAGTCGTTAAATGAAACAAACTACGGGTCCCGGTGGAGACGGTATGATCCTCTAGCACTATTTAAATAAAATCAGTGTCACAACAAAGTTTATCTCTGAACCACCCATTATAACTTTTACCTAATTTCAGTGTCTAAGCAGGCATTTCAGCCACCAATTCTCCAGACAGTTTCCCACGCCCCTGCATTATAACCCTGCATTTCCCATGGCCAAGCCACCGAGCCTATGCATACAGTCACAGAGTCATAGACTAATACAGCACGGAAACGGGTCCTTCGGCCCAAACTAATCCATGGTAAACATGGTGGACACTCAGCTAGTTCCAATTGCCTGCATTTGGTCCATATCCCTCTAAATCCTTCCCATCACGTATCCATTGAAACGGGTTTTTTTTTAATGTAGCAATTGTACCCGCCTCAACCGCTTTCTCTCTCAGCCCATTTCAAATACGTACCACTGTCTGTGTGATGAAGTTGCCCCTCCGGTCTTTCTTAAATCTTTCCCCTTTCATCTTATACCCTCTAGATTTCAATTCCCCATCCCTGGGGGACTACATACATTGGTCCTATGTATGCCACTCATGATTTTATACACCTAAAATAAGGTCACCCCTCATTCTCTACATTCCAAGGAATAAAATCCTATTCTGGCCAACTTCTCCCTATAACTCCGGCCTACTAGCCCTGGCAACATCCTCAAATCTTCTTTGCCCACTTTCCTGTTTAACTATGTCTTTCCGATAGCAGGATGATCAATACTCCATACGCAGCCTCACCAACGACTTATACAACTGCAAAATAATGTCCCAGCTCCTGTACTCAATGCCTCGACTGATGAAGGCC
Organism: Stegostoma tigrinum; assembly: GCF_030684315.1. NCBI lineage: Eukaryota > Metazoa > Chordata > Chondrichthyes > Orectolobiformes > Stegostomatidae > Stegostoma > Stegostoma tigrinum. The sequence goes on along the minus strand of NC_081387.1, from coordinate 14,554,670 downwards.
AGTATGCTAAATACCTTCTTCACTACCCTGTCCACCTGTGACGCCACTTTCCAGGAACTATGTACTTGTCTCCTAGGTCCCTCTGTTCTACAATTCTCCTCAGGACCTTAACATTTACTGTACAAGTCCTACCTTGGTTTGACTTTCCAAAATGAAACATCTCGCACTTATCTGTATTGAATTGTGTTTTCCGATCCTCAGCTCACTTCGCCATCTTACCAACATCCCTCTGTAATTTTTGATAACCGTCCTTGCTATCAATGATACCTCCTAACTTTGTATCTTCCATATCTTTGGGCTGTAGGAGGAAACCAGAGCACCTAAAAGAAACCCTTGCAGACATGGGAGAATCTGTAAACTTCACACAGTCACCCAACGCTGGAATCAAACCCAGGTTCCTGGCACTGTGAGGCAGCATTGCTAACCATTGAGCCACACTGCCTAGCATTAAAATGGGAATGTTACCATACCATCACCTCCTCCCTGATACTTAATTTTGCTTCCTTGTGATGTCTATAGAACAACAACAGTCCAGTTCATTTGGTTCCTAAACCAACTAAATTTTTCTGACATCATGTAATAATGAGATTTGTCAAAAATAAACAGTTGAATTCCTGTGGTCAGAAAAATGCTACTTCTGGGTAGAAAAACCCCCATGTTTAATACATTTAAATTCAAACCCCTTTTACACTGCTTTAGGCGTGAATTTCATTAGTCAGGTTCAAATTGTAATATTTTCCATTAAATAGAATGGAAATTGACCAGTGGTGAGGAAACATTCAGCCATAAATTGTTCTCTCAATAGGCAGGTGACTTTGAAGTCTGTCGAGCAGTCAGCATAGTCAATTTTTTCTGGTGATTCTTACTATCAGTAAACAACAACTGAAATATAGCAACGTCAAGCATTAATAAAAGGTACAGGAATGGCAAATAACTCATAATTGCCAACTCTGTCTAATGTAGCTAAAAGCAAAGTTCAATAGTTGGTTGCAAATAAATAAGCTGCTGAGCATTGATTAGTCACCAAGCAATTCACGAAAGGGCTTTTTAAGAACTATTTTCTCCCAGAAAAACGCTAATAATTGTCCTGAAAACGCCTTGAATAACTACCAAGGCAATCAACTAAGTTTTCTTCGGAGTTATAACATGGAAAAATAACAAAATAAGGCATTTTTATTGTAAAAAGTCACAGTTTGAATTGGAAGTATTTTAACATAAATAATCACAAGCCCATACTTTCAAGATCAAATTAACTTCCGCTCTCTCCAATAGTGAAGTCTAAGTTTTCATAACCATCTGAATGATGAAGTATTTCCTTAGCTCAGTTTTAAATGACTGGCCACTTATTCTGACAACATTACCTTCAGTTCCTGATGTCCTCGACAGCTTATCAGCACCTTCAAGTCTGTCCTCCAAGCGTATTATACATTTCAATCCGCTTAAGTCTCATTCTACTACATTACGTAGATTCTACAGGGATATATTATCTACAGCATTCATTATCATTCAGCATACCATTGGAAGAATAAAAAATGTTAACATTATGGTCCTACATTTTGTCAGAAGAAAAGCTGCGCAAAAAGGAATCAGGTAAAAAAACAACTCGGTAACTATATTTTTGTCTCATCTGTGTCCTCAACACTGACGGAAATAGCAAAAACCTTTATTGTAACGTAAATTTCCATTCTACTATTGTGACACATTAAAACAAAATTTACTACTTCAGACCTTTAAAGTTTGCATAAATTTAGTATGGTTGGCATAGTCAATTGAAGGTGCAATTTTGTCACAAGTTACAGAGTACTAAGAGGGGGTGGAATTCAACATTCTAGCTATCAGTGACTTGAAGTCACTTCATGTTATTACTTGGCTAATTTTAATGTTTCACCTTCTTCTATGTGAAGACAGGTATCTGAGGAGCTGAACTTTGTGCAAGCATGAGTGAAAATTACCACTTCTGACTTTATGATAGAGAGAAGGTTGATGAACTAGAGGTTAAACATGACTGAGCCTCGGACACAACCATGAGGAACCCCTGAAAAGCCTTCCTCTTATGATTCGTTGGTGGCATGTGACATTCATACATTCTGTCCCTTTCTTTTGTTGAAGTTCACATCCCTCTCTAAACAAATGTAAAAACTAGGAGCAGTAATAGGTCATGTGCAACTAGGAGTCGAGTCCATCATTTAAAAAAGATCATGGCTGCACTCCCACATCGATTCCTCTTCCTGCCCTACTTTCCCACAAAGATGTATCAGTCTCAGCCTCGCACATAATCATCAACTAAGCATCTTCCGCTCTCTCCGATAGAGAAGTCTAAGTTTTCATAACCATCTGAATGATGAAGTATTTCCTTAGCTCAGTTTTAAATGACTGGCCACTTATTCTGACAACATTACCTTCAGTTCCTGATGTCCTCGACAGCTTATCAGCACCTTCAAGTCTGTCCTCCAAGCGTATTATACATTTCAATCAGCTTAAGTCTCATTCTACTACATTACGTAGATCCTCAGCCTATTTTCCTCAAACTATGACCGTAGGACAGACATTTCGTTTGTACCAACTAATCTAGTGAACATTCAATGCACCCTTGATCAGAAAAGTGCATCCTTCTTTAGCTAAAGAGAAATACTGTCCCTAGCACTCCTAATGTCACCATTTTAAAGTTATCCTGTTTTCTATTCTTCCAAATAAGGTCGATAACTTGACATTATTCCACATTGCTCGCAAACTGAAATCCATCACCTCCCTTTCTCAATAACTTAATAAATCCACATCCATTTTAACAGGTTCTTTACATCCTACTCGCAGCTTACAATTCTAGCTCGCTCTGTACTGTCAACAAGAACATCACTGCAGGGTTTCCTCATGATAGTATCCGAGGCCCAATCATGTTCAACTGCTTGGTCAATTATCTCCACTCCATTGTAAAGTCAGAAGTGGTGATTTTTACTTATGCTTGCATGAAGTTCAGCTCCTCAAATACTGAAGCAACATATCCAGCAAGACCTGGACTACACCCAGGCTTGGGCTGACAAGTGGCAGGTAACATTAATGCTACCCAACCGCCAAGCAATGAACAGACACGGATGCTCTCGGATCAGCTGTGTTTCTCCAACACTTCCTGCTTAAATTCATAGCAGAGATGTTGTAGTGACAGTACTGAGATAACACAGGCAAGTTTGCTTTCTTTATTATAAGCAAAATCAGAAATATCAGTTGTCTGCTAAAAGAATAAGGCCACCAGATTCCATGATTTTCAACAAACAAGTTTTATTTTTTTTCGTTGCTATGCAATTGTCAGCAATGCATACACTAATCTCGCTCATACTCAAACATCCAGAATTAACTTAAGGTATTGTTGAATGATCATGCAAAGTTTCAAACATCAAACTCCACGTTAAATGTCAGGGACAGCCTAAATACAAGTCAGGAATTCCAGCTAGGAATCCATCTAATCCCGAGCAGACAGCATCCTTACTCTAGTGAAGTCTCAGGTGTACGAAACCCACTCAAAGCCTCACCATTCTAGATTTCTCTCAGAACATTTTGTGAATCCAACACTCCTGCAGAGGCTTTTCACTTCTGACGCTGCTGCTCAGTGCGTCAGCCGGTTACACTCAAGTCACTGTATCAGCTACGCTGCTGCCCATGCAGTCTGCCAAACTTCTCTGCTATGACGCCTGCTCCCTGTCTTTCTCCTTACCCCAAAACCCCAAGCTGCACCGAATGGACAACTGCAGCTCGCGGCTTTTCAGAGCTCCTGCTCCCCAGTTGCTTGGAACCCTTAACCATAGCCGTTTAAGGCCCTCAACCACATCTACCCCTCCTATCTAATTCTTCACGTAAGGGCTAACTTTCGCACCACGCACCAGGTCAACTCGGTAGCAAATTCACACCACACATCATCAAATCTTCAGCCAGGGCTCAGCACTAAATTTACTCAAGTTTGCTGGAACAGTGTAAATTCCTTCACACCTCACAAACAGATGCGGATTAGGACAGTAATAGACACTTGTCACAACTGTTTTCCTGCCTATAGCGACCTTAAGTGATGCTAATTAATGCACTTGCTTTCAGAAATTGCTGATCTCCGGGCGAAATTAGGTAAGGATAACTCAGTTATTTACTTATTTTTAGAAAGCTAGTGTCACAACCAGCGTTTATCGCCCATTCTTAACTACGTTGCAGAGGAAGGGAACAGTGGCACAATAATAGTGTTAGTTAATGCGCAATCTAGTGACCTGGACTAATATTCTGGCGATATGAGTTCAAATGTCACGCCAGTCAGGTTAAATTAATAAACAAGAAATCAAAAATTTCACCACTATTATTGACATTATAGCCCCGTCAGTTCACAAACATCCTTCAGGAATGACAACTTACCATCTAACTGCTTTGGTCTTTTCGGGGCCCGTAGATACATGGGTCACGCAGAATTGCCTTCTAGCTTTTCAAAACCAGACGTACTAAACTGCTACAGTAAAGTCAAACTCAGAGAATACTTTGGAATAACACTACATGATTGTACATACCATAAATCAACCTGTTCAGACATTTGTAGCACCCTTTAGCCAATGTGGCCTGAACCCACATTACTATTGCCCCTCAAGACCCCGTATTACGTTATTATAATCTGTTGTGTTTTTCAATCCAGGCAGGGAAGTCAGGCTTCCTTCTCGAAATTCAGCCAGGTGGAGCTTTGAAACAACAGATTACAATTTCATGGTGGTTACAGAAACTCGCTATCAATTGCAAATTTAATTCAATTCCACCAGCCTCCCGGGTGGCACTTGTTCCCCTGTCCCCAGAGCGTTAGATATCCGGCTTGCCAGTCCAGTGGTATTATTGCTCCACCACTGTATATCAATGTTGTTACCCAATTTTCAAAGTTGCCAGAAGCCACCATCCGAATGACAATTGGAAAACTAACATTTGATTTCCAACCGACTAGAAGATCTAATTTCCTAAGCAGCGTTGAAAGGGTTCTTTTATGTCAAATGTGCACTCATAGGTCGAAATGGTTCAACGGCAAAAGTGATCAGGTCGGGGTTGGGGGGGTGCGGTGTAACAATTTGACTAAACTGCCTTCTGCTTGGCCTGATCTTCAGTTTAAATGCAGTCAACAGCAGTCCTGCTGTAATGGCACGCTACCAGCTGGGCTGAGTTTCTGACCCACTTGGAGAACTGGGATACAAAACCATCAGCCGCAGCGTGACGGTGCACTTACATCCCCCCAAAAATTAGGATAGCTGTTATCGTGCGCATCCAATCAGATATTTGGCCTTTCTAGGCCCGAAATGTCTGGCTTCCTGCTCCTCTGATGGTGCTTGTCTTGCTGCGTTCATCCAGCTCTTCACCTTGCTATCTCGCATTAACATGACTTGGTTTTGTTAATTTCTGTTTATTCCAGGAATAAAGAAAGAACCGAAGGAAAAAGGTAGGAGTTTTGGGATGAACTGCGTTATCAAAAGAACAGTAAGAAATAAAGGGCTAAAAATTTGTCTCGGCCGGTGATGCTCCGCAGATATAAAAACAAAGTTGCTGGAAAAGCTCAGCAGGTCTGGCAGCATCTGTGAAGGAGGAAACGTTAACTGCTTTTGCTTTCCTTCACAGATGCTGCCAGATCTGCTGAGCTTTTCCAGCAACTTTTGCTTTTGTTCCTGATGTACCGTATCAGTTCCATCGGTTTTTAATTATGCTAAACAAATATGCCATTCTGAAACCGCCTGTTTTGCGCCGCCAACACTACCCACACCCCCGAGGAATTTCTCCCTTTTAGGGCTGAGGTGTTTAAAACTTTTGACATTAACTGAAAAGGATGACATCAGATTGACGACTCTTTTAGGGCTTAATTGGTGTTAATTGAATTCAAAGTCAAGGAGAACCGTGAAAAGTAGTGGCTGTGATACCGACCAGTGCGCGTTTTGATACAAATTATCCCCAGGCTTTATTCTTGGTCGCTTCCCGGACCAGCATTTATTACCCTCCTAAGACTCCTTGAGGAGGTGATTATGAGCTGCCTGTTCGGAACATAGCATCTGGAGTGGACTCCATTTGTTTGTCTTGGACCAATAACCCTTGGTATCTCTGCTTAATAAAAAAAATCCACATCATTTAAATTTAACAATTGAATTAGAATCGATGACTGTTTGAGGAAGAGCGTTCCAAACCTCCACTACTCTTTGCCTGTCTACAGAAGTGTTTTCTAACATATCTCCTGGACTTTCTGGCCCGTATTCTTAGAATACACCTCCTGATTCTAGAATCTTCAACCAATGGAAATAACATCAGCATCTACCCGTCCTTCCCGGTTCATATCCTGAATACCTCAATTAGATCGACCCGTGGCTTTCTAAATTCCAGAGAATAGAATGCCTAATTGGTCTGAGTTCTCCTCAAACGTTAATACCTGAAGTCAGGCGCCAAACCTCCCCCCAGGGCCAGACTATCCTTCCCAGGACGTGATGCGCAAATTTGCTCACAGTACTCCAAGTGGGCTATTCAGCATCTGCAAGGATATACTGGCAAGTTTGAAAGCGGGCGTGCAGTTCACTCAAATTACTGACAAATGTGAATTTGTTTGGTACAATGCCAATCTCAGATTGGCACAAGTAGCCTGCTGTATTCATTTCTAATCAGCCTGTGTTAATACCACATAGCGGTCCTCTGTATTTTCACTTGCTGTGCCCATTGACGACCTCCAAGTGACAGATCCGCTGCCCGTCAAACATTAATATCCGTTCCAACGCAATGAGCAGAAATTAATTAGTGAAAGCTGTCCCCTGTACGACAGCAACTTGGCTCATGGTAGTTGGACAAGGTATTTGTCCTGCCTCACGAGATAGGATACAATGTGTGCCAGTAAATCAGCGATCCATTTTAACCCACTCTCTGATTTTCACAAAAGGGGGGGAAAATGCTGGGGATCAAAGTGAGACAGGCCGCATCTTGGGAGAGAAAGCAAGCTAACGTTTCAAGTCACTTTCTTTTGAAGCAAAATAGAAAAGCCACTTCAATGCGGTACAAACTGGTCGTTCAAGCGCTGCTGCGCGGTTACTGTCTGACCGTAAATGTGAAAATTTACAGCTCAATCTCTAAAATATGGGGCACCAAAACAACTTGATCAGAACCTGTCCGTAAAATAAGGAGAGAACACACTTCGTGCAGCACACTTCTACCAGGATAAACCAAGACAGTCAAACCACCCTATAAGGCCTACGAGGTGTGAAAGTGGGCGTTGGCATGAAGGAAAACAGATGGAATTCCATTTGTCAAGGGTTAGATACTGCGCCCAGTATTGAGTTTGATTGAAGCCATCTTTCAATAAATATTAACACGTTCTGCTGGTGTGCATGCCGGGAGGGGAGAAGACAGAGGTATACACGTACCTGAATTTACACGGGAATCTCCGTGCTACCCCCCCCCCCCCCCCCCCCCCACAGCACCAGTCCCTCACCCCGTCCCCTGTACTTTTTCTAGCTCTGGTTCCAGTTAAGCACAAACCGGAATTTGTTCGAGAAACTCAGCAGGTCCGGCTGCATCTGTGGAGATAAAGCAGAGACTCTCTTCCGAACTAGACAGAAAACGCTAACTCTGCTTCCCTCTCCACAGATACTGCCAGATTTGCTGAATTTCTCCAGCAATTTTTGTTTTTATCTCATGTTTCTAGCAACAAATCGGAACCGATAACCATTCCTACCCCAGTCTTTGAATTGTGCTCATTTTTCTAATTTTATGTGCCCTATGCAAATTTGCAGTAGAAATACCGAGATTATAGCCTTTGAGGTTCTCTTTTTTATACTAATAAAGGTACCTAGCTCCTCATACTCTAGGCACCTCTTTCCTACTTCTATCCAATTAGTCACTCAACGCAACATTATTTTGATGAAAAGAGATAATGTGGGATAGGGATTATGGAGGTGGTAATCAGTTGGACATCTTCCATTTTACAATGTAAGACTATATGAATTAAGAGCAGGAGCTATCCACTCAGCCCTTCGAACCGCTCTGTTGTCAAGGGAGGTCAGGATAATCTTCCACTTCGACTCCAAGGCTAGCATCCGAAATTAAAAATGGTTGCTGAGACAGCAACAGCGAGGGATAGAGAGAAAGAAATTGCCAGAGATTGTAGAAGTTATGTTAGACTCAAAAAGGACACCAGCCTCAGTTAGACGACTGAATTTTACGAAGAATTGTAGAGAGAGTGCAGAACAGGTCTACATCCATTATTCTAGGGTTGTGGAATTTCAGTTCTGAAAATACTTCAGTGAAACTGGGCAGAAGGCTGGAAGAAATTTCGACTTAATAATTGAAAATCATGACAGAATAAATCGGGAGGGGGGTGGGAAATGTTCCCACTAGGAAAGGAACCAGAAAGAGAAGGCCAAGTGTTGTGAGAAAGAGGTCTAAGCATTGCGGGGAATGGTTAGGATCTGGACACTGCTTGTGACTGGAGGGCTGACGCAGGCTCGATGGAGCCGTCCAAGAGGGAAATAAGACGATTTATGGAAAAGGGTTACAGGGATAGAGCAGGTGATTGACAGTGAGTTGTTCAGGTGAATAGCTGGGACCAGAGACGATGGGCTGAATGGCTTCCCTCTGCGCTGAGACGATACTGTGGACTGTCCAGTGGCTGCTAGTATTGACGGTTCCTCTCAATTTCATGTTTGTGCGTGTCTTTTTGTTTTGCAGTTCCCATCCACTTCGACGAGGCACACTCGGACCCACAATTCGTGCTGCACGAAGCGGAGGGCAGCGCTACGTGGGGAGCAGCGCCCGAGGGACTCAGCGAAGAGCAACGAATGTACCTCGGCAACTGGCGCCTGTGGGGAGCGGAAGGCTTCACGTACGGGACGCACTACTGGGAGGTGCAGGTGGAGGACGGCTCGGCCTGGTTCGTAGGCGTCTCTGTCAACTCGTACCGGGCCAGGTCGTGGCTGAAATCCCTGGCCAGCAGCGGGATGTGGCTTGTCATGCTGTGGAACCTCGGAAAGAGCAGACACCCCTCCAGGTCCCTCGGGAACGCCATCAAGATAGTGGAGATTCCGAAGGTCGGGGTTCTGCTGGACTTCGACGGCGGGAAGGTCACTTTCTCCAACCCTGACAACAACGACGCTGTGCTGCACTCACTCAGGGGCAAGTTCACCGAAAGGCTTTACCCCATCTTCAGGTTCTGTCTGTCCAGCAGGGAGAATCCCCGAATCAGCCTGATCTGAGGACGCGCCCCCGCCGCCGCCTTCCCTTCCCTACCTCAGCCCCGCGACCCTAACTCGGTGAGCGAGAGCGCCGCCCAGGTCCAGGTCAGGCAGCGGAAACTGGACCTCACCACACGTCCAGGACACCTTCTTCACCGCGCCCCTCCACCGCAACACCCCGCACTCCACCCCCCGCCTCCCAACAGCTGCGTCAGTTCGCCCACTGACCGCCAAGCGGCGCTACCTCCACACGTTTCCCCCTCTGTCGTCGCAACGGGATTGGTTGGGCCGGCGAGAAGGTGACAACCGGGCGCTGGGCCCCCGTGTTTTTTTTGTGGGTTTTTTTTCTTCCCTTTAAGCTGGAAATGGGTTGTAATAATGGATTTCGTGTGGGTCAGTCCGCTCTTTGGAATGAGAAAGCTGCTTGGCCAAGGCCTCAAACTTGCTCTAAGCCACAGGAGCATCAACCATATGTTGGGTGGGGGGTGGTGACGGGGTGCAGGGCGTTTGTGGAGGGAGTGGGCTTAAGTTGTATGAGTACACTGGGGAAAGGTGGGAGGGATTCTTGGACCGCTGGATGAGGCCTTGCTTCGCTGCTCCTCCTCTTTGCACGCTTCTCCGCATCCCCACGCCCCACCTATCCGCTCCCAACACTATTCAATCTCACATTCTCTATTCACCTCTTTTTTTTTGTCTTGCAGGATGGTGGAGCTGATCTGTCCTAGTTTTGTGCTAGCGAGGGTCCAGTTCGCCGCACCCCACACCGCCCCGACCCTATCTCCTGCTTTTTCTAATGCTCCAGGCGACAACGTGCCTTCCTGTGCTGCCGATCCAGAAATTAGCGTGTTCCCCGGCCAAAAGGACCTTTCCTAGAATATAGTCAAAGAGCTACTAACGATGCGCGCGAATTTAGTCTAATCGTTTTTAATCCGGCTCTAATATCAGTTCTGCATTTCAGAGCTTAATATCGTCCAAGGTATAGGATATTAAAGATTGAAATGTTTTTTAACCAAATCATGCTGAAACTGTTGATCCAGCATTGACCTGACAAAGCTTAGATTACAAGCGACAGCTGGTAATATTGATAACCGCGGTGTCCTACGGTATTCCTGTGTGTGCTATATTAACTAACGCATGTGTTAACTCACCTGTTATCTGTGAAGCGGAGACGGAATGTTCACTTATGCTCTTGAATCGCCATAACTCTGTGTAAACGCGGAAATACCTGGGGCCTCGGCTAAGTTGTGTTTTGCCGTCGTCTTCGAGTCCTGAAATCCGCCCTTAGCTTTCGGAGACAAATGACCATTCTGCTCAAATACACAAGTGGCTGTGAAATGCCGTGTGTGAAACTATGATGGTACAAACGGACTGGCTGCTCAGTTCACCAGTATGACATTTATCGAAACATAATAGGTGTAAGATTACACACTGTTCAGCCCATCGGGTTCGCTCCGCCATTCAGCACAAACGTGGCTGATCCGCTTTTCAAAGCCATACTTCTTACTCTGCCCCAATCCCCTTGGTGCCTTTAGAGTCTAGAAATTATCTATTTCTTGCTTACGCAGATTCAGTGACTTGGCCTCCACAGACAGGTTCACCACCCTCTGAAAGAAGATATTTCTCCACATCTCTGCCCTGTACCCTGGGACCGTCTAAATGTCTCGGGTTAATGTCAAAACATTTCCACCGGAAGGCTAATTGCAGGACCATACCATCATACAGGAGGGAACATTTGCAAATGGAATTGGCCAATTCATTTTTACAACAATTCAACTCAACCCTACCGTAGGTCAACTGATGGGATAAGGCTTAATGCACCCTGAGTAACAATGTTGGAGAACTGTGGCAACCCATTAAGAAGCTGAAGCACTTGGGGACAATGGTAGTTTTTAAGACCCATTGGAGGCAGTGGGAACAATACTGGGTGGAGTTCAACACAGAGTTCAACACAGAAGTTCAAAATGGGTGAGTTCCCAATTGTCAACTTGGTCTAAAACTCGAATCATATGCTGTCCATGACTGCAGGCTCCAGCTGGGAACAAGGAAATCACCCAGAGGCGTTTACATAGTGATGCTCCCACCTTGCAGCATCCAGATATTGTCCACGGAAAGAAATGCATGCCCAATCCATGAGTGAAGTGAATAAAACCAACCAGCTAGCAACAGATGTTAAGAGACCCTCCCTGCCTGTGAGTTTATTGCACCGTTGTGTCATTCTGAAGTCGCAGCTTTCAACTGCTCAGAGTGTAATAGAATCAGCCCTGATACTGTGGTACAAGCTTAAGTCTTCCAATTGGATTTTTTTTCCATCAATATGTGATACATGTAACAAAGCAGTGTGCCTGCGCAGAACCAGGCTGTGTACTGTGCAAGAACTGAATGTCTTTCTTTGATTGAATTGTTCTATGCTTCTTTTAATAAAACCTGGTTGATTACTACTACAGAAGAGTTTGCGATTCATGCAAGGTTATTTTCTAAAAATGAAAAAAGATGTGAGTGATAGAGGACATTCTGAATACCAAGACACCTCTTTTGCACATATTCTTTCATTTTTTTAATCCCTGATAGGATATGGGTGTCCCTTGCTGTACCTTTATTTATTGCCCATTCCTAATTGCCCTACAGACGGCGACCTTCTCTCTTAAAGCACAACAGACAATGGTGGTAGGCACCCACCATAATCCTATTCAGTTCTGTTAAGGGAGGAGTCCAAAGATTTTGATCCAACAGCTGTGAAATATCAGCGAAGTAATTCCAAGTCAGGATGATGTGTGACATGGAGGGGAACTTGGGATATCAGATGGCGGTGTCCTCGACCTTGTAGCTTGGAACGTGTTGTCTAAGGAGCATTGGTGAATTACTGGAGTGCTTCTATAGATGGCACACTGCAGCAACAGTGAAGGGAGGTAAATGTTGAATGTCGTGGATGGGCTGTTTTGTCCTGGAAGTTATTGAGCTTATTAAGTCTTGCTGGAATTGCACCCATCCGTGCAATGCAGTGCATTCACACTGCTGAATTGCATTTCATAGATGGTGGACAGATACCGGGGAAACAGGAGGTGAGTTACTCGCTATGTTATTGCAAGCCTCTGATTTACTCTAGTAGTCATAATAGTTAGATGTCTAGCCCAATTCGGGTTCTGCTCAATTGTAACAGCCAAGGTGGTGATATTAGGGGATTCAGCAATTACATTGTCAATGGACATGGAGGGGTGACAGTTAGTTTCCCTATTTTCTGCTCTTTCTTGTGCGGCACAAGCATTACTTGCAAATTATCAACCCAAGCCTGGACATTGTCAATGTTTTGCTGCATACAGAAATGGACTGCTTCGGTATTGAAGGCATTGCAAATAGCGTTAAATATTATGCAACCATCTGTAATTATCCCCATTTCTGACCTTAAGATGGAGGAAGGTCATTTGCGAAACATTGCAGATGGTTGGGCCAAGGACACTACACTGAGAAACTCATGCAGGGATGTCCTGGAAATGAGATGATTGATCCGCAACAACAACAATTATCTTCCCATACGCTAGGTGTGACCGCAACCAGCAGAGACTTTTCCCTGATTCCCATTGATACCAGTTTTGCTAAGGTTTCTTGATGTCAAACTGTATTAAATGTGGTCTTGATGTCAAGGGCTAAAGAGTTCAGCTCTTTTGTCCATGTTTGATCGTGCCTGTGTCAATGTCTTGAACCAAAACTAATTATCATGAAGCAAGTTATTGCCGTGTGAGTCTGCTTGATAATACCACCCACAATCCCGGCCAGAACTACACTGATGATCAGGAGTAACATGATGGGATGGCAATTGGTTAGATGACCTGCTTTTATTGGACAGGATATACCAGAAAAATTCTACATTGTTGGGTAATTTGCAGTTTTGTAGTTTCACTGGAACAGCTTGTCCAGCACTGCGACAAATTCTGGATTGCAAGTTCTCTGTAACATTACCAGAGCCCACAGCCTGAGCAATATCTGAAGCCTGCAGCTGTTTATTGATGTCATGTAGAGTGAACCGAATTAACTGAAGACTGGCTTTTGTGATGCCGAGGACCTCATGAGGAACAGACATATTGTACGCTCAGCAATTTTGGCAGAAGTTGGATGCAGATGCTTCAGCCTTGTCTTTTACACTAATGATTTAGGCTTCTCAACATTGAGGACATGGTAGTTTGCAGTCTCTCCTATTGAGAATTGTTTGAATGTCCATCATAATTTACAAATGGATGCGGCAGGGCTTTAGACATAGGTTTGATATGTTGGTTGTAGGGTCACTTAGCCCTGCCTATCATAAGTTGCATCTAAAGTGCAAGTATTTTAGCATGAATGCGTTGCCACTTCATTTTTAGAAATGCCTGGGTGCTGCTGTTGGCATGCCATCCTGCATTCTCCAATGAAGCAGGGTTGGTCCCCCAGCTTGATCACGTTTCTGGAATGGGGGAATATCTCAAGCCATGACAATACATTGTGTGGTTGATTGGGCATTCTGCAAAAGCAGGATTCAGAGTGCCTCAGGGATATCCAGTTTTGAGTTGCCAGATCTCTTCAAATTCCAAGCGATTTAGCATGGTGGCAGTGCCACACAACACAAAATGAAAACAAAAGACAGAATTACATCTTTGCAAGGACTCTGTGGCAAACATTCCTGCTAACACTGTCGAGGGCAGATGCATTTGTAACAGGTAGATTGTTAAGTATAAAGTTTTTGCTGTATTTATTTCCCTGATACAACCCAGTCTAGAAGTGGTGTCCTTTTAGGTTTTGGTCAGTAATGGTGCTACCAAGTCACTCATCATGAAGGACATTAAACTCGTCCACCACTGCATCAATCACCTTCCCCCACCACTTCAAGTGCAACTCTTTCTTCTTTCAATTAGTGTTCAACATCAAGGAGTACTAATTCATTAAGCAAGGAGGGGAGACAGGAGAGAGACAGATTGTAACAGGAAGGAGATTTCCTTGCCATTGTTTGACCTGATAACGTGAGATTTCATGAAGTCTGGATTGAGTATTTTGGAGTCCCAGGGTAAGATTATACCAACCGTAAACTACTGTACCACCACCTCCAACGAGTCTATTCAGCTGGCAAGACAGGAAATACCCAAGAATGATAATGGTAGTGCCTGAAATCATGCCTGTAAGGTATGATTCCATGAATTTGACTAGTCAGACAGTATGTCAACCAGTCTTTGGCACAACTGTTCCAATTCTGGCACAAGATTTTGCAAGGAAAACTTTACAGAGTTGTCAGGGCTGGTTCTGATGTCAGTTCTGTACCTAGATCAATGCTGGTGGCCTGTGCAGATTATGTTTTCCTTTCCTGAAGAGTCATCACAGTTAGATACAACAGATTTGCTCTCTGGACCATTTCAGATGGCAGTTAAGTATCAACCATATTGTTGTGGATCTGGACTCACACATAAGCCAAACCAGATCAGGATGATAGATTTCATTTTCTACAGTGCATTACTGAACTAGACAGGGTGTTAAACAATCAAATGCTGCTTTTTAATCTCAGATTTATAAGTCTATGTTCATTCATGTACTGTGATAGCCTAGCTGTCAAATATTTCTCTGTGACATTACCACTACATCACCACATTCCTTCTAACATTTACACACTCTTTTCCTCTTTGTCTTTCTTAAGCAGGGAGATCAGCCCAGATGGCAAATGCACGGTGTAGAATAACACTAAAAACAAAGATTTGATTCCTGCCCCAGATCAGCTAGACTTGGTGCATTCCCCCTGGCTCTCTCCCTTAAAATGAAAGACAATGAAAATCCATCACCACACAAAATCTGCCATGAAACGACTCAGAATGGTGCATCAACAGGTAATGAGCCAAAGGACTACCTTTGGGCAGCATACAAGTGATGCAACATTTTCTGTGGTTAAAAGAATAACTAAAATGCTGTGCTGAACCCATTCTAAATCTTGCCTCTGGGAAATATCAAATCCACTACACCATTTGTTTAAATCTTGACTGATCATTCACAGCAGTCGACATTGTTCCTTCTCTTTCTCCATCTCCTTCGTGTAATTAGATTTGATAGTTCTCTATGTTTTATCATCCTTCATGTGAGAAAATTTCCCCTCATCTCAGTTTTAAATTGTCTGTCCTTTATCCTGAGATTACATCCTTTGATTTTAGACTCACCACCCTGGGAAACGTCTTACCTACATCTATTCTGCCACACTTTGTAAGAAATTTATAAGTTTTGTTTGAATTTCCCAAACCTCTGTAGAATACAGGTCAGAACTCCTCAATTTGCCTTCATAAAACAATCCCTCCACCTCTGGGATTAATCTGGTGAACCTCTGTTGCAGTTCCTCTATGGTTAATATATGCTTCCTTAGATTAAGGGAGCAAAAATGTACACAACACTCCAGATGAGGTCTCACTAATGCTCTATGCCACTGCAGCTTGACATATTTAGTCTTCCATTCAAATCCCGTCACAGTGAAGACTAACTTCCTAATTGCTTGCTGCATTTATACACTAAGTTGAAGTGATTCAAAAACAAGGACACCAAGGTCTGCAGCAGTGGGAGCGTGGAATGCACTGCCAGCAGTGGTAGTGGAGTCAGATAATTTAGAGACTTTTAAGCGACCCTTGAATAGGCACATGGAGGATAGTAAAATGTAGGGTATGCAGGGGTAGATTGATCTTAGTAGGATAATAGGTCGGCACAACACTGTGGGCCGGAGGGCCTGTACGGTGCTGCACTGTTCTATCTTCTATGTTCTAATTTCACTTCCTATCTCTCACCATTTAAGAAATATTCTGCTTTTCTGTTTCCTTTTTCTATTAAAATAAATAACTTCATTCTCATTTACATTATATCCTGTCTGCCATGTCATACCCGTTAATTCAGCCTGTTCAAGTTCTCTTGAAGCTTCCTTGTTATATTTTCATTTATTATTTTTTAGTTTTTTTTTAATATTTGTTCTTCCTTTGCTGGGTTCTAAATTGGTCCTGATTCTTAGTCTTGCCACAGTTTTCTAGCATCCATGTCTCACTTCCTTTGGCTTATAAAGATCTAATGCAATCTTTATCTTCTTTTATTAACCACACACCCTTCAGTTTCATTCCATTCAGGAAAGTTTACCTGTTGCAAACGTTGACATCATTGCCTGTCTACTGACAAATCCTTTTGTAAATATTTTCAAAATCCACCATAGTCAACTTATTCATAACGGTGTATTTATTCATAACTGAACTCCGAGATTCAGAACCGTATTGCATTCAAATATTAATGCAAAATGTTATCATACTATAGTCATTATTTCACGAAGGCTCCTTTAGTGTGGTTATTAATTAGTCTTGTTTTATTACACAGCTCTAAATACAAAATATCCCAATTGATAGTTGGTTTCTTAATATACTCCTCCATCTCATACACACGCTAGCAATTCATTCTTCACAGCATTAGCACTGACTTCATTCACCCAATCTATTTTTCACATGAAATCGCCTTTCATTGCTGTATTCGAGATAATGGGAACAGCAGATGCTGGAGAATTCCAAGATAATAAAATGTGAGGCTGGATGAACACAGCAGGCCAAGCAGCATCTCAGGAGCACAAAAGCTGACGTTTCGGGCCTAGACCCTCTCTGATGAAGGGTCGAGGCCCGAAACGTCAGCTTTTGTGCTCCTGAGATGCTGCTTGGCCTGCTGTGTTCATCCAGCCTCACATTTTATTATCATTGCTGTATTACACAGGTTACATAAATCCATGATTTTCTGGTTTATACTGTGTCCAACATAACTACAAGAGTTTGGCACCCTTAAACCCTTTGCTTTCTGTTCCTGCTGTTTCTTAGTTCCACCCAAACTGATTCTACAGCTTTGATCTAAGGTCCTCTAAAATTAACATCAGAACATCAATCCATTGAGTCTGCACTATCATTCAATGTGGTCATGGCTCATACTAATGTACTGATCTAGGCCCTTATTAAGGTGCAGCGCCACTTCCTTTTCCTTTCTCCTTCTTCCTCCTAAATGTCACTATCTTCGATGTTCAATTCCAAGTCTTGGTCACCAGCTATGCTTTATAATGACAATAATATCACCCCAATTTACCTCATTGTGTGCCTTCAAATCATCAGCTTTTTGTCTTAAAGATGAGTAAGGCATAAATAGCTTTTAATTCTCTTTTACTTACATTATGCTCTACCAAGTTTTTCTTTATTTTTGCCTATTCTTAATGTATTTGCAATTTTACTTTCCATTTTTATATTTCCTTTCATTAGCTTTGCTTCCCTTCAAATGTGAACTGTCTCTCAGATCCCATTCCCTTAACAATCTAGTTCAAATCCTGTCTAACAGCACTATCGAATCTCCCGGTGCAGTCCTGCTAAAATGCATCTCATTCATCCTAAATGATTCAATTGGCCAATGCTAGGGAAATCTGATATCTTCCCTCCTACATCAATTTTCTATCTCTGTCTTTAAACCTCCTGTTTCTATATTTACCAACTAGCATGTCAAATTCAATATAATAAGTAGATTCAAAATAAGGGACGCCCAAATGGATCAGAGATGAAAAGATTTTTCTCACTCAAGGAGTTATGGATTTTTGGAATTCTCTACACCTAATAGCCGTGGACACTCGAGTGCGTTCAAAATGTCGGGAGAAGATTTTCGGGGTACCAATTTAATTGGGAGATTTAGATATAGCACAGGCAAAGTGGAATTAAGATAGCAGATCAGCCAATGGGCGTGTTGAAGAGAATTCCACAGATTTAAAACAATGCCAGAAAGAATTTCGCTTCATCTCTGCCATAAATGGGAGATCCCGACAGCGGATGCCGTCGATTGTAATACCTGCCCTGTCAAGCACCACAGGATTTTACAGAATTCAATAGCATAGCATCCGTCTTTTTCTCTCTTCTTTTCTCAATCCATGACTGGTCGTCTCTTACTTCTTCCCAAAATTAACGGCGGGAACGCCATATTCCTCCTTTTCGCTTATTGCCTGAGGAGCCAGGGTGATGGAGGGCTTCTCTATCCAGCGTGCACCGCGACAATGAAAGTTCCCCCTAACATTCACATCCGCTACCACTGGGCCGGCGCGCCCGACCCAATGACCCGGAAGTGTTCCCTCTTCCGATGCCATGACCGTGTTACATTCGGCCGCCCTTGTCGGCCTGTCCCTGGCCAACTTTGTTTTCGTTTCGTGGAGCGCGGCCGAGTTCGTGGCGTTTGTTTCCCTGCGGCAGATTTACCGGGAGAGCAGGAGACCGGGAGGGGCGGCGACAGGCCCCGAGGCAGGTAAGACGGTGGGCAGCAACATGGCGGGCTCGGGCCTGGGCAGAACCACAGGATCAGGTGGAGCAGAGGCACGGACCCTCCAGTACTGCAGGGGGCGACACCGAGAGTGCAGCAGGCACGGACCCTCCAGTACTGCAGGGGGCGACACCGAGAGTGCAGCAGGCACGGACCCTCCAGTACTGCAGGGGGCGACACCGAGAGTGCAGCAGGCACGGACCCTCCAGTACTGCAGGGGGCGACACCGAGAGTGCAGCAGGCACGGACCCTCCAGTACTGCAGGGGTCGACACTGAGACTGTAGCAGACGCTAACCGTCCATTTCTGCAGCAACCAACACTGAGAGTGTAGCAGACACTGACCCTCTACTTCTGCAGAGTAGGGAGGCGACATTGGAAAAACACTGGACATTGATTCTGTAATGCTGCAGGGGTGATGCTGAGGAGCAGCGGACATTAATCCTCAAGTATTGCATGGGGTGACTCTGGAGCAGCAGACTTTAATCCTCAAGTGCTGCAACAGTGGGGAGCAGCAGACACTCACCCTCCTGTACAGCAGGGGGAGACAGTGGGGAGCAGTATACACTGGCCCTCCAGTACTGCAGGGGGTGACACTGGGGCAACGTCAGGCATTGATTCTCCAGTACTGCTCAGGGTGATACTGGGGGAGGCAGCAGACACTGATCCTCTGATACTGCAGAGGACAGGACTAAGGGAATACCAGATACTAACCCTCTAGTATTGACACTGGACAAACACAAGGCACTGACTTTACCCTACTGCAGGGATCACCCCACAATGACACTCCAGTACTGTGTAGATGAATACTGAGGGAACACCAGCTACTGACCAAGTACAAAGCAGACATTGACCCAGCAGTATTGTGGAGGGTAGTATTGGGGCACCCAATAATGCGACTGAATTGTAGGAGACATGACCAAGCAGATAGATTTGTACAGCATGGAAGCTGACCCTTCAGCCCAAAGAGTCCACATCAATCATGTTCCCAAGCTAAACTATTTCCATGTACCTCTGCCCATATCCTTCCAAACCTTTTCTACTCATGTACTTATCCAAACGTTTTTTAAACATTGTTACTGCACTTGCATCCACCACTTTCTCTGGCAATTCGTCCACACACAAACATACGCTGTGTGTAAAAAGAAAAAGTTGTCTCTCATGTCCTTTTTCAAACTTTCTCCTCTCACCTTAAAAAAGACATGCTCAAACCCTCCAGTCCTGGCAACATCATGGTTAATCCTTTCTGGCTTCAGGTTAATAATATGCCTCCTGTAACAGGGCAACAAGGCTGCACAGAGTACTCCCGAAGAAGCCTTGCTAATGTCCTGGACAACTTCAACATGATGTCCCAACTCCAGTACACAAAGGTGTGAGCAATGAAGGCAAGCGTGCTAAATGCCTTAACCATTCTCTCTACCTGTGACACAATTTTCAAAGAATTAACTACCTGGACCGCTCAGTCTCTCCATTCTACAACACTACCCCCAGGGCCCTATCATTACTTGTGTAAGTACTGCCCTTGTTTGTTTTGCCAAAACGCAGTGCTTCGCATTTATCCGAATGAAACTCCATCTGCTGCTCCTCAGCCCATTGACCCAATTGATCAAGATCGCTTTGTAATCTTAGATAACCATCTTCACTAATCTATATACCACAATTTTGGTGTCATCTGCAAATTTACGACTGTACCTCCTATATTCTCATCCATATCATTTATATGAATGACAAACAAAAGCAGGCCCAGTACCAGTCCCTGTGGAACACCACTTGTCATAGGCTTTCATACAAAAAAAACCCTCTGCCACCACCATCTATCTCCCATTGTAAAGATAGTTTCATATACAATTGGCAAGACAATCCTAATCCCATGTGATATGACTTTACTGATTAGTCTACCATGTGGAACCTTATCAAAGACTTCACTAAAGTCCAAGTGAACAACGTCTACCACACTGCCCTCATCTAACGTAGTGGCTACTTCTTTAAAAAAATCTCGAACAAGTTTGTGAGACACAGTTTCCCTCGCACAAAACCATGTTGGAAATGCCTAATCATTCCTTGCCTCTCCAAATTTATGTAAATAGTGTCTTTCAGAATCACCTCCAACAACTTCACCACCACCAATGTCAGGCTCACAGATATCAGACACAGTCTACAAGGGAACACCGAACAGATAACAAACAAGCATCAAATACAAGTAGAATTTTTTCAAAAAGCAGAATTAAAGGCACTCTTGAGTGCCCATAGTGTTGTCAAAGCTGTTGATTATTTGATTGTATAAATTGAGATAAATGGGTATGATCTACTTGCAACTGGGAATATGTAGCTCCAGGGTGACCAAGGTTGGCTACTCAATATCCAAGGATATATGGCATTTAGAAGCGATAGACAAAAAGAAAAGTAGGTGAGATGGCTCCCTTAATAAGAGATGAGACTGTTTCATTAGTTTGAGAGGATATTCAACCAAAGATGGAGGTGTAGAATCAGTAGAACTAGGAGACCACAAGGCTAGCCAACATTGAGTTGTTTATTGACAGCCAAACTGTCAGCAATGTTGAAATAAAAACAAAGAAACTTGGCAGGTCTGGTAGCATCTGTGAAGAGAGGAACAGTTTAATATTTCAAGACAAATATGACGTCTACAGAACTCTCTCACTCCACAGTTGCTGCCAGAGTTGCTGAGTTTCTCCAGCACCAGGTTTTGTTTCTGATTTCCAGCATCCTCTGTATTTTGCTTTTATGTTGACCTGTCAGCACCGATGATAGGTCGTGAATTTGCTGACACACATTCGTGGACAGCCTCCCCAACATTATAGCATTTCACCCAGTCTTTGAAATGTGCATGTGACTGAAATTCGTCTGCTTTCTAATTCAACCAATTGTCTTGCATCCCTCTGAATTTACATCAGACAGTCCAACAGATATTTCAATCTGCATGATTCTTGCTTGGAGAGGACTTGTCATTGAGCTAAACCCTTTACAGGTGCTGTTTCTCCTCCAAGTATCTTCTGATTGTAGCCATCAAATCAGATCTCAATCTTTACAAGAGATAAGGCCAAGGCCCTAAAAGCAGTAATACACTGTATCCCCAAAAGTCATCTCAGACATCCTCAATGCAGTGGATCTCCTCTTTTGTTGTACCTAGAAGACGTACCTGTGAGGTTCTTTCAATACTGCGTTTGCATCTCAAGGTATTGAGACACTTCTGGATCTTCATGGTCAACTGCATTATCTATGGGGCTCGATGCTATTGGTAATTGATATGGTGATGATCAGTTCAACATTCATCACTGCACATGAATCTCATAATGTTCTCGACTTTCATGACCCTCTCCCTGGCCATGACACCACAGATTAGATGCCATTGCATATAAATAGGGTGCATCTGCTGGTTAGATTCATACCGGGCGCATAGGAAGGTGGTTGTGGTTGCTGGAAGTCAGTTATCCCAGCTCCAAGACATCTCTGCAGCGGTTCCTCAGGGTAGCGTCTTGGCCTGATCATCTTCAGTTACTTATCAGTGATATCCCCCCCTATCAGAAGTGGGAATGTTTGCCGATGATAGCACAATGTTCAGCACCATTCACAGCTCCTCAGATACTGAAGCAGTCTAAGCCCAACTGCAGCAAGACCTGGACAATACCCAGGCCTGGGCTGACAAGTGACAAGTAACAATCATACCCCACAAGTGCCAAACAATGATCTTTTCCAACAAGAGTGAGTCAAACCATCATCCCTTGACATTTGATGGAATTACCATCACTACATCTCCCACTATCAAAATCCAAGAGTTTACCATTGACCAGGAATTGGAATGCATTCGTCATGTAAGTACTGTGGCTGCAAGAGCAGGTCTTAGGCCTGGAATCCTGTAGTGAGTAACTCACCTCCTGACTCCCCAGAGCCTGGCAACCAGTTACAAGATAGATTTCAGGAGTGTGATGGAACACTCCCTACTTGCTTGGGTGGGTGCAGGTCCAACAAAATTCAAGAAGCTCTCTTTTGAAGTTGGGTGTGGCTCATTATCGATATCAGATAATGAACATAAGATACTGAAGAGGGCAGCACTGGGCTATTGTTGAACCAACACTGCTATTGCAAGGGGAATGTATACCAGTTCTATAACATAGATTCAGAACTGTTGTTTTCAACAACAATAACCAATATTTATATTACATCTTTGACATAAAAGAATGACACAACAAACCTCATTGTAATCAAAACAAGAAGATATTAAGCCAAAGAAGGGGCTTGAGAAGCACTCAAGAATCTCAACACTATTGTTGTCAAAGCAGCCCACTCGATCTGCATTCCATCTAATACTTTCAACATTCACTTCCTCCACCACTGAGGCAAAGTGGCAGCAGTGTGTAGCATCTACAACAACTCAGTAAGGCTCTTCTGGCAGCTCCTTCCAAACCTGTGACCTCCACCAGCTAGAAAGGCAGGGACAGCAGATGCGTGGGGACACCAACGCCTGCAAATTCCCCTCCTGGTCACAAAACACCCAGACCTGGAAATGTATTGCCGGTCCTTCACTGTCGCTTGATCAAAATCCGAGAACCTCGTTCCCAGCAGCATTGTAAGTGACTGCGGTAGTTCAATGCGGCAGTTCTCCACCACAATCTCAAGAGCAGTTTGAGGTGGACAATAAATGCTTGCTTTAACAGTGTGTGGGTGAGTGGGGCATGGAGTAATTGAATGTTTAATCAGTGACGGAGAGGACATTGAATGCATCTTGGGGATTGGGCTCTGTACCTGTGAGTCCCAACACCAATTTTGGCTGAAAGGAAGGGAGTGTACAGGAGGCTAGAGTCACATTCCCAGCATGATTTGAGGGTATTGTGGGGGATGCTGAGTTTATGGAGATGGGAAGATATAAGGCCACAGAAAGGTTTAAAATCTTGTCCAACGTGGTGTGGGAATGACTTACAACACAGTGTATTTACAGACCAAAGGCTCCACGTCCAAATGGCCTACATAGAGCACCAAGGCAATGCAGAGAAAATGCTGGGCATAAGCCAACAACAAGTCTAGTGCTGAGTCCAGTACCACAGAGTGGGGACTTATTGAGGGGTTAATCTCGCACTGGACAAAACCAGTTCACAGTTGCATCACTGTGCATGTCATTTACATTAATATAAAATATGGTCATACACTGTGTATAGAGTAAAGAAATACAAACAGGTCCAAAATAAATTGCAAGGAACCAATAGGATGTAAGCATTCATAAGGATGGAACAGCTTGGAACTAATTTCTGCAGTATCAGGAAAGCTGAACGCTTGCCTAATAGAGGCTTTTGAAAGTATAACAGTATTTGATGAGGTCACCATTACAGAGGACGCTCCCCGTTGTCTGGGAAGTGGGGAAGGATCCAAAACGAGGGCCATAAATACACAGACAGAGAACTGGAGAAACTTGGCAGGTCTGGTAGCTTCTGTAGTGAGAGAAACAGTTAATGTTTCAAATCTGGTATGACTCTTAAATCCAATCCATTTTGGCTTTTTATTTTATTTCTCAATAAAATGGGGAGAATTTTATCTGTTACAGGCAATGAAAATGTGCAGGTGCCATGGGGAGAAAGGAAGGCATCCTGGGCTTAAAAAAAAGGCCTCACTCAATGCTATAGGACTTGAGTAACTCCACTCCATTAAGTATGTGGGATGCTTGGTTTCCTTTGGTATTTAACGTACTTTCCCAACTGCACATTGTCACAGTGAACACTTAAACTGAACCTAACTTCCTGATGCTAAAACAGCAAACTAGCAGTAGATTCCCTCGTGTGAACTCGGTTTGCTACCTGTTTCCAGGACCGCCCATTGCGAACTTTGCAGTAAATGCCTCTCCTCTCTGAACTACGTGGCTCCTTTTTGCCAGCGCACCCCACCACATTGTCCCCACATCCACTCACTGTTCACTGAGTTTCAAACTCAGATTCAAATTCCTGCCAATGCCTAGCTAAGCCCTCTATATTTCACATCCCTCCTGTGCAGCATGTTCCTCCAGCCTTCTGTAAATCATATGCTCCTTCATCCCATCATTGGTGACAATACCCTTGGCCTCATTCCACAATATCCAGTTTGTCAGAGGAAGGTCATGCTGAACAGGTTTGATTGAATTTTTCCAGGAGGTTACCCAGATGTGTGGATGAGTATAGTTCTCTTGATATAGTTTATGTGGATTTCAACAAAGCCTTTTACAAGGCCCCCACATGGGAAATTGATAAAGAAGGTAAAAAGCACTCATGGTCCAGGGTAATTTGGCAAATTGAATCTAACATTGGCTTAATAGTAGGAGATAGAGGGTAGTTGTTAATGGCTGTTTGTGTCACTGCAGTCCTGTCTCCAGTGGTTTAATACAGGGATCAATGCTGGGTCCCTTATTGTTTGTGATATGTACAAATGACAATCAAGAAAATGTAGTGGGAGTGATATATAAGGTTGCAGATGACACAAAGATTGGACGAGTGGTTGCTAGTGAGGCGAAAGAAGGTCTGAGATTACAGCAGGATATGTATGGATTCCTCAGATCAGTGACAGATGGAAATTAGCCTTGATAGAGCGGTGATGCAACTTGGAACCAGTAATAAGACAAGGGAGTACTCAGTAAATAGCAGGACACTAGGCAGCTCAGAGGAACAGAAGAATCTTGGGAGTGCTTGACCACAGGTTGCTGACAGGATGGATGAATAGGGTAATTAAGAAGGTGCACAAGGTGCTTGTCTTTATCAGTCGCGGCACAGATTGTAATAACAGGGTGGTGGTTATGTTGGAGATATATTCCAGCTTTAGTTAGACCACAGCTAGAATACTGTGTGCAGTTCTGGTCACTGCACTGTAGAAAGGACATGATTACACTTGAGTAAGGGGGAACTTGCTTGAGGTGTGAATAAAGCTATGAGGGGCAATGACAGCAAGAATAGGAAGTAGCTGTTCCCCTTAGTTGAAGGGGAAATAACAAAGAGCATTATTTAATATGAAAGGCAGAAAGTTGAGAGGGGATTTGAGGAAAGTTTCTTTTCACATAGAGGGTGGTGATTGGTTGATTTTGGTTTTATTGTCTTGTGTATCGAAATACAGTGAAAAGCTTTGTTTACGAGCAGTACAGGCAGATCACAGCAAGCAAAGGATGTACAGATCAAGAAGACTTAGAGGCTTGCAGGTCACATTATTTGAGGCTAGAATCCATCCAACAGTCTGATAACTGCCAGAAAGATGCTGTTCCTGAACCTGCTTGTGCATGTGTACAGGATTCTGTATCTTCTGCTTGGCAGAAGAGGTTGTGGGAGGTCGTTACCGGGGTGCAATGGGTCTTTGACGATGTTGGCAGCATTTCTGCAGCAGCGAACCATGTAAATGGAGTCCGTGGATGGAAGGTTGGCTTCCGTGACTGGGCTGTGCACACCACCTCCTGTAGAGTCTTACGGCCCTGGGCAGAGCAGTTGCCGTACCAGGCCATCATACACCTGGACAGTTTGCTTTCAATGATGAATCTGTAGGGGTTGATCAGGGACCTTATGGACATGCCAAATCTCCTGAGGGTGTTGGGAATTCTGGAATGCAGTGAGTTGGTAAACTGTGGCTGGAAACATCACGACCTTTCAAAACTACTTGGATGAACACTTGAAATGTCTTAGCCCTTGGCTAAGTGCTGGAAAGTGAGACAAGTCTAGAGTCATTTTGTCAGTGTAGACTCGATGCATAAGGGGCCTCATCTGGACCATATGATTATATGAGCTACAATCTGAAGACTATTACTACTGGCGTTTGTACAAAGTATGAACATTTACTGCTACTTGATGCTGAAGGTAGTCTACTGCTGCTGGCTAATATTGAGTACTGAGACTATCAATGGGGTCTCTTGTGGTGCAATGGTACCGTGCCTACATTTGAGTTAAAGTCCGAGCTGTGTCGAAACACGACTAAGCTGTTTGTTTAAAACCTACCTTTAGACCATTACTGCCATATGCTCACTTCTGCTGCTTTGATGTCAAGGACACACGTTCTTACTTCTTGAATTTTGCCTTCGATCAAATCTGTAATGAGATCAAAAGCCAAACGGCCACAGCGGAACCCAAACTGAGCATAAGTCGATAGCACTGTCAGTATCACCCTCCATCACTTTGATGATTGAGAGTAGACTGGTGGAATGATAGTTGCCAGGTATGAACTTGTCCTGCTTTTTATTTGACATTCCATCCCTTGACAATTTTACATGTTGTTGAATAAGATATCAGTTTAATGCTCTATTGGAAGAGCTTGATTAGGACACAGTTAGTCCTTGAGGAGCCTTCAAATAATAGGATATAGTCAGGGCCCATGGCCTTTGCAGTTTCCAGCTGGTTCTTGATGTCATGTGGAGTGAATCAAATTAGCTGAAGACTGACATCTGTAATGCTGGTGACATTAGGAGGAGGCCGAGATGTTTCATCCTCTAGACGCTTCTAGGCCTACATTGCTGGGCGGTCCCACCATTTAGGCTGGGGATGTTTGTAGAATCTCTTTCTCTAGATAGTCGTTCAATTGACCAGCGCTATTGTCCACCTCTACCATGAGCTGTGGCAGGACTCTAGAGTTTTGGTTCAATCCATTGTCTGTCACATGCTGCCTCTGCTGTTGGGATGTACGTAGTCCCATTTCAGCCAATTATTTGCTGCGCCATTTGGTGAATTATTGGGTGAATTTTCTAAACTTTCTCCTGCTGGGACATGTATCTTTTTTTCCTTACCTGACTCCACTATTTTTATAGATGTAGGCAAACACGTGGAATGGCAGGGTGTCTTCAGAGACAAGCAGGTACAGCAGGCTCTCCTCTTCAACCTGGCACTACTCGCACTCTTCATCCTGCAGCACAGCGTTATGGCAATGGAAACAGTGAGGAGATGGACACTAACTTGCTTCGGGGTCCTCCAGCGATCGGTCTATGTCTTCTGCACAGCAGCCTCTCTCCAGGTGGGAAAAGAAAGCCAGAAGTTGCTCATTTTGAGGACAGAAGTGTAAACATCTAACAGAGATTACAGATTGTTAAAAAGACTCTGATATATCATACTGCCCCACATCAGAGAGCCAGAAACCAGAATTTAATACTGTCCCATGTCAGAAAAAAAACTAGAATATCACACTATCCAATTCAGAATATTACACACTGGAATATCACACTGTCTTATCCCATCTCAGAGGCAGACACTACAATGTCTCACTATCTCATGTCTGAATAATACGTAGGATTATCACAGTGTTCTAGATGGAATATTACACAATGAAATTCTCACAACATCCTATGTCAAGACAGCTAAACACTAAACTATCACACTATACCATAACTGGGATAGAAACTGAAATATCACACTGATACAAAACACAGTGGTAGAAATGAAATTCTTACAATTTATCATACAACTGTTTAGACACTGGAATATCCCACTGTCCCACTTGAGTGATAGACAATAAAATATTGCATTGTCCCATCTGAAGTGCTTAATACTGGAATATACTAGAATAAGGAATAAAAGAATGACGAAAGTAAGATTAGGCCCAATCAAGGATAGTAGTGGTAAGTTGTGTGTGGAGTCAGATGAGATTGGGGAAGTGCTAAATGAATATTTTTCAACAGTATTCACTCTACGACAATGTTGTCGAGGTGAATACTGAGATACAGGCTACTAGGCTAGTTGGGATTGAGGTTCAGAAGGAAGAGGTATTAGAAATCCTTCAGAAGGTGAAGATAGATAAGTCCCCTGGGCCGGATGGGATTTATCCTCGGATCCTCTGGGAAGCCAGGGAGGAGATTGCCGAGCCTTTGGCATTGATCTTTAACTTGTCAATGTCTACAGGAATAGTGCCAGATGACTGGAGGATAGCAAATGTGGTTCCCCTGTTCAAGAAGGGGAGTAGAGACAACCCTGGTAATTATAGACCAGTGAGCCTTACCTCAGTTGTTGGTAAAGTGTTGGAAAAGATTATAAGGGATAGGATTTATAATCATCTAGAAAAGAATAAATTCATTAGGGATAGTCAGCACGGTTTTGTGAAGGGAAGGTCATGCCTCACAAACCTTATTGAGTTCTTTGAGAAGGTGACCAAACAGGTAGATGAGAGTAAACCGGTTGAAGTGGTGTATATGGATTTCAGCAAGGCGTTCGATAAGGTTCCCCACAATTGCCTATTGTACAAAATGCGGAGGAATGGAATTGTGGGAGATATAGCAGTTTGGATCGGAAATTGGCTTGCTGAAAGAAGACAGAGTGTGGTAGTTGATGGGAAATGTTCATCCTGGAGACCAGTTACAAGTGGTGTACTGCAAGGGTCGGTGTTAGGTCCACTGCTGTTTGTCATTTTTATAAATGACCTGGATGAGGGCATAGAAGGATGGGTTAGTAAATTTGCAGACGACACTAAGGTCAGTGGAGTTGTGGATAGTGACGAAGGATGCTGTAGGTTGCAGAGAGACATAGATAAGCTGCAGAACTGGGCTGAGAGGTGGCAAATGGAGTTTAATGCAGACAAGTGTGAGGTGATGCACTTTGGTAGGAGTAACTGGAAGGCAAAGTACAGGGCTAATGGTAAGATTCTTAGCAGTGTAGATGAGCAGAGAGATCTCGGTGTCCATGAACACAGATCCTTGAAAGTTGCCACCCAGGTTGACAGGGCTGTTAAGAAGTGTTTTAGCTTTTATTAATAGAGGGATCGAGTTCCGGAACCAAGAGGTTATGGTGAAGCTGTACAAAACTCTGGTGCGGCCGCACTTGGAGTATTGTGTACAGTTCTGGTCACCACATTATAAGAAGGATGTGGAAGCTTTGGAAAGGGTGCAGAGGAGATTTACTAGGATGTTGCCTGGTATGGAGGGAAGGCCTTACGAGGAAAGGCTGAGGGACTTGAGGCTGTTTTCATTAGAGAGAAGAAGTTTGAGAGGTGACTTAATTGAAACATATAAAACAATCAGAGGGTTAGATAGGGTGGAGAGGGAGAGCCTTTTTCCTAGGATGGTGACAGCGAGCACGAGGGGGCATAGCTTTAAATTGAGGGGTGAAAGATATAGGACAGATGTCAGAGGTAGTTTCTTTACTCAGAGTAGTAAGGGAATGGAACGTTTTGCCTGCAACGGTAGTAGATTCGCCAACTTTAGGTACATTTAAGTGGTCATTGGACAAGCATATGGACGTACGTGGAATAGTGTAGGTTAGATGGGCTTGAGGTCGGTATGACAGGTCGGCATAACGTCGAGGGCCGAACGTCCTGTACTGTGCTGTAATGTTCTATATGTTCTAATATAACACTGTTGCAAATCAAAATGTTATGTAGATGCTGGGATGTCAGTCTCCAAAAATATCATGTAGATATTAATTATTGCTTATCCTTGTAATAAAAACCATGAACTAGAGACTCAATTCTGCGTTTTTCTTCCTCAGTTATTTCACCCCTTTTGATCTCTGTGTTATTCCCTCCTCTAAATTTCTCTGAAAACTCAATTCATTAGAATCTATTCATTCTGTCACCCTTTCTCCCCATTCTCTCCCATTTTCCTTGCCCTGCACACCTGTTCTGTCTCTCCCACATCCTATCTCCATTTCTCCAGTTTTTGACCTGCCCCCTTCCGGAACTTCACCTCAAACATCTTTCTGACCTCATGACCCTCTCATCCCATTTTATTCTAAGAATTTTTGTCGCTGCTGTTGAGTTCTTGGGTTTTTCATTGCAACGTCATCCCTTGTCCCTGTTTTACAACTGTCATTCTGTCACTTTATGCCTGTTTGGTTCTGTGTCACATTGAATCCATCTTTCTCTCCTTTAATGGTGCCACGCCTTCTGTTGCCTGATCGTTCTCTCTCTCTCTCTCTCCATTTTCTTTTCTTTGGCTTGTCTGTGAATCTGTCTCCCTTGTTTGTTTCCATCTGCGTGCCTTGTTCTTCTGCCTAACAAATCATTCTCTCTCCTCTTCCTGCACCTCTCTCCCTTCTCCCTGAGCATGTTTCTCCCCTCCCTGTGCCACTGTCTCCATACCATAAATACTTTTCTATATCTCTCTGTTTTCTCCCTGGACCTCTTCACACTCCCTATATCTCTTTTTCCTCTTCCTGTACCTTCCTCTCCCTGTGCTTAGCTCTTGTCTCCAACCATTTCCCTTCTCCTCCCTCTCTGTTGTAGCCGTCCAGTCTGAATTATCATCACCATTTTAACTCTCTATGTAAATGGTTCGCTTCTCCCTTAGTTACAGGTACACTGTCCCATTTCTCATTGTCTATCTCCCTCATGGTTTTCAATCCCTTGTATCCTGTCCAGATTCTCTTTCGCCTTGTGTTGCAGAGATTGTCCTCTCGCTTTGTTTTCAGGCATCTCTCTCATCTCAATAGTCCTTGTCTTCCCCAGCTGCTCATGCACTACTGGCAGCCCACCCATGCTGCCCCCCTGCTGTGGAGCGTGTCCAAGGAGCCCTGGGTTACCTGGTTTCCATTGATCTGTTTCATTGTTCACGTCATTGCCTGGCTGATCATCTTCAGCATTGTCCTCATCTTTGACTACGCCGAGCTCATGGGTCTCAAGCAGGTGAGTCCTAGGTACCTTGAAAAGGCAGTCACTGATGCCTGGTTATCAGATCTCAGTTCAGCAGCAACAGGAACCTAGGTGCACCAAAGGCTTTGGCCTGACAGGCATGAGAAACGTGCAGAAAGTCAGTAAACGCTTCCTTTCCCACATGCAGTGGTCATTACTGATGAAGATGACTGATTGATAGAATCCCTACTGTGTGGAAGCAGGCCATTCAACCCTTCGAGTCCACACCAACTATCCAGAGAGTATCCCCACCCTGTCCCTATAACCCTGAATGTCCCGTGGCTAACCCAGCTAGCCTATACATCCCTGGGCACCGTGGGAAATTTAGGATGGCTAATCCACTGAACGGGCACATCTTTGGACTGTGGGAGGAAACCAGCAGAAACCCACACAGACACGGGGAGAATGTGCAAACTCCACACAGACAGTCGCCCGAGGGTGGAATTGAACCCAGGTTCCTGGGGCTGTGAGGAGGCAGAGGTAACTACTGAGCCACCGAGCTGCCTTGATGGATAGCAGGATGTGGCAACACTGTAGGATGGGGTTTGGGGGTTATACTTTTAATCCAACCACTTGGAAGCTGATGGGGATCCTTTGAAATGCTGTCTTTACTTTACATTGACCTCAACAGTTAGGTTTAATACATAAGACTACAATTTGGGAATGCAGATTAAAAATAACAGCTCTCCCATTTAAGGCAAGAGTGAGAGGATTGGAGGTGGGATTATTAAATACTACATGGCAGAGGTAGATACATTCTCCACTACCAAGGGAGTCAATGTCTATTGGTCATCCACAGGAATGTGGATTTCAGGATATTGAATCGTAGAGCAGGCTCAAGGGGCTGTATGACCTACTACTGCACCAAATTGTTGTTTTCAACTTGTATGAACCCCCTCCGCCACCTTACTCTATTGCACAGTTAATTATTCTCTCTGCGTTCTCCTCTAGGTTTATTATTGTTGTCTCGCTCTTGGAGACCCCATGGAACTGAAATCGCAGAAGGCCCAGCGTTTGTACGGCCACCTGCGGCACCCAGTCTTCCTGGAGTTCCTGGTCATCCTGTGGTTGCTGCCCAGTTTGTCCCTCGACCGCCTGCTGCTGTCCACTGCCTTCACCCTGTACATGATCTGCGGCCACAGCCTGGACCAGCACGATTATCACTACCTGCGTTCGCAGCTCAACAAGAAGTTTGAGATCTTCTCCCGGGAGGAGAGCACTCACGGCCACCTGGCAGATCACAACGGCCTCGGAGAGTCGGCCAAATACCAGGAGTAGCTTCCAAGTCTTGGAGGGGGCACCCAACCTTGGAAACAGTTGCTACTTTATGTCTGCTCTGTGACTCCTAAACTGTACAAGGCCTTGGTAATCTTTAACTTTGGCCGCAGATAAGTGTGTGTTTTTTTCCTTTCGAAAGATGCAGTTCAGGTTCGCATGGCGGTCAGCCTCGGAGTCTTTCCTTCTCTGCTGGTACCGACCGTCCCATCAAACTCAGGTATCACACGGGCCAGATGTGCAGTTTATTCTGGCTCAAACAATGTGCCTTTGCTTCCATCCTCAGAAAACGTCCTCTTCCCCCTTCCTGTCGTTCTGACTGAGTACCGCACCATTCTATCACTATTCCATAACCATGCTGCAGACTGCACTGACTAGAGTTGCCAGATCAGTGCCCATCAGTGTTTTCAAGACAACATCCTACTGTGCCTGCTTTTCACTTCCAAAGCATTTTGTTCCATTTAGATCATATCATGTTTCACTTTTAACACGTAGTCTTCCATTTCCAGGAAATGTATAATTTTGTGAACGTTGAGCGTCACACTGGGGCAGTCTTTGCTATGACATACCATGCCCACAAGAAACAACTTTGTGTTACCCTGAGCAAATTTCATACAGAGTCCTTATGGCTTTCATTCCTTCCAAATGAAACGGCTTTAGCGAGGAAAGATTTCCCAGGATGAATGTTGAAAGTGTCTGAGTGAAGGGTGAACCAGTCAGGAATTCTGATGCCTTCGGAAAGAATCACGCAGGAGGCATTAACATTCCCTAATTATGCCCAGTTTGGGACTCTGTCTTAGACCAGAGTGGAACGTCAAAGTCTTCCAGTGAGTGACCTTGGTCAGTGATAATTTCAAATCGTTGAGTTTGACAACTCCCATTTGTAAAAGCGAGTGGTATATGGACAATTGCGTTCTACTGTAAGTGACATGATTGAAATTCTGGGTGTGTAATTTCTTTTTATCAATTTTTATCAAAAAAAAATTATGTCTGGAATAATAAATGATTGCCTTGAGACGGCAGCTTCTCACGTCAAAATGCCTGAAGTTACTTCGGGTAGTGAGTTAACTACCAGAGTGCCAAGATTGATAAATGCATCGCTGAGGATGTTGCAAAAATAATTTGCTTTTTAATGCCACAGAGGATCTGTAGAATGTGGTTGCCAGAGAAACTTTGCCAAGACCATAGGTTAACAACTCAGAAGTAAAACGGGAGGTCTTTGTTGTTTTGCAAGTTATGACTTCACACAGGTTTCAGAGGATGGAAGGAAGTCACATAAGTGTCATCTAACAGCGTACGGGGGGCACTTAACCACTTTAAACCTTTGCTGCCATTCATTGAGATCATGGTTGCCTAAGTTCATGTACCTGCCTCGTCTCCATCCATTTTCCTCAATACTTTTGGGTTAACAAAAACTACATCTCCGTATTAAAATTAACAATTGGCTGAGCACAAATCAAAATTTACCAGAAGAAAATTCCAAACCTTTATCTCCTTTTATATGTACAAGTCCTAATACTAATTTAATGCTTGAAAGCCTTGGCTCTAATTTTTGTCCCCACTGAAGTAGTCGCTCTCCCTGTCTTATGCGTTAGCCTGAATATTTTTGCAAGGTATCATTCAACTCACACCACAGGCTTCCACCATAGTCTTTCAGCATTCATGGACCCTCTCAGTCATTCTCATGCACAACGGCGTCCGTAGAAAGAGCCAATCTTTCCGTGACATCATGCCAGTTCCAGTAAAGTGCTCTGCAGTAATTCTGAATGCTACTGGCTTCCCTTACAAATTTTGGAAGCTTCAAGTTTGAAGTACCTATCCAGCATGGAAATTACAGAATTAGAGGACGTGAGAAGATCAGTTGGTCCATCAAACCTGCTTCACATGATGATGGCTGGATCATTATGACCAATGCTCCCATTCCCCTCCACTCCTCACCCAACACCAGCTAAATGTATTTGAATAGGATGTTTAACATAGTGAAACAAGCCACGGTGCTTTGCCTGGGGGAAAAGGAGTAAGTCAAATGGTCAGGAACAATTTGTTACAAAAACTGAAAGCACCGCAAACACTGTAAATCAGGAAGAAAAACCAAAGTTGCTGGAAAAGCTGAGCAGGCCTGGCAGCATCTGTGAAGAAAAAAGAGTTAACATTTCAGGTCCAGTGACCCCTCCTCAGAACTGTTATGACAGGAGTAGGGGCTCCCCTCTAATAATTACCCCCTACCCACCTAGAGAAGCTCGTCTTTCCCCTCGTAATCTATTGAAAGTGTGGTTTAAAGAAAGAAAATCCCTAATCTCCACTTTACAAGTAACAAGAAACAATATTTAACCCAATAATTAACAAAATTGTTAACAAAATGACAATTCCTTCCCCACCGCCCCCCTCCCTGCCAACCACTAACTACTCCCTAACTGGTCTAAATTCCACTGGAATATTGTTTTAAAAGCCCTATTAATATAAACCCAGTTTATAAGAGAACAATAAAGTATAACTTAATCTCTCCAATTTCACACAGAGTCACTTCCAGCATATTTGGTTATCTCTGCTCTCTTCCCAAATGCCTTTCTTCTGCTAATTCTGCTGTCAGGAATGTTTTATCTCTATAATTTCTTCAGTGAGGACTTTCAGCTAAAGTATTGTGGTACGTTTGATTAATTAGATGGGCTTTCTCTGAGAGCCGAATGGTGCTAACTCTGGCAGGTGACATTGTATCTCTCTTTCAAATGAGAGTTGGCTGTCCCTGATTTTCTAAATGCCCTCATCTTATACCTGGAATGACATAATCAAATTCTTATAATATGAATGGTTTCAGGTTATCAGCGCCATCAGATTTAAACTCAGTTGGCTTTCTGTATCTAGGTGTTTTGTTTAAATCAATTGGCCAAATTCAAACTCGGTGTCAGAACATCAAAATTAGACTGAGATAACAAGGTGGATGAACACAGCAGGCCAAGCAGCAACAGAGGAGCAGGAAAGCTGATGTTTTGGGCCTAGACCCCTGGCATGGAGTGCATTGCTGGAAAGGATAGTGGAGCATTTAGCAGCTCCTAGATAGGCATATGGATGATAGTGTAAGGTCAGGGTGGAGGTTAGATAGACCTTAAGATTAGGGTAAAGGTTCGGCACAACATCATGGGCTGAAGGGCCTGTACTGTGCTTTACTGGTTCTACATTCTCTGATGTTGCTTGGCCTGCAGTGTTCATCCAGCTCTATACCTTTTATCTCAGATTCTCCAGCATGGGCAGTTCCTACTATCTCTGTATCAAAATTAGACTGCCGTTTTGCCTGCCACCTGTAAGGTTTTTTTTTTATACATTTGCTTCACTTTTTGAGGCTCTCTGTACTGGCAACTTCAGCTGCTGCTCGCAGACATACATCGTTTTCTTTTTCAAATTTCTTGAGTACAGACAAAGCACTAATCTCTTATAAGGAGCCACACATTTTAGCTTCATGCCTTCCACTTCCTGATTACTGTACCCAGCTTCATAACACTGCATTTATTTCAATGCAAGAGGCCTAAGTGGCAAGACAGGTGAACTCAGGACATGGGACTGGGATATCGTAGCAATTATAGAAATGTGGCTCAGGTATGGACAGGACTGGCAGCGTAACGTTCCAGGGTATAGATGCTATAGGAAGGATAGGAAAGTGAGCAAAGTGTTGATATAACTGTACAAGGCATTAGTGAGACCACACCTGGTGTATTGCAAACAGAGAAAACCACACAGACATGGGGAGAGTGTGCAAACTCCAGACAGACAGTCGTATGAAGATGGAATTGGAGCCAGGTCCCTGGCACTGTGAGGCAGCAGGGCTAACTGCTAAGCCACTGTGCCATCCCTGGAAAGGGAAGCAAGAGAGGAGGGGGAGCGGTGTTTTTGATTAATGATAATGTTATTGCTGTACTAAAGGAGGATATTCCTGGGAATATGTCGAGGCAAGTTATTTGGGTGGAACTGAGAAATAAGAAAGGGATAATCACCTTAATGGGATTGTACTCTAGAACTCCCAATAGTCAGCAGGAAATTGAGAAACAAATTTGTAAGGCAATCTCAGTTATCTGTAAGAATAATCAGTGGTCATGGTAAGGGTTTTAAGTTTCTAGACATAGACTGGGACTGCCATAGTTTTAGGCTTGGATAGTTAAGTGTGTACAGGAAAATATTCTGATTAAGTATGTACCTACTTGAGAAGGTACAAAACTTGACCTTACTATGGGGAAATAAGGCAGGGCAGATGTCTGAGGATAGTGATGGAAAAGGATAAACCAGATCTAAGAGTTAATGTTCTAAGTTGGAAGAAGGCCAATTTTGCCGATATTTGGCAAAACCTTTCAAAAGTTGATTGAGGGTGGATGTTTGCAGATAAAAGAATGGCTGGAAAATGGAAAGCATTCAAAAATGAGATAACAAGAGTCCAGAGGCAGTATGTTCCTGTTTGGATGAAAGGCAAGGCTGGCACACCTAAGGACTGCTCGATTACCAAATAAGTAGAGGTTTTAGTCAAGAGTAAGAAGGAAACATATGTCAGGAATAGACAGTAGGGATCAAGTGAATCCCTGGAAAAGTATAAAAGCAGTAGGAGTATACTTAAGAGGGAAATCAGGAGGACAATAAGGGAACATGAAATAGCTCTGGCAAGTAGGGTTAAGGAGAATCCAAAGGAATTCTACAAATACTTTAAGGACAAAAGGGTAACCAATGAATAAAATAGGGCCCCTTAAAGATCAGCAAGGTCACCTATGTGTGGAAAGACAAGAGTTGGGGTAGATACTAAACGAGTATTTACTGTGGAGAAGGATATGGAAGGTAGAGAACTTGGGGAAATAAATAGCAACATCTTGAAAAAAAATTCCATATTCCAAAGGAGGAGATGCTGAACGTCTTAAAACACATAAAGATAGATAAAACCCTGAGACCTGATAAGATCCGCTCTCTGGGAAGCTGGAAAAGAGTTTGCTGAGTCTCTTGCTGAAATACTCCCAAGATTGATAGACACAGATGAGGTGCCAGAAGACTGGCGGGTTGCTAATGTGGAACCATTGTTCAAGAAAGGCTGTAAGGAAAAGCCAGGGAACAACAGACCGGTGAGCCTGACATAGCTGGCGTGCAAGTTGTTGGAGGGAATCCAGAGGGACAGGATTTACATGTATTTAGAAAGTTAAGGACTGATTAGGGATGATCAACATGGCTTTGTGCATGGGAAATCTTGCCTCACTAATGATTGAGTTTTTTGAAGTGATGAAGAGGATTGATGAAGGAAGAGTGGTGGGTGTGACCTATATGGATTTCAGTAAGGCATTCGACAGGGTTCCTCATGGCAGACTGGTTAGCAAGGCTAACATGGAATACAGGGAGAACTAGCATTTGGATGCAAAACTGGCTCAAAAGTAGAGGACAGAGGGAGTGGTGGTGGGTTGCTTTTCAGATTGGAGACCTGTGACTAGCGATATGCCTCAAAGATCGATGCTGGGTCCACTGCTTTTTGTCATTATATAAGTGATTTGGATGTGAATATAGGAGGGATGGTTAGTAAGTTTGCAGACGGAACCAAAATTGGAGGTGCAGTGGACAGCAAATAAGGTTACCTCAGAGTACAATGGGATCTCAAGCAGATAGGTTGATTGGCCAAGGAGTGGTAGGTGCAGTTTTATTTAGATAAATATCAGGTGCTGCATTTTGGAAAGCCCATCAGGGCAGGACTTAATTGTAAGGTCCTGGGGAGTGTCACTGAAGAAAGACACCTTGGAGTGCACATTCATAGTTCCTTTAGATTAGAGTCATAGGTAGATGGATAGTGAAGAAGGTGTTTGGTATATGTGTCTTTATTAGTCAGTGTATTACGTATAGGAATTGAGAGGTCATGTTGTGCCTGTACAGGATATTGGCTCGGCTACACTTGGAGTATTGCATGCAATTCTGCTCTCCCTCCTATAGGATGTGAAACTAGAAAGGGCTCAGAAAAGATTTACGAGGATGTTGCAAGGGTTGGAGGGTTTGAGCTCGAGGTGGAGACTGAATAGACTGGGGTTATTTTCGTTGGAGCATCAGAGGCTGAGGGATGACCTTAAAAAGGTTTATAAAATCATGAGGGGGATGGATAGGGTAAATAGATAAGGTATTTTCCTCAGGATGGTGGTGTCCAAAGCAAGAGGCCATAGGTTTATGCTGAGGGGGAAAATATTTAAAAAGAGATTTGAGAGAGAAATATTTTGACAAAGAGGGGGATTATGGAATGAGCTGCCAGAGGAAGTGGTGGAGGTGGGTATGATTACAACATTGATAAGACATCTGGATGGGTACATGAATAGGAAGGGTTTAGAGGGATATGGGCCAAATGGGACTAGATTTACACAGGCTATCTGGTCAGCGTTTGCGAGTTGGACCAAAGAGTCTTGTTTCCGTGCTGTATATCGCTGTGACTCTATGATTGCCTCCTTTGGAAATAAGCAAAAAGTCCGAAAAGAAGTGATGCTAGTGCCAGAAAGAGTAAAATCCCTTGCCAACCCTGTCAGGCCATCAAACCTGGAAGTGAGAGCTCATGCATTGATTCAGTATTAGCTGGAAAAATGTTTGCCTTCTACACGTTATGAGTCTTCTCCTGGCTGACCTGGACCCATGTGAGGTTTCTAAAGCTCTCAGGAATAGAGCCCATCAAAACATTGACCTAAACTGTAAGGTGACTTGAAAAACAATTAACCTATGAGTTGTTCTTACGTCTTGGAGAGTGGAAACAGGAGATCAAGTTTCAGTGAAACAACAAACACAGTACCATTTCAGCCTAGCTGCACCACTGTGTGACACAAGGACACTTACCTGCAGTCATCTTCTGATTGTCCATTGGGCTCTTTCCCAGGATTTATTACTGAGCGTGTTTGCTGCAACTTGGGTCCTGAGTTGTAGTGCTGAGAATGCGCAGTAGGGACTGGTAATGCCCCACCGGTTTGAACATTGTGACCTCGCTCCAATTTTAAAAACCACGTTGGGGTCTTTGACTACCATTTGAAAGGACAGATGGGGCCTTGGTTCAAGATCGCTCCTGAGAGACTGAACCTTTGGTGATACAGCAGATTCACATTCAGAGTGTAAGCCTATAATCTGTGTTTGAATCTGTGACTAAGAATTTTGCAATTAATTTTGCAACCACTGAGTCAGGAAACAGCTCAAAGTATTACCACTCTAATTGTTACAATTGATTTATGCTTCATGCATTTGTAATGTTAATGTTTTACAATCACAGCCCTCCTTGATTTCACCTCAGGTTTATATGTTTTTTTAAGAAAGTGGAGCATTCATTAAGATTAAGTAAGCATTGCACGGTCAGGCCGGTGAGATCACATCCAGAATGAGACACAGATTGAGTGAGTACATCGTTCAGCGAACCTGGGGGCAACATGGGAATAGAGCTGGTAAATCTTTCTTTTCTTTCTCCGTTTTAAAAGTTAAAATTAAGTAGTCTAGTGAAAGGCACACGATCAGTAAGTTTCACAAGATCAGAGAGAATTTCGAGACAATGTGGGAAGTCAATGCAGAGGGGAAGAGGTGTTTTCTTATTTTGTCTCACAGTTTGTAATTTTTTTTGAACAACGTAAATTGCAGCCCAGGATCGGGGACCCAGCAGATAAGAGTGACTTCACCGATTATCCATAAGCTCATTGGTTGGTGATGGTTACTAATTTGACTGTCTTATTATAAGTTACTGGTAAATCGGGGAAATATTTACAGGCTACAAAGTAAAAAACCAGTCCCTTTTTTTAAAAACAAATCAAATTGAAAGCAAATTAAAACAGAGATCCTGGGCCAGGCAATGTGTTGTAACTGCATGATGCTGCAACTGGTGGACCTCATTGTGCTTCATATTAACCACATCAAAAGCATGTGTTGGTTGTTCGAGGAACTCCAGCTCAGAGCTGATGAGCTGGAGTGTGAGCTTTTAATGCTCTGACATATCAGGGGGTGGGGTGGTTACCTGGACACTGTGTTTCAGGAGGCAGTCACAACTCTTCAGTTAACCACCTCGAAAATTGTCAGTAGTAGGGGACAGGACATTGTGACTACCAGTCAGGCAGGTAGAGAAATTCAGGAGGTAGTGTTGAAGGTGCCTTGATGGGCTGAATGGCCTACTTCTGCTCCTATATCTTAGATCATGATCCCAACTCCACTTTCCTGCTTGCCACCATGAATCTTGACTCTCATAGATCAAAAATCTGTCCAACTCAGTCCTAAATATACTCCATTGATTTCTGCAGGAGCCAATGCCAAAGATTAGTGACCTTCCAAGAGAGACAAAAATTCATCCTTATCTCCATCTTAAATGGGAGACCCTTAGTTTTCAAACCATTCCATTCCAGATTCAGCTCCTGGGAGGGAAAATATGTTCTCCACATCCCTAGCAACAGCAAATCATAGGAAGCAGAGTAGGACATTTGGCCCTTCGAGACTGCTCCTCCATGCATGGCTGATCATCCAACTCAGTACTCTGTTCCCACCTTCTGCCCATACCCCTCGGTCCCTCCACCATGTCAAGGTACATCACAGTCTTATATGTTCCAAAAAAAATCATCTCTCAGTCTTTTAAACTTCAATGGGTGTTGGTCCAGTCTGCTCAACCTTCTGCTCAGAAGACACCCCTTTAATCTCGAGAATCAGCCAAGTGAACCCTCTCTGAACTATATCCCTCCTTTGGCAAGGAGATTAAAGCTGTACACAGTACTCTAGGTGTCTCAGTTTCCATTTGTGACTCGGCCTTTGTTTGGTCAAGTAAGAACTGGCAGAACCAAATGAGGTTTGTGTGAATAGAATAACTGTTTTAACATTACATTTTACTAATTTGCAATTTAAATCTAATGACCAGAGCCGACGTAAACCAGACCACACCTTTTCATCTGTTTGGCATTATTCAATGTGCTTACTGTTATGTCTAATTAATCAGTCAATAAACGCCTTCTTTCTCGCTGTCCTACACACACAATTCCCCTGGATGTGAATACAATGATTACGTCTGTGCGCCTGAGAATATTATTTCACGTGTGATCCCTTCTTTGTCAAACGATAGGGATGCACTGTTAACTGTTTACTCAGAGGAATTCATTTCACACACCAGCTACTTCACTTTTCCCATACCGCTTACTGTGCTGCTGTCAGCTGTGGTTCAGTTATAGTCAATTAGAAGTGACCTTGAGTCTGTGCCAACCTATCAACACTTAACCCACTTTCCAGCATTCGGCTCATAGCGTTGTATGTTATGTCTCTTCAAGTGCTAATCCAAGTAATTCTTCAAAGTTATGAGGTTTCCTTCTACAAACCATTGTCCTAAGCAATGCATTCCAGATTCCCAACTCTCTCTCAACAATTTATCTTGTCCTCAAATCCCTTTTGAACCTCCTGCTCTTCATTTTAAAATGATGCCACCTTTCTATTGGCCCTTCAACTAAAGAGAACAGGTGCTGTCTTACCTATAACACTCATCATCTTAAACCTCTCAATCAGGACTCCACTCAGCCTTCAATGCTCCAAAGAGAACAACCTGAGCCTGTCCAGCCTATCTTCATAGCTAAAGAGCTGTGTCCTGGGCAATATCCTGGTGAATCTCTTCTGCACCGCCTCCAGTGTAATTGCATCCTTTCTGTAGTGTGGTGATCAGAACTGCACAAAGTGCTCCAGCTTGGTCTAACCAAAGATTTGCACAGCTCCAACATGACCTCCCTGCTCTTGTAGTCTATGCCACGACTGATAAAAGGAATATTCATAAAACTCATAACCACGCTCTGAATCTGCTCTGCCTCCTTCAGGGATCTGAGGAGAAGCACCACAACACCTCCCTGTTCCTCTGAGTTTCCCAACATCCTGACATTCATCCTGACACAAAATTTGCTTTGTTACTTCTTCTAAAGTGCATCACCACATACTTCTCAGGGTTAAATTCCATCTGCCACGGATCTGCCCATCTGTATCTATGTGCCAACACATCTGTATCTTCCTGCAATCTAAGATCTTCCCCACAACCTGGCCAATCTTTGAGCCATCCATAAGCTTACTTCTCATTACCACCCCTCCAATGTTCTCAGCTGTAGATTTATATATATCATGGACATTAAGGGACCTAGCACTGATCCTTGTAGCACTCCACTGGACACAGATCTCCAGTCACACAAACAGCCTTCTACCACTACCTTTGGTCTCCTGCCACTTAGCCAATTTTGATTCTATCTTGATGACTTACCCCGAACCCCATGTGCTTTTCGCTTCTTTATCAATCTCCCTTGGGGCCCTTGTTCCAGGCTTTGTTGAAATTCATATAAACTATATCAACTGCACTATCTTCATCAACACACCTTATTTGATTTAATTTCTTGTTGTCACATGTACCTAAGTACAATGAAAAGATTTGTTTTGCGAGTAGTACAGGGAGATCATAGCAAACAAAGACATACAAATCAG